>NC_053143.1:26565714-26883636 GCF_016808335.1 Panicum virgatum | reverse complement strand
ACCTAAATTCAAGGATAACAAGCTCATCAAATATAATTTGAAACACTTATTTTGAGATTTGGAATAATCTCATGGTCCGTTGATATTGTTTAGTCCATCGAAATATGTTGTAACACTTGTTGTCAATACATAAGTATTGTGAGTATCATATTGATGGATTTGATACTTGACAATATTTTGGGATTTCTTTATATTTGACAAGAATTTCATAGTTTCTTGTCATATATAGATTGTATGGGAATTATTCCAAAAAGGAATGATATATGCCTAGTGGACATTTGTCACAAACACTATAGTTACGGAAGCAAAATATTCCTGGTTCTTATGATAAGAAGAGGGAATAATTTTGGTCATCGCTGATGCGATGCATTGATAGTTTGTTCAATTCTTCCACTATCATTCTTCCAAAAGATATGGCATATAAGTAATGAGATGGATCTCATTTTGATTGTATTATACATACAACCATCCCGTACAACATGTTGCGTATACAAATTTTCACACGGTTGATTTATTCAATTTGAAAGGATCAACTTGGACATCCAAAGGGATGCGTGAGAAATTAATGGCAATTCATTTGGTCATAACTTTCCCAAAGTGTGGATACGATAAGTACCATAGGGAAACAGATTTTAAGATCCTCTTATCTTAAAATTAGGCTGACTTTATTAGATTCCTTGATCATATTCAAAAGAATATGTATGGGTCCGATACAAAAATTGTATGGACAGTTCAGGTATTTCATGGTTGTATAGATACATCTATAAAATGATCTAGAGTGTGTAAAGTTTACACACTCAGCCATGCATTTGGTAGATAATGCCTTTTGTTATGAGCATTATCCTGAATTTACTGAGCTTTTTGTACCTACAATGACGATTGTTTGGTATAACAAAAATTTAATTACATATCCAAAAGGATAAATTGGAATCTATAAGTATGACATTAAGTCATAACAGGACCACTATTAGTAAATTGCCATTGCCAACTTTGTGTTGAGTCAGGTAGACTTACACACTTCTGACTTATGATTAACTGCATATCCCTCATATGCATATAGTACGTGGAAATACATGAAGATTTTCTATTTACATAAGATTGAGTTACATTGTATACGTACCACTCTCACCACCGCAGCATACATTGATGGGTTCACACAGGAAATTGGGGATCAATTTGAGTTGTCAAATCTCCGTCGATTGTTCAGTATCTAGATCTTTTAGAGAGGATCTATTTACAACCCGTATGCTAGTTTTAGTATAAATGAGCTTTTCCAGACATTAGGAGGAGATTAATAGTACCATATAAAATGCCCGGAAAAATATTTGAATGCATAAAGCATTTCAAGCTTAGGATCACGTACTAAATTAACTGAACTTTAAGTTCAAAGAATTATTGATTTGTATAGTATTGCAAATAAACTGTCACATGCATTTACTAATCATTAATCTAATACAAGTATGTGCCAGAAAGAATAGTGGTATTAAGTAAAACCACTCAACTCCCAATTGAAAATAAGAGGGGGAGAAGTATGGCCATAAAGCAGGATTATTCATGCTAGCAATAGAAGACTTTTCTTCTAAAGTAGTAAATGCAACTTAACCTTTGGTTGAAAGAAACCTAGAGGACATTTTATGTCATGTGGATATTTATAATCCACAACTCGGCTCAGAGGTGCACCAAAATACTGATGTTGGGATATCGGAAAGCCTTGACTCTCGTTTAAGGAAGTCACGATGAGTCACTCAGGGTTTATTTTTAAGTTTTGATAACCGGCGAATTATATCATATAAAAGCTACATGAGTCGACTCGTACTTCTCTTAATAAATTGTATACATTATTTCAAGTTATACAGTTAATAAGACCATGGCAGAGTGCTTCGTCACTCTTACTGGAACTTGTCGAGTAAAGTTATACATACAGAGATAGTCTTACTTACCAGAAGAGAGGTGTTTGGTAGTAAAGCCAACATCTAGACGTACCTTTACTGTGGGTACAAAAGTGTTTCCATCCTAGAATGGATTGAGAACAATGAGGTGGTGAGATTAAAACAAGACTAGTAGCACAAGGGGTTTACGCAAAGCCCAGAGCATTGATTTTCAATGCAGGTTATTCTCCATAGTAAGTTATAAATTTCCGATACTAACTTTTGACTGGAAGTACAAAAACATCTATCTTTGCAGTTGATAGTTGATAAATATAGTGATTGCATATGATCACTTGATTTGGTATATTGTGAAACTTCCGAAAAGGAGTTTACATATGCAATACTTACCTATATATAAAACCGCAACATATACCGTATATTGCTTAAGTCAATATATGGTTTAAAGCAGTTAAGTTGATTTTGGTACAATCAACTTTGTATGTATTTATTGTATTGAAAGATACAAGATTGATTACACGTGATGCTCATTTCGGAGTCCTTGGTTGGATTTCCTAGTATTATATGATTGTCAATAATCTTGACATCATTGGTAATGAACACCTGTCCAGAACACATTGTAATCTAAAGACGGAGTTTAGAGATGGGAGATATGGTCTAAACCAAAATTTTATTTTGTGTTTAGGATCCAAGTATCTTCTCCCAGGTTTTTGTAGTAAAGCTACCTATATCCATATCATATTGAATGACTCAATATGAAAAGGAATCATATGGTGGTTCTACCTCATGATAGAGAAAGGTATGAGGAAGATTGTTTTATGCCATAGTGATTGAATTGAGATATTGGACATATGGTCCATTATCCCTGTGCTATTTATGCGCTAATACATAGATTGCAAAAGTTCTCGGACGGATATTGTCTTTGCAATAACTTGCTATCTAATAGCGGCGCTATTCTACCTAAGATTTGTAGATTGAAGTTAAGAATATCTTTGATATCTTAAAAATAGCACATACAGACTTGGTATAATCCATGATCCGATTACGTGGATATTATGATTCTTGTTATCTCTCTGATTAATAACTTATTGAAAACATCATATTACACTCTGTTCTTTGTATGAGTTTTTCCTTTTGGATTTCCCATATAAAGTTTTTAATGAGGCAATATCAACACGAGGTTATGTCCTATCATCCATTTTTCTGATTGAGGTTTTTGGTGGATGATATTGGAACATATGATACATTGTACTCTTTTCTTTATGTGAGTTTTTCCTGTTGATGTTTCTCATATAAAGTTTTTGATGAGTCAATGTTAATATAAAGTTATATGCTATATCATCTAGTTTTCCCCTTCGGTGTTTTTGGAAGATGATATATGAAGCATATTGACCATAGGGTCAAGGTGTTATTAGACTAAGACTTTGGGTTTATCTCAAGGGTCTACTAACATTGGTAATTGTATATTATGGTGTTTCTCCTTATTTTTCCCATTGGGTTTTAAAGAGTTTTGCCTAGTATACTAGAAATACTTTGGCTTTTCCCACAGAGTTTTCCAAAGATTCTCCTCACATTTTTCCTGAAAGGTTTTTGGGGGAGATATATTGTTTTGCATCTCCTGATTTTTCCTATAGGGTTTTTAAAGAGTTTTTTGATTGATTACAAGATCATAAGAAGATCAAATTGATTACAAGACCACAAGAAGATCAAATTAGTTACAAGACCACAAGAAGGACAAATTAATCAAGGGGGAGTGTTAGAAGAAAAATAGTTAATTAGTGATCAATTAGTGTAATATTTAGTTAATTCTGTAATTAGTGGATAATTCCGTCATCCCAAAAGAACATGTCCTTTGGAAAATATCTCTTGGTTTTATATATAAACACAATCAATCAATAGGAAAACCATCTATTCACTTTCATTTCACAATACACTGCAACGCATCGCGTCCCCTCTTCTGCTCTGCTCCGCTCTGCGCTAATAAATGCCTCGCCTCGTCACAACCACCCCCCCCCCCCCCCCCCCTTCCTCTCTGCCTACACACCCTGGCACAAGATGGCTTCCTGTTCCTCATCACCATGGCCACCCATCCCTCCCCTCCTCCTGCTCCTCTTCTTCCTCCTCGCCTCCCCCTCCTCCATCCTCGCTGCACCAGCAACCTCCTCCCAACAGGTACGTCTCCCTTCTTCACTATCTCTCTACATGATCCTCTCGTGCGTTTGGTTGGTTGGTTGGTAGCGCCCAACATTTTCTTGCTTCGTGTGTTCGACCTGCAGCAGGCTGAGAGCGCCGGCAATGCGACGGCGGCGTGGACGCCGCGGCTGCGTAAGACGTTCCTGGACGGCGGCGTGGAGCGGTGGCGCGGGCGGCGGCTGGTGGGGCGGTTCCAGGTGTGCGCGGTGTGCACCTGCTGCGGGGGCCCCCACGGGATGTGCATCCCGGCGCCCTGCTGCTACGCCATCAACTGCAACATCCCCAACCGCCCTTTCGGCGTCTGCTCCTTCACACCGCGCACTTGCAACTGCCTCAACTGCCACCTCTAGCCGGATCCTCCTCCAGGCTCGCCGATGGCGACCAAGAGACCGATGGATTCATGGTGAGGGATTCTGTCTGTTTGAGGTCTCAGCAGATTGGTAGTGGTGCTAGTAGTATATATACTCTCCTACATTGTAGCCATTCCATGACTCGTAAAGTAGCAAGTGTGGTGATGGTTGGGGTTCGTTCAGCCTTTTTGTGCGATTTGTTGGTCCAAACTTGAATTGAACTGTGGATATAGTCGAATCACTAGCATCTTTCTTTTGCTTTGCCTCGCGGTAGTGATGAGCTCTGTTTGTTCTTGCCTTCTTGGAATTCGTCAGTGGTGGTACAATAAGGAAGAAGGACAAACATGTGCGGTGCTGATTTCCAGTGAATTTATATTAGGAGAAATTTGGACACATTTGTGGATTATTGAGTTAGTAAAGATGAATGATTTCTTCTGGTATCTAGATGGTTTCCCAATTTCGACACAATTCCACGATGGATTTTTTTTTCTTATTTTTTTGCGTCATGGATTGCCAATTTTAACTCCTACGCGTTTTCTCTGGCCATGATTTTAATTGCTGTGGTTGTACGTTACAGAGGCAGAGAGACTCTTTATCATGTGGTTGGTGCGGGGATGCAGTTTGTGTGTTATAGAGATGACCATCAGCTTATGTCACTGCAGTTAATCTGATTTCTTGAGTTCAACCACAAGATTTAATGAAGATAAACATTCAGGTGTTTTAATAAGCAATACCTCGCAAAAAAAGATACTGTTATGGTGTTTTAACTTACTCACACAACTTAGCGAAAAATAACGTCAGCTTGTTGCTTTTATTTTGAACTTGAAACCTGATACTTTTTATCATAAATAAGAAAGTTTGGCATGCATGTCTGTGATGTTGCATAAAAGTGGCATAACATGCCTCTGTTCTTGTTTTGTCGTCCTTAGATTCCTGTACCTATAATAAGCCTGATCTGTTCTTCAACGGAAGTCAATGGTGTGGTTGCTTACTGTCTGTTTTACACTCTTGTTTTCGTCTCAAGCCCTTGTCTCAGTTGACGATACGTTCATACTTTCATGGCGTTGTCGTTGACACACGTCCTGAGCTAGGTTTCTGTCCTACTCGCCTCTTCCGTTTCAGCTTGCCAGTTGCTTGCATGTGCCTGCTGCCTTGATTGAAGGGTGGTGGTGTATTACAGTGGCCACATTTGAGTCACTGTCTTCCCTCTGCATTTTCCTCTCCATGTTACTTATTCCGGTTACAAACTCAATACCTTTTATTTGCACTATTTGCTCCATGCTACTACTAATAATATTCCCCGAATATGTTTATTAATTAGGATATTGAGAGATGGTCCCCAATGATATTGCAATGGAATATCTAAATTATATTATTTTACTTAAAGGGGTATATGCTATGGAAGTTTTTTACAATGAACCAGCTCGTCGACCTTGTATTATTGATATGTAAGAAATGTTTAACTAGTAATCATTAACGTTAAAAATATTGCACTTAGTATATATTCTAAATGTATTTTTTTGAGATCCATGCAACACTCTACAACCACATCTTTTTCAGCTAGCTCAAGTATCTTGTGTGGTAGAGCTCCTATTTTTGATTCACAGTACAAAGTGATAGGTGATTATGTGGTTGAAAGTGATTTTCTTGGATAGACTCTAAAGTTAGTATGTTTTGGGATATGAATAAGGAGAAGATAGTTATTTATTAAGCTCCCTGCATCTTAGACATTTCAGATAACCGCATTACAGAATCGACCTAGGAGTGATTCTTTGTAAAAATATTGTTTGGCAAACCTTCGCCATAATCATCGTGCCCTTGGCTTCTCATTGAGAATTAGATGCCGGCGATGCATGGTTGACAGTTTTAGAGGGTCTTTTCCAAAAAAAAAAAGTTTCAGAGAGTTTCTGTTTTCTTTTGAGGACCACAACCATTTCTCGACAGGGGAAATTCATCGAGACTAAGGAAATGCGCATTGCTTGCCGACACACAACAGGAACTGCAAAATGGAATTGAGTTGGACACAAACGAAGAAAGACTGGCACAACTATTGGACATCGATCGCTTATTTAATTTGCAGCCACAGCCCTGCCCATATACAAGACATTGCTGATCTCCTTCACTTTTTCCACACACATGACATGGACATGCCAATGCCAATGCCATCGCTCTTAGGGTGGCAGCAATCTGATTGTCTCAGTCCTGCTTCGACTGCAGCTGCCGTCCAGGTAAAGAAGAACGCCATTGGCACTGTCTTCTGGTGCAGCGTCCTAGCGGTTCATGGTCACGAACTCACGACCAGCTCGACATGCATCTTTGGCGCTAGCCTGCCCACATGCCTCCCGCAGGCGTAGGACGTACTCCTTGGTGGAGACCATGGCCATCTGGTTGTGTTGTCCACACACCACGATCCGTCACATGCCAACCTCCAAATGATGTACGCGGCGTCATTTGTCCACGAACAGAGAAGCAGATGCTATTTTCGAATTGACTGATTTGTCGACCGATCCGAGCCTAGCGTACAATCTTGGATGCCCTTTGTGATTCCTTGATTCTAGGCATCCGAAGAATCACCCTTAGGCTCGTTTATAGGGCATCGAAACCGAACGACTCCAGGTTCTACGAAATCTTAAGCACCATAGCAGAAACCAATACCTGAAGTGATCGAACTACATAGAAACTGATAAAGCCAAAAAAATATAGTTCCCCTCTCTCTCTATGGAACAGAAGCCACAGTATCTGTTTGGCAGGGCTTTTGCAATGGCTCCAACTTCGGCTCTTGCAAAAGCCCTACTAAACATTTTGTATAAGAAGTCGTGTTTTATTGAATTTTATTGAAAAAAGAGGAGCCAGAGTTATTTTGGAGAAACTACAATTCACGGCTTCTCCAAAATTGTGGTTCCTTCAAAACGGCTCCATATGAGCCCCTATGGAGGAGCCCTACTAAAACAACCTCTAAATTGGGCTTACTATGGTCCATGGTGATCCCTACCGCTAATATTTAGCTCTCTTAATTTTCTAGATGCTGAATATGACTAAGTATAAACTAATTGTGCACATAATTTTTAATCCATTCAAACGGGATGTATACAGTATACTACGTGGGAACACGATTTGGGGTTTCGGCCTAGCAGCAAGCCAAGGCCAGCAGGCAGACTTGAGCAGGTCGTTGTTGTCTCGCCAACCAGGAGCGTGAGATAGGGGTGGTTGGGGGTTGCATGAGATGAAATGAGATGGTGGTGGCGGGGGCGGCATCCCCGCCGCATTGAAGCACGCCATTGATGTTTTGCTTGCGCAGGGCAGGGCATCAATCATCCATCCGTCCATGTATACCAAGGGGACCATCGCCGAGGCTGCCTGGCCGGCCGGCTGCCCATTTATGTGAGACAGCGGGCTGCTGCCCTGCCCTCCTCGCTCCTCCGTCAGCACCAGCCGGCTTTAATGCACCCACCACGGATCCTTTTGACTTCGGGCAATTCTGATGCCTCCTTTTTTACTACACAGAAAGAATTTGACATTTTGATACGGGACCAATGATTTTTAAAAAAAAAATGATCCGGAGACTGCGGATATCCAGTGAATTTCATTCCATTGTGACTAGCCAACACGTGAGCGAAAGATTTCTGTTTCACGGATAAACCCCGTCCAAATCATTTCCAAACCCGAGTGGTAGTATTATAGTATCATAGTCCTGGGACCAACAGGCAGCAGTAGGTCGTCACCATCTCGCACCGATTTAGAGCATGGTTAATAATACGGACGTAGCTATATTACGGCCGGCCGTAATATAGACCGTCAGTACGGCCGCTTCCATTTAAGGAGACAAAACCTGTATTGCTAGTTTTCTTTTTTTGGCATCACAATTTTTTATCATATCCCTAGTTATTGTTTAGTGCCCACTAAACAAGGTCCTAGCTCACATCTGGTCCGCATCGAGTAGAAATGGCATTAAATATTGCCTTTTAGATGTATTTATGGTATAAAAAACTGCTGATCAAAAGTTTTCTTTGCACATGTACTCTGTAGCATTCTGTTGCTGGTAATTCATTCAAATCAACCGATACAATAAAGCAAATTTGAAGAACCTCATAACCAAAGTTTATATAAATTCAGCCATTTGGGGCAATTTGGCAATACAATCACATTAGAACATGGACAAAAGCATTTACAACCGGGACTAACACTAGGGCCACCAATTCATCTCCTCCAGGTTAGGTAGTAACAGAGCTAGATCTGGAATCTATCTGCCCAGTTAACTTGTCATGACACTGTTGATCTCGAACACAGACTTCGTTCCGGTACAACAAGTCGATTTTTTCCTATACTATTTTGTCAACTATTGTGAGGAAGATTCAGGCTAGAACTGCCTGGCGGGCTTGCAGCCGCTGCCTTCTGTGGTTTACTTCTTAAGAAATTCTTTGTGTACAGTGCTCCGAATACAATTGCCTGGTAATAGAGAAAGTTATTCATCACTGAAACAGAACAATGTAAGATGATTGGTGAGACACAAGATAGATGACTCACTGCACCAAGCCACTACATCCAGCTGAGAGGATGTACAAACCAGCCGCAGGACAGCAATATGCTCACCAGCTACAACATGTATGGACAACTATTGTTAGAACAAACAAAAAGTTAAATAATAGGAATATGCAAGAATACCACACTGATGAGATCAATACCTACCTGTCTAGTTGTCATTATGATAGCAAATGTGAGAGTCTCAAATGTTCGAATGGTGTAGGATATGAAGAACTGACTAGCCAGGCAACCTGGAATAATACAGAATGTAAATCCCAGAGTAAAAGGATAAGTTGTCTTTGGTATTCAAACAAAAAAACAGCATAGTTTTCTATGTGGGTGTGGGAGAGGAAAGTTCAAAAAATTGACACTATTTTGCTGATACATTTTTCCACAGCATTGGAAATTTCACGATGTCTATCCATCAATTTATTTCATCTCCATTCACCATGCTAACTCCATTACATCTATCCATCTATACTCAATTGGATTTACCTTCACATGGTCACTTGGAAAGGAGGAGCAAACAATAGTGCAGAATTACAAATAAAGAGGTAAGCCTTACACTGGATAGGATTACGACGTCAGAGAAGCAATCTGATGACAAAACATAAAGTCCACAGCTGGAATCAGATGATTATGGAGTATCAGATCTGTAAAAAGAAAGTAACAGAGATGTATAAACACAATCATCACAACTGTTAACATCTACTGAACTACTGATATATTTTAACAAAACATTGTTAGAATAATTGGATGAACAGAACTGCTAATCAAATTCCAGCATGTTAGTACAGGTCATCAAGCAATTACCAGTTAAACTAAGAAGACATGAGCACATTGTCGTGTAGAATATTTGGTTGTGTATTTCCATGTCATACACTTTGAAGAGTTTATCTATAAACGTCCTTGTGAACCAATCAAAACTACACATCCAGGAAACAAAAACATGGATCAAATTAGCAGCCTGAGTGTCAAAGGTGGCATAAGAAAGCAGCAAACCAGTGAGTTTTACAAGCCAGTAGTGCTATGTACAATCTGTATCTGTAATGCAAGTCAATTTATATCTGGTTGTTTTATAAGCCTGAGTTTTATTCCAATTAAGCATTTTAGATGTCCATTCCAAGTAGTTTACTGCCTAATGAATTATATTGATTTGTATAATCTAAAATCATAATATGTCCTTATTCCCTCCCATATTGCCTAGGTGGGAACCGTATTTTTGCATAACAAAGTACATTGTTTTACCTAGTCATAACTATAAAAATTGCATAATCAGAACCATGTTATTGCCTATTGAACTATATTATTTTGGACAAAGATATAGAAAAACGGTGGACTTGTTACCCGCACCACCAAGATCAAAAACACACTAACAGAAGTGTTATGATTAGGTTCAGCTGTACTTCATGCAGAGATAATGTTTTTCACAAATATTTACTACATATCTTTAGTGATGAAATTTTCAGACAAAACAATGCTAGACTAATAATGCACAATCTCCTTGAGTCCTTGTCGATTTAGCATAGGCAACCTACAAATAAATTCCAGTAAACCAAATGTTTAATCAATAAAATATGTTATTGTCTAATAAATACAATATTACTGCCAATACAGGATTACTAAATTGGTACTGAATAATCACTAAACTGCTTAGCTCAACTTAAATGCTAGACATGATATATATGAACATGAACAATCAGCAGGAAGTGAAGTGGTCTAATATGTGATCTAAGGGGTTGAATGCTTAAGCAAAGAGGAAGAAGTGCGAGGATTTGCAAGTCAATTATGTCGCACTGCTCCAAAAATGTATCGGGAAAATAAGCAAGGAACTTTTGATTCCGAAAAAGGCAATTGCCTATTCATCTATTGGAACCTAGTCTATTTGTCCAGTGATTGTAATGATGTAAAAGATTTGGTTCCAGGAAAAATGAGAGTCCATTAGTTGTTACATGAGATGTATGAAAATGTTAAAGAAATTGCTTGAACTGAACATTTAAAATGCTTTCCGAATAGTATTTAAATGCCTACTTAATTTTATTGAAATGCTTCTAATAATGCTAGTAGAAAAGTTTGTGGGTCGCAAGCATCCAACATGTAGTTTTGCACTTGCTTAGTCAAGCCCCTACAATAGGTTCATTTTTCTCCACCAACGCATAATAGGAGTCTAAAATGAATTGGTTTAAAATGGAATAAATATAGATGCAATTGCTTTGTCATTTTTTAGATATTTTTTACAAATATAGTGTTAATTTCAACTAGGAAAAATCAAATATAGTACCATACCTAGAAACATAAAAAACACATAGTGCAGAGGGCTGTGGGGATAGTCTGTTGCCTCATGAGACTACAAATGCAAAAAAAAAATGATGAGGAAAGCTCACCTAGAATTCCGGCCAAAACAGTACCTCCAACTGATCCCAGCGTATGTGCTTTGGTGCTACTTACAGAAGGCAACTAATAAACAAAATAAATTATGAGGAATTCCAACAAAATTGCTTTAATGAAGTGTATTGTTATGCCTCGTAGAATAATATTGTTGCTTATTGGGAACCATTATTATTGCCTCTATGGAACAATTTTATTGGGAACAATTTCTCCAATATTATTACCTAATTTAGAGCCAAGTTATTGGCCAATGAAAAATGGAATGGAAAGATATTCATTGTTCTTCAATTACAACAACAACAACAACAACAACAACAACATAGCCTTTTTCCCCAAGCAAGTTGGGGTAGGCTAGAGATGAAACCCGAAAGAAATAAGTTCAAGGTTCAGGCACATTAATAGCTAGTCTCCAAGCGCTCCTATCCAAAGCTATCTCTTTAGAGATGTTCCAATCCTTAAGGTCTCTCTTAACCGACTCAACCCACGTCAGTTTAGGTCTACCTCTACCCCTCTTTACATTATCGACTAGCTCAAGGACCCCATTACGCACCGGCGCCTCAGGAGGCCTTCGTTGGACATGTCCAAACCATCTCAGCCGATGCTGAGTAAGTTTCTCCTCAATTGGTGCCACCCCGACCCTATCCCGAATAACTTCGTTCCGGACTCTATCCCTCCTTGTGTGCCCGCAAAACCACCGCAACATCCGCATCTCTGCTACACTCAGTTGCTGCACATGTCGCCTTTTTGTAGGCCAACATTCAGCACCGTATAACATCGCCGGACGAATTGCTGTCCTATAGAATTTGCCTTTTAGCTTTTGTGGCACCCTCTTGTCACAAAGGATGCCAGAAGCTTGCCGCCATTTCAACCAGCCAGCTGAAATTCTATGCCTAACATCTTCATCAATGTCGCCATCCTTTTGTAGCACCGATCCTAAATACCGAAACGTATCCTTCTGGACCACCACTTGCCCATCTAGACTAACGTCTCCCCCCTCATGCCTAGTCGCGCTGAAATCGCACATCATGTACTCGGTCTTGGTCCTACTAAGTCTGAACCCTTTCGACTCTAACGTGCGTCTCCACAGCTCTAACTTCCTATTAACCCCTGCCCTACTCTCGTCAACTAGCACCACATCATCAGCAAAGAGCATACACCAAGGGATCTCACCTTGTATATCCCTTGTGACCTCATCCATCACTAAAGCAAATAAATAAGGGCTCAATGCTGACCCCTGATGTAGGCCTATGTTAATAGGAAAGTCAGTGGTGTTGCCAATTCATTGTTCTTCAATTGTTCTGAACAAATTCAAGCTGCAGTTGCATGCATCTACAGAATACCAGTAAAAAGCTACTTGATAGATCAAATGAGATGAACAAAAACCATATGTGCTAAAACTCATGTTATTGAATAAACTAAACAACTATTCAGTTCACAGGCCAAAAGCAAGCAAGCCATGATTAAACAATGTAACCAGCAGTTGCATCACTATAGCATGAAAATGACATCTTGAAACCTTATTGATTGCTTAGCTGCTTCCTTGCCCAAGCTGATGAAGCAAGCAAGCCATGATTAAACAATGAAACCAGCAGATGGCAAAATCGAAGAAACAAGGCAGAGGGATGGATTCACCTTATTGTGCACCCCTCTTTAGGGCTCTCCAATTTCCACTACCCTTTGCATCAAAAATCATAGCCTGCTGATCTTTAGATATGTATTCATATAACTTCACAAGTCTAGCAGGGAATGCCCTGTATCTAATGTTCTGCACACATTTGGACAACAAAAAAAATACATAGGGCACTCAGGAAAAAAATGCCTAATAAGATGCATGAATTTGCTCTGCTAAAAAAGAATTATTGCCTAACTGTGACTTGGGGCTATTGCATGAAAAAAGGGGGGGAGAGGAGAACATACTGCATTGGATGATGCTGCACGGGCATGTCACTGCTTCTGTGCTCTTGGGATTATAATTAGTGTGTGTTTCATAGAGACAAAAACTGCACATTACACAAATGAAGAAGTAAAATAATGGTGCTGGTGGTGCTGTTAACAAATGAATAAGCAAGTAATGGTAATAATGGTGCTGGTGATGGTGTTAACAAATGAATAAGCAAGTAATCGTGCTGGTGGTGGTGCTGTGTGGGAGTCAATTAAAAACCTTGATCCATAGCGGGGAAATGTGCATAGCAGGACAAGGTGTGCGCTTATGCAAAATAAAACTATACATGTTCAGATAAGTGATGGCGCTGACAGTGGTGCTGTGTTCAGATAATTAAATCTGAATATGTTCATAAAAGTAAGCATGTATATAGACCACCAATTACAATGTTCAGCAAAAAAACCTTAACTTAATTGAAAAAAGCTAATAACTAGACATGTTCAGATTTAATTATCTGAAAAGAATACACAAATTTAGTAGTTCGGAAGCATCAGCAGATTCAGATTTAATTATATAACTTGTGAGACAAAAAAAGCTAAAAATCACAGAGCCATAGCAGTTCGGAAGCATCAGCAGGAACGCAGCAACATATTCTCATTTTCTCAGAGCTATAATAGTTCAGTTTTTGTCTTCTTTAATGAGCAACGACAGCAACCTGATGCTTACTTGTTGTTGGATTTACTTGTTTGAATTAGCCAATATTTAATCCATTCATTTGCCTGACCTTTCACGAGCTAGTGCTCTAAGTTTTTCAATCCGACCTTTCTAGCTAATTCTTGTATGCTTGTTCGTGCTGATTGGCTAGTTCACAGTAGGAGCACACATCACAGTCTGACATCAGCAGCATGCTTGAAAATTTGATTTGGTCAGGATGGGGGGCATTGAGTTGACTCACCAAGTGAAAATTTTCCCCTGATCCGGTGTGAGCCTTCCCCTTGAGAGCAGGACTTCAACTCCACAAAACTGAAAAAATCAGACCCCAAAACACATCACAGATGAGAGAACTCAAACGGAATCCAGTGTGGAAGCACTGGGAGACTGGGGAAATCGTTCACCTGTTTCAGACTTGAGATACCGCCAAACCCTCAGGGTGATTTGCAGTTCCAGTCGATCACGGACCCCTGTAGATGTGCTTGCCGATGAGCTCCACCAAACCAAAAACAAACCAAAAGGATTAGATGCAGGGGGAGGGGGCGCATGGATTTGGGGGTTGGTTGGGGGGTGGACGGGGCATGACCTCACCTACACCGATCTGCAAAATTCCCGCCCGTCCCCCTCGATTTCAAATGACCTCGATGATAACCATCACCAAAAAACAACCCCAAAATCAAATCGCTGCATGCGTGATGGGGATAATCAGATGCAGCAAAATGGGGGAAAACAACCGAAAAGGATAGGATCACCTCAGCGTGAGAAAGCCTCGAGAAATCAAACACTCCTGTGGACGAGAGACGTGGACTCGAGAGGGTGGTGCGCGGGTCATGTACTCACCTACACTGATCTGCACTTCCCTGCCAAAACTTGATTCTAAATGACCTCAACGAGGGGAGCATATGCAGCAAAAATCAAAAGAATGAACCCTAGAGGGAGTAGATGCAGTAAACGGGGCGGAAAAAAAGGGCGACCACCAACCTGGATAGATTTGCGGTTTGATCCCACTCGGAGATGCTCTCGCGAGAGCCCAAATTCGCCCGCAGATGGTGGTGGATTGGAGCAAATGCCCCTTTGGCGGATGAGAGAGGAACCCTAGAGAGAGGGGATGAGCAGAAGAAATGACGGAGACGAAATGAAGGAGACGAAAGGGGACGAGGAGAGGAAATGAACAGGTGGGCAATCGATGCTTTGAATAAAAAATCTCGGCTGCTACTGATACGTGGGTCCACCAAATCAGACGAGCGTGGGTGCGGCAGATGCACCCTGCCGTGCGACCGGACTAGATTACGGCCGATTGTAACGAAGTCTTTACCTAATAATACAGCCAACTATTAGCTGTAAAGATTGTTATAGCCCACCTCTCAGTCAACATATAATAGTTTAATCTTTCATCATTAATATAAAGCCCACATGTCCCTCTCATAAGGTCTTTTGGTTCTTGTGGCTAAGCTGGCTGCAAGCATGCAGCCCACCTCTCCTCTCTCTCCTTTTCTCTCTCCTCCACCTTAGCATTTAGCTTTCTTGCAGCCTGTTATAATAGTTGCTCTTACATGGCGAAGATCCACTGGTTTGCATTATCGCAGCACAAGTCACCAGTCAGTCAATCCACAAGATTAGGCCTCTTTATCAGCAAGGGCTGTGTTTAGATCCGTAAAAGTGGAAAAAAAAGTCACATCGGACACTGTAGTAAACTGTAACACATTTCGTTTGTTTATGGTAATTGTTGTCCTACCATGACCTAACTAGGCTCAAAAGATTCGTCTCGTCGTGTACATTAAAACTATGCAATTAGTTTTTTATTTATCTACATTTAATGTTCTATGCATGAGGTAAAAAATTTGATGTGATAGATGAATAATAAAGTTTGGATAGAGAAATTTTGGAAAACACAGCTAAGGGCAATCTTTCCCGCACATCAATCAAGGCATACATGACGTTTTTTTTATAACAAGGCATACATGACGTTTTTTTATAACAAGGCATACATGACGTTGAAAATGAAAACTGACACAAGCATATCCATTTTGGGTTCCGTTTCTTTCAGAACAACAAATTGTTTATTTCTTCGACCGCGCAAGAACAGCTTCAAACAGCACAATGTTACAACTTAACAAGCTCCAAGGGAGACAAGAAAAAAAAAGAATCTTTACCATTCCGATTAATATTTCACCACATGAACAGACCTTCTAAACGAACTTACAACTTGCTTCGAGAGTATACATACATCATCCGCACAACATCAGAATGCTTAGAAAATCCAAAACGCAGAAAATAAACTGACAGCTTTGTATAGGCTACGTTCTCCAATCTCCATCCATCCATCAATATCAATTTATCCTATAATAATATACAACCAATATGAATCTACTCATGTAGCTTATACAACCAATATGAATGTACAGTTTTGACTAATTATTACATGATATTTACAAATATGTTTTTTCGAAAATGAAATACACCCCACAGTGATGGTGAGGGAGTAGATAGCTGATGCCCCAAGGCACAACTGAAACCCATCAGCAACTTGCCATCAAAGCAGAGCACACCCTAGGGCATACAAATCACGTAATAGCATAGCAGATAGGAAAATTTAACCTCTCCACTTTTTTTCATAACCAATATATCCACTGAAATATGAACGGAAAGGAAAACAAAGCCTAAAGCCACTCTTTACCCTCCAACTAAGTACACTGTTTACAAAAGTACCAAAACGGTACTCCAAGCTATACTAGACCCTTTTTTTTCGAGGGCAGCTATACTAGACCCTTGGAAATATGTCTGGAAAATTCTCAAGGTTGCAGTGAGACCAAAGAGACAAACTCAGTGCTCAGGCCCCCAGCTTTACTAATGTTGATCACAAAATGCTCAGGGTACTTCCTTAGCAGCAATGTGAGTCCATGCCATGGTCTACCTTCAGTTTCACTCGCAGGAAAGTCTTCTGATGTCAGATATTTTCGCACCCTGCTGTGGTGCCACAAATTGCTGTACTTATCAAACATCTGTCACAACAGAAAGCTTGTTAGAAATAAATATAATGATATAATACATATGGCAAGAAAGGCTAAAAAAGTGAAAGACTACAGGGAATCTGATAATGACAACCTCGTGAGCCACTGGAAGTTTGAAACAATAATTTGCAAAACAAAACTGTCGAGCACAGAATAGGAAACAGAGAAGGGCAACAAACGGTCCAAGATCAATGATCCAACAAGAAAGAGACAACTAGCTGTGCCCAGAGCTATTAGTACTGGAAAAATAAGGTGGCAGCTACCAGCTTCTAGAAGATTGTAGCAACCACATTTTGCAGTAGACATCCTGTTTTAGATTTGAAATACTATTAACAAGTCATTGAACATTGTACAGAACCTTTCAGCACAAAACTAGTACAAAAGTGCCAACTACCTCCAGTTTCCAGTAGAACACAGTATCTTGTTCAAAAAAAAGTTGGAGGGTGATACAGGGAGAGCACTCTCGCTTTAAGGCTAAAATGAGACCGAGACCGAGACCGTCCATTTACTCAAGTGGGGCCCACTCTACCTTATCTTCTTCCCGGCGCATCTCTTTCGCTCGCGAACTGCGCACAAGCCCCCGCCGCCCAGCACCACCCGACCGGCTCTGGCAGCTACGCTGCCGTCGCCGCCGCCCCCAACCACGGCCGCCCTTGCCCCCGCTGCCCGTGCCGCCCGACCGGCTCCGGCGGCGACCGCGGCGCCACCGACCACGGCCATCTCTGCTCTGCCTCCCTTCGGCCCGTCGCCCGCCGCCGACCACTCCCTCACCGGCGTCGCCTCCGACGCCGGCGAGGACCGCCCGGGTCCGACCCCTTCCCCTTCCCCCTCCTCCTCCCCTCCCCCTCCCCTCCCCCATCCCGGCCACCTCCACCGCTCGCCCCCGCCACCGACCCTGCCCACCGGTTGTCCACCACCACCCGGTCGGCGGCGCCATCGCCGCCGGCCTCGCCGCCCACAACCCGTCTCCTCCGCCGGGCCGGCCGCCGCCCACGGCCATCCCTCTAAGGTCGCCGGCCATGAAGCTACCCCAACCCTGGAAATCCAGAACCCTAAGCCCGGCGGCGGCCCCGCCGCCGACCGCCCTGCCCACCTCCCGCCCATCCCGTCGCCAGAGAAGATGGCAAGTGTCGCTGAGCAGCTGCGTTCTCAATTTGTTACTTCCTCCTGTGTGCTCAAGGAGGTAAGAAGGGGGCTCTCGAGATAAGCCTACATCGAGAGGGCTCTCGATGTAGTTTTTCCGAAAAAAGTTTGTTGCTTTACAAGTGAGAATGACTGCAAACTAGAAACGACCAGCAAAATCAATAATAGTAGTGTGATGTATCTATCTATCAGATAAAGATGCAAAAGCTAGGAATAGGTCCAATTTGCTCAAGCCAAACCTCACACTGCTGAAGAAACAATCAAGAAGCTTAACTATCATGTACTTTATGATTATTAGTTCTTAATTCACTTGGACCACAAGGTTAACTCTTATTTATCAAGAAGCTTAGATCATTCTATATAAGATTCTTTTCTACTGGAATTGCATAGATACACTTTAACATAGACAAGAAAACGGATGTCCATGTATGCCATAATTCATCCCAAGGACTAACAGTAAAGTGGCAAGGTGTAGGCTAAGGTTGTTATGGTCAGTGTTTTAAATAGCAGGCATATAGTGCTGATATAGTGTCTCCAGACAGCTATCGTTATGACCTTTGCAGCAGCTATGGTGGGATATAGCATTCAATAGGCGCAATTAGTTGCTAGAGAAAGCTGCAGATAAACCCTACAGTCTGCTATTTAAAACAATGATTTTGGTTGAAAGGCAAAGGGACTGACAGCATCCATAAGAATTAAGATTTTAACCCAAAAAGAAAAGAAAAGAGGGAAAGCAAAAGAAGTATACTGTGAGACTTCTCCACAAGAAAAAAAAAACATTCTTACCAGTTCATGAAGCTTGTTCATAGAAACCCATTCTTGAGGTCCACAGAGATCAGACAGTATAATAGCAGCTGATGAGATGACATCTTTCTCTTCCAACTGAAGCAATAGTTGATCATCTGCTTCCTTGTAAGCTTTTGACCCTGCAGCGTCCGACCTTCTTCCTGAACAAAAGAATAAAACAACTACTAGTCTTCAACATGCTCAAAAATAAGTTTGACGGCAATGGAAAATAGATTAAAAAATGTATACACACATGATTATGCGGAAAAGATATGCAATTCTACTAAAAGTGCTGAACAAGTAGAAAATAAAAATAATACAGGATCTAAAGCAATAGAATCCAAGCATTTAATGATACTTCAAATGTATTCTGTGCTTATTGATCTATACTGAAATATTTTGTACTGCAGGCAACTGAAATATGTTTTCATTATAACAATATTTCAATTTTCCAAATCAAACATAACTCTTAATCCAGGGCCTGATTCAAATGAAAACAAGGTGATCGCAGAATGTATGCATGAGCTATCTCTGTCAGCAATCAGTTATGTACATGTTTCATTTTCAGAATCAGGCATCTAAGAAGCAGATGCACTTAGATTACACCTTGCTATCCTATCAGCAGATCAGAAATACAGACAGTAATTCACTATAAACTATGATCAACAAAGAGGTACAAATAAGTTACACAACTTTAAATAGGAAGAATTTTGTCAACAGCTTTTAGTAGACAAACACAAAACCAAACAATGATATGTCTAGAAAACCTAGCCTTGTGAGCTTACACCCATTATCGTGTATATAAGAACATGATATGTTTCATGTCTTAAGAAGTATATGCAACAGAAGTATAGAGCTAGGAAATCAAGAAAACATTTTTCCTACCACTACATTAAGAGTCTAAAAAGTTACTCATAATATTTTTATTAGCTTCAGGGGTGAATCATATTTGACATTGGTTTCACATATCTAATATATTTTCCTGGCAGCAAAAACTGCCATAATGTGGCAGTATTGACACAATATGGTGTTAAAGAAGACTCACAACAAAAACATTGACAATCCAAAGATACTGATAATGTAGGATAATGCCATATACAAAATCGAGTGACAAAAAGATCTGCACATATGCCCAAAATGCAAACTACATTTCTGTCACCTAAGCTTGCAATAAGATGTAATTTTCATGGAACCAAAACTCCAAATCCTTGAGTCAGCTGGAGGTCTGGAACAACAATTTAACTAGCACGAAAGATGACAATGCCACTAGTCACCTCCAACTATTGTTGCAACACAAACCAATTGCCAGCTAGAAGTAGGAATAGCAGATGACAGATGATCATCAACAGAACTCAAAAGCAATCCTGAACTATTGCACGATAATCAACAACATCATCTCAACCATGGACTTTCACGTTGTCACCCATCCAACAAACGAACATGATATAATGCTATTGCTGTGCCATCCACTCTCTTCATCCAAATGGCAGGCACAGGTAGACCCAACAATCACCAAGTAACCAGTAGGATTAGGTACATGATGACAATGTAAAGACAATAAACAGGCGATGCACTATTGTGACCAAATTCATTCCTATCATCCATTTTATTGGAATATCGTAAAAGGATGAACTCATCCCCAAGACTCCAGCCATTTTACCAATCAAATGAACTTGATGAAAATAATCCCAATTCCCAAATCCCTAGCAGCAGTTCAATGTGCAAACAAGGAGCAATTCTTTAAATCCAACAGAGATCAAGAGGCAAACTAATCCAATACCATCATTCCCGTTGCTCAGATACTTTGCCGCCGCCAGGGCCTCTCCCTGCTCCTTCCCGTTGTCCTCGTCGTCATCAGACGGAGGCGGCGGGATGGAGCGCGGAATGGCGGGGGCGCGACGCTTGCGCCGAAGACGGAGCGGGACGGGAGGAGGAAGTAGAACTTGGCGTCCCCCATCTGCAGGAGGTCCTGGGAGTCTAGCTTGACGGGGGGGCGAGCCCGGGAGGTGGTGCACACCCTCGACGAGGCAGCCGTTCTTGCCGAGCACCTGGAGCGCGAAGCGGCGGCGCGGGAAGTCGTAGAAGATGCGCGCGTGGCGGCGGGAGACGTTCAGGCCACCGCCAAGCGCGCCGAGGTCCACGTCCACGCCGTCGTCGGCCTCCGCCGGCGCCGGGGCGGTGGGGTCCTTTCTGCTGCCGCGGCGGCTGTGGCGGCCGAGGATGATGGAGTAGGTCTGCATGTAGTACTCGAAGCACTCACCTTGCAGCTTCGCGAACCCCACCTCCATCTCCGACGACGCCGGCATGGCGGCGGCGGCGGGGCGGCGGGGGTTCCCCATGCGGATGCGAGGGTTTGGGTAATTGGACCGTTTGGGGATTAGGGCACGGTGGTGCGGCGCCCAGGCGAACTTCTCTCCGGATTGCACGGGGATTAAGTACCCTCGCCGGCGGCGAGGTATGAGAGGGTTTCCGTTGAGCCTAGGGCTAAAACCTTGGCTGGCGGCGAAAATTGGCAATGTTGGGCTACATCCTGAAAGTAATCCGGCCCATATAAGATGCATGCTAGCGGTGTACCATTTTAACAATTGTTGAATTGAATTGTTAAAATGATTTTTGTCATTGTGCTTAGTGCATGTACACTCGTTACCAGTTTCTACTGAACATTGATAAAAAGAAAGTTTCTAGTGAACATATAGATCGGAAAAAAAATGTTTCTAGTGACTTGTTTTGTTGGTGCATGTTTATTGTACTTAGGGTTTCATTGGAAAGTGGTAAAGGTTTCCACAATTTTATTTTTGTCCAAGTGTTGTTACATTCTGATATGGTTTATACTTTTGGTAGGTACCAGGACGAGTGGTGAACCTTAAATGTATATTGCCATGAGGCCACAACAAGAAGCGTATTTGTTCACATGAAAACTGATAAGGAATTCATATGTTTGTTCATTATGCTGGGTTTGGCGGAACATTTTGCTATTATGGCCAAGATTACATGTACTATGAGAAGAGGGATGGTGTTAAGAACTGATGTGCAATCTTATATTCTTATACCATTAGTGTTTATGAAAAGGGTTAAGAAATTTAAGGATTTGCATGGAAGGCCTGAATATATGCTTGATATGGAAGATATCCTTAGGATCTTACAATCTCCAGAGAAGTTCTATATGAATCTTTGAAGATGTGATAGCAAATTCTAGAAGAATTAATGGGAAAAAAAGAGGACATGTGCCATCATAACAATTAGAAGATTGGTTCTGTAAATGAAGAGCATGTTGAGGAGTAGAGGAAGGAATTAAAGAAGTAATTTGTTGGGAGGATGAAGAAAAAGAAGAGAAGGGCTTACCCTTCTTAGCATTGTGGTGATATACAATCAGCATTGTGAAGGGTGGAGTCACCTTTGGATCTTCCCTCCTGATCTCTTGCTCCTCCCTCATCTTGGCTTCCTTCTCTTAAATGGCTTCATCCATCATGGTCATAGCCATCCACTTCCCTACTCCTCAAATGAGCAATTTTGTCCAATAGATGTTGTGTGGTCTTCTTCACCCTTTTATCCCACTTGGTATCCACCCACTGGATCCAAAACGACAACACCATAAAAATCAAACAACAATTAACTACAACCACCTTGAAATCAAAGACACATGAGACATGTCAGATTACCTCAAGGGGACTACCAGGAAGCATCTACAATTATTCTTCCATTCCTAGCATACCTTCTTCGTGAGCTCAAGCCATGGTGACACCAGTTCCTCTTTCCTCTCGGCATCAATCGACCTCCTCTAACATATTATACACATCAACCAGAAACTCTATGCCCCAGTAAAATTCCTTAAAGCCAAATGGAAATAAAATGATCTTGGTCTTGTAATCCTATGGACAAATTGAATATACTACACAAAAAGCTCTATTGTCGTGAATCGCATATCAGAAACCCAACCCCTCAGATCTCGGGACTAAATTGCTTGATAAGAAACATTGGGACCCAAAAATTGCTTGATAAGAAACATTGGGACACCAAAACACATTAGCTACTTCAAACATGAACCCCCGATCAAATTAGTAGGCCCTAAATCAATTCCTAACCTAGAATATGGTGAAAATTACTGACCAATAAGGTCTTGTTTTGTCGCATCATGCTCGTAGTTCATAGATCCTTGACACATACCCTTGTCCCTCACTACCCCCTTCTCTCCACTGACCGATGCCATCGCTGCGCTTGGTTTGGGTTCGGGAGGAGGCAACAATAGCTAAGGTGGATGAAAAAATGTGGGGATTGCGGCGGTGTGGTGTTGTTAGGGTTACTATATGAGGATATCAAGCTAGGTAGTGAAGTGGGCCAGCCCAGTTCAGCTAATGCTGGGATGGCCATATAAGTCATATTGGCCTCATGACATAGGCATAACTATGATGTGGCAAGTTGAAATGAGGTGCCTTTGATTTGTATCTGAATGATGGTGGGCCCCATGATCAGGTTTGTTGTAGGGCTTTGAAAATTATTTCTCTTCTATAAGGAGGGGGGCCAAAATTCCCACTACAGATTTTATAGTTTTATAAAATCAACTCGTGTCAAAAACATGCAAGAAAGTAGTCTTGACAGCTAGAATAAATAACTTTTTTTAACAATGATGAATTGTTGGCTACAAATCTTTGTGAGTTATAACCCAATTCACAACTCAAACTATATTATTAATTTATTTAGATAATGTCTACTTTTCTCTCTCTAATTTTGTATGGAACCTTATTTTCAACCCTTAATTCAATACCAAAAAAGTTACACCATTTAACCACTGAAATTGTATCCATTTATACTCCTATAAACACATTTCAACTCAGTTTTCATCCAAATGACATAGGGGGAGGTTTTTTTTATAAAGTGGACCAACTTCATACCTCAAGTTGTGAATCAGTAAGCTAATCAACATCATTATGGAATAAATTAAAATGTATATTTTGGTCTGCACTCATCGGCCTCCCTTACAAAGCATAGAGATGGTATATCTACGAACACACATTAACAAAAATATAAGAGAAAGAAGACGAGTATTAATGATTGATTACGCTAATATGGCTATTTAAACACCATTAACCAAGACTGCATAATAAAACTAGGCCCTGTTTGGTTTGAGGGACTTTTGTTGAAGTCCCTAGGACTTATGAGACTTTTAAACCAAACAGGTGGGACTTTTAGGGACTTTTTTTAGGGTAGAGACTTTTTTTGAAGAAGACCCTCATGAGGAGCTTTTAGGGACTTTTGGGCTACAATTCCACCTACTGCCCCTACCCTATCCACATGCATGTAGGAAGAAGGGGTAAAAATATCTTTTGAACACACCATTTAATGAGGTTTAGTCCCTTTAATCATTGAAAACAAACAGGATAGGACTTTTGTTTAGACCCAGGGTCTTTTGGAGGGGCTAGAGACTTATGGAAACCAAACAGGGTCCTAGTCTCACATGTTGTGTGCCAACTGTTGAAGATTTGGGAATCAAGCATGGAAGAGGGGGAGGTTAATTTCCTAATGATATGGCTAGCCAATTGAATATCTAGAAATATAACTAACTTTATTTCCTAATTATGTTTCTATACTTTTAAAAAATAAAAGTTTTTTTTGACGACTCCATGGCAAGTCCTATGATTTACCATGTGTATATTTGTTGTTCCACGAGATAATAATTTGTTCCATGCGTACAATTTTTCATTTCGTGAGTCACATGATTTGTTCTAAATGTATATTTGTTTGCTCATTAAGTGTATATTTTTCATTCCATGGGTTCTATGGTTAAGCCATTTGTAATCACGCCTATTTGGCAAAGGGGTCTAGATTTAGGCTATAAATAGTAGACCTCCGTAATTTGTAAATTTTGATCAACCACATCCAAACAAAAACTCTACTTTTATTGCATCTACCTTTTATGTCGGTGACTTCGCCAAACCCTTAGATGAAGTAGCTTTTTCTTTTTACGAGTCCTTCTCAGTAGGTATGTTCATCGTTTTCGGGTAAGTTCCAAGTTCAGTTGTGTAGATAGTCCCAGGTTGACAGCGCATCGCTTCTTCCTCTGTCTATAGCGCCCAAGTTATCAAACACGTTAGATTTTTGGTTTGCGACGCATCGCTCTTACCTTTATCTAATTTTGTTCACAATTTATCGATAAAAATTACCTTTTGTTAGATTAATCCGCTTAGTCTATCTTGTTTTAGCTTTTATCACAAGTTATCGGTATCTACTTAGATCTTGCTAGGTTATTCCGCTTAATCTGGTTTGTTTTAAGCTATTACCACAAGTTATCGACATCTACTTAGATCATGCTAGGTTAATCCATTTAATCTAGTTTGTTTTAAGTTTTATCACAAGTTATTCAGCTTGGATCTACACGCTATCGGTTTTCTTCGTGACCTCATGATCATAGCTGATTGGATCTGCATCTAGGTGTGCTCACAAGCTACGTCGTTTTAGGTGCAACTTGCCTCCCCAAATCGGTTGTCCGATAGACGATTTGCTGACATCAGCAATGTCGGCTGGCTAGCTGATATCCCCCAAAATTTAACGTTTTACCCTCCTTGTCAATTGTAGGTCAAATTAACTGGCACGGTAGTACACCACATGCGTGCTATCGGGTTCAGTACGTCAGAGCAAAGCAGATCTCCCCAGCCCTAACGTATGTTTAGGAAGGATCTGATTAGCAGATTTTCACGTCAACGGCACCTTTAAGAACTAGCACCAGAAACAAAACTTGAGATTTCCATCTAGCTTAATAATAGGCTCCTTGTGAAGTCCTGATGCATCGTTCCATGAGATTGATGTTCATAAGGTCATCGGAAGCACAACCTTGTTGATGTCTAGCAATTCAGAAGAGGAATGGAAAGCTATAACATCAACGAGGAATGGGGTGGCTCGATCGTTTTCAACGGAGCGCCCATCAAAATCGCAATGGTGGTTGACTTTATTGCTCAAGCCTCGACAGGAGCAGCGGATGACTTAGGCTTGATCGCTGGATCGGCTCGACAAACAACGCCTAGCTCCGATGGGACCCGATGATGTGTGTGCATCCTCGCTGGTGTCGCAACAAATTAAAGGCGCGATGGGGCACCGCCGCAGAGATTTTTTTCGCTTAATTACCTTGCCAAGTCAGCAAAACTACTAATGTGCCGTGTATTTAATGTTCATGATATTCTCATGACACGTGCACTGAGAATGTCCTTATATTGCAGAATGGGGGTTGCTTTGTCGGTTTGTCCAAATATGCCCTGTCATGGATCCCAAGACGAATTGATTCCAACATTGTGGGGTTTGAGACTTTGGGAGCAATTCTTTAGTCCTTGGAGATGATTCCTTTTGGTATGTTGTTGTAATCGAATTTTTTAGCGTTCATGTGGATTGTGTTTAGATGAATTAGGTGTTAGGGCTATTCAGTGTATTACTGAGATAGCTAGATGTAAATGGGACAGTTTTTTGTGCTCTGAATCTATTACAAATAAGATTGGAGCCATTCCAACAAAAAGATTAGTCTGGCTAGTTTCCCTTATTTAATCTCTACTACTAAAAAGAACGAAGTTCTTCTTCATGCTTCGTCTGTCATGCGTCGTCGTGCATCGACCTGCCCCCTGCGATCGTCATCCTGCCAACGCTCGTGCTGCACCGTACGATCATCGCATCCTCCATCCGATTATTAGCCCGATACGTGTGATCACACCCAGGCGGCCGAATATTGCGCTCCCCCAGCCCCCGCCCCACCCCCGCCAATTGCATACTAGAATCATCGTAATCCCCCAATCCGGTACCCACACCTTGTATATATCTTCCTCCCCAAATCTATCCTCAGCGCTGAAGAGAACATCACTGTGTTTTCCCTACTGTAGTCTCTTCCACATGCGACGTTGTAGGATCAAGGACACCGACTAGAGGGGGTGAATAGGCGGTTTTAAACTTCAAACACAAACACTAGAGAAATTTAATTAGTAAAACAAGAGAGCTTCTACTTCTAGCAAGTCCTATCACTAGTTGGGTTTGCAACCTAGGATGACAAGAGACAATTCAAGCACTAGGAAAGTAAATTGCTCAAAGTAAATTGCAAGGATTGAAATGAGCAAAGAAATAACTGAGCTTGACACAAGAATTTTTCCCGTGGTGTCGATGACTTGCCAGTCACCCCTAATCCACGTTGAGGTGGATTCAAAGAATCAACCGCTCCTCTATCAAGACTCCCCTTGATCTTGAGCCGGCTTGAATCAATGAACCTCTCCAAACCTCGATTCCACTTGAGTTGCTCTTTACCACTCCGGCGAGGTGAGCACAAAGACCTCTCACAACCAATTTCGGGACTCCTCCACAATTTCCTTGAAGGGCTCCACGTAATCAACTCCTCCAAGCCGTCTAGGGAGCGGCAACTCCCAAGGGTAACAAGTCGATGATGCTTGCTTGAAGATTCCCTAGTGCCACAAAGTTCAAACTCTTGATGCTATGAACTAGGATGCTCTCACACTCACAAGAATGCAATCCCTAAGCAAAGAGTGTGTGAGAGAGGGGGAAACAAGCTCTAGTATGTCAAGAAAGCTTTTCAAGAGGCCAAGCGAGCTCCCCCATGGCCGGACATGAGATATATAAAGTGTACCCCTTGGGATCTAGCCGTTATGATCAAAATGCGTTCAAACAGGGATTTCGAGGACTGTCCGCCTTAGACAAACTGGACTGTCCGCCGGTCAAAGCCAACGGCTAGAAACGCAATCATTACATGTCAGAGTCGACTATTACAGTACTTTGCAGACTGTCCGCCGTTCAAAACTTCAGTCACTCAGAGAGACAGACGTTTCTGGAAAAACTAGAATAAGGGGGGCGGACCGTCCGCACCCCTAGGGCGGACCGTCCGCCCTTCATCACGTGAAGGCCACCAGAAACTCGAAGTTTCTGTCCAAAACCATATGTTAGGGGGCGGACCGTTTGCAGCACAACACAGAACTTCAAGTTTCTGTCCAGTACAAGATGTTAATGGGCGGACCGTCTGCCCTTGAGGGCCGGGCCGTCCTCCCTTATACATTTCAGCGTAACACAGAAACACTTGTTTCTGTCCAGGTCCAGAGAAGGAGGGGCGGACCGTCCGCCCCATGGGAGCGGACTATCCGCCCCTAGTATTCAGCACACAAAATTAAGCCAACTCACCATTTTCACAAAGACGTTGTTAGCCCTCATGCATGCAACTAAAGTTTGAGCAAAATGGCACTAAAGAATAGTCAAGCAAGCGCACAACGACCCCTCTTGATAGTACGGCTATTTATCCTATCAAACCGGTCATATATCATCCTCTAATCACCTTATGACCGGCAAAATAGAAAAGCCCTAACATATACCTTTGCCTTGAGTTTTTCCTTTGAATCATTATCTCCAATTCTTTTCATGGCTCCCACTCATGTACACATTTTCATGGACCAACCTTACATACAAATTCTCTCAAGAAATCGTTAGTCCATAAATGTTGTCATTAATTACCAAAACACGAATTTGGGGCCTAGATGCTTTCAATCTCCCCATTTTTGGTAATTGATGACAACACTTTCAAAAGAGTGATAAAAAATTTTCAAGTCAACTTTATACACAAGGCATAAGGTAGACTTGGAATTGAATTTTGGTAGAACTTACTCATTTTTCTTGAAACTTTCGGAATATGGTATGGATAAATTTCACCTTAGTTCGATAAGTAGAGAGAACTCCCCTTTGATATGTGCATATAAATTTGAATGAAGACCAAGTGCACATATTTATGAATTAGAAATTTTGACGGAGTTTCCCCTACAAGTGGACATCGAGTTACACGAGTATACAGGGTAATATATGAATTAAGCTCATATTGGTAGCACAACCTCAAATAGCCACAAGAACTAGAACACCAACAAGGATAAGAATTTAGGCAAGCCAACATAGTTCACCACATATTACAATCCGAGGTTCTAGTTCAAACACAAGTTCATGCAGGCAAAAAAATAAACATGCAATGCAAGAAGTCCAACACACATCGAATTTAAACACCAACTAAACAAAGATCAACACAACGAATAAAACATGAGCGCATGAGCTCCCCCTAGATCACACATCCATATCTCTCCCCCTTTGGCATCAATTGCCAAAAAGATCCATCAATCATCCATCGGAGGCGGAGGCGGTGATGGCGGGTAGAACGGCTGATGCGGATAGAACTCAGGAGGAGGCACAGGAGCCGGATACACCAAGTAGAAGTGATCAAAGAAGCCCGTGAATGTGGTGTTGAAGGTGTTAAGGCTCTGCTGCAACTACTGCTGGCGCTCCACAAGCTACTCATACTGCTTAGAAGAAGGCAAGTCATCAAAGCGAATGTCCAAAGCTGCAATATCCGAGTGCAAACTCTCCTGAACATTCTGCAACTGAGTCATCATGGGCTGATATATGGTATTCTGAATATGTTGTCCAGAGGACTAAAATCCTGCATTCATGTGCTGCTGAAAATTTTGGCTCATGTTCTGAAAATGCAAGTTCATCTAATTCTGTATCTGAGTTGTAAGCCCCTCAATTTGAGTGTTCATGTTCTGCTGCATGCTTGCAAAGTATGGATCAAAATATCCAGCTGGAGGCACCCACTGCTGCTGCATAGGAGGTGGAGGAGGTGGCATGGCCTCCTGGTTTTCATCTTCACTCATATCTGCTGCATCACCCTCATTTTCATTTTCATCACCTTCAGGCTCAGACTCAGGCTCAGGAGGGAATGGAGTCAATGGCCTCTGAAGAAATGCAGTCTCATTCTTGAATGGACTAAATGGAGTATGCTTGCACTCACAAGGACCCCTAAAGTTGGTCTTGGCCTTGATTATAGACATGATATAGGGAGTAAAGTATAGATTCATCTCAAGGTTTAGCCTCAATTCTGCCATTTGATCCATGATGAGAGCAATAATGTTTATTTTGTCTCCATTCATGAAATGTGAGATCACATTCCAATAGAGACCACAAACTTTATCTTTATTTCCACTCTATGGCATAAAGGTGACTCTAGCAATCTTGTTTATTACAGTAGGATGATGTTTAAGACCATGAATTTTTCCAAAAGAACGACAAATTCCTGACCGAGCAGACTCATAAAACATCGGATAATCATCCTCATTCATAGGATTTTCCATCACAATATTGTCACTATCCTCAGCTGTAATAAACTCATAATCTAACTCATTCGCAGCAGCAAACTGAGCAAAAGTTGCATAATATGTCCTTTTTCCAATGATTCCACCAAAATTTTTCTTCTACTAAATCAATCTCTAAGGTTGCATAGAATTGGCGAATAATTGTCTCATTCTAATCACATCTATGCTGAAAGAAATTAGTTAATCCCATACTTTTAAATCTAGGTACTAAATCAGCCATGACTGCTTGATTACTCATATATGCTAGGTCAATAGTCTGATGATTGTACACAGTTTTCTTGAGCATATGGCCAAAAAAGGCATCTTGTTGTGCCTGAGTTTGGAAGAACAACACATTTGTATCTCGGTCTTGATGGAGTTGATTCACTAATCTTGCATTGGCATAGGATTCTGCTGTCCAACGTTGGCCGGGTAAGTTCATAGATTGCATATCAATGACCTCAACATCATCACTGCCATGAGCACCTTCCATAGACTCATCACTTCCAGTAGCAGAAGATTCAACAGCTAACTCACTAAGATCAGGATCATAGTCTGCATCATTTGGATCCTCATCTCTTCTTTGCCTTTTTGATGCACTTGCCTTTTTAATCTTTGATGTAGCAGGGGAGAAAAACCTTCGAACAGGCCTGAGTATCAAGAATCAACCATATCATTCACTATTTAAGAATAATCGACCATTGAATAGCAACTGGCCCAAAACAAGGACAAAACAGCACATTCCAGTAGGGGTGGACCGTTTGCCAGGCAGGGGCGGACCGTCCGCCCGTCACTGTTCAGGCGCGCGCAAACAGTGAGTCGCCCTTGCTTTGATTCATTGCAAACTGAGATATAGTCCAAGATAATCAACCAAACTTTAACCAAGATATCTCCATACTATTAGCAACAAGTTTCCCCAACTATTTTCATGAATCCATGGCCCAAAAGTAGATCAGAGACACAAACCCTAACTCATTCCATTGATGAAATCCAAGAACATGAGAGAGAGATTTGACAAAATACCGATGGGACATGGTGGAGGAGCTCGCGGAGAGTCCGGGGATGCGCTCGGACCGTCCGGGAACCACACCAAAATGCCCTTTCCTTGGAGGTCCCTTTCCACGTGCTTGAGAACGAGAGAGAGAGAGAGAGAGAGAGAGAGAGAGAGAGAGAGAGAGAGAGAGAGAGAGAGAGAGCTTGAGAGATGTGTGGCCGGTTTGACTTCTTGGAGAAGAGGACAGGCACAAATAATGCACGGCGGCCTGGTCCCACGCGGGATCCGAACGGGCGTACCGTCCACCGGGTTGGGGCGGACCGTCCGCGAGGTCCTTCTCATTTCCCCTTTTCCTTTTTTTATTTTATCTTATCATCTGCATCTCCCAGCGCGGACCGTCCGCGGTACATGGGTAGAACGTCTGCCTTATATCCTCCCGGACACAAAGTTTCTGCCACCGTTCTGAGCAAAATTTCCACCATTGGCGGATCGTCCGCCTCTTACCCGCGGACAGTCCGCGAGGCACTGTGCAGAAAGTCCAGAAAATCATGTGCACTTCCACAAGTTGAATTTTGATTTGGGATCATTGCTCATAGAAAATTCCAAAAATTACAAAACTAGTGGGAAAACCTTCCAAGGAGTATCTTGAACATGTTTGATCAAGAAAATCGAATAAAACTTGCAAGATCCATAGAAACTAAAAAATAGCTAAAAAATACTCCAAAAATGCAAGAAATGCAAAGCAAGGAATGCAATAGAGAGCCAAATAGCATATGCACTTGTTTTCAAGCCACATTTGAGAAGTCAATGACATTTAGCTCTTTTCTCAACTTGCAAAACCGATTTTCATCCAAAGGCTTAGTGAATATATCCGCTAATTGATCTTCGGTGCCAATTCCATCCATTTTGATGTCACCCTTGTTCACATGATCTCTAAGAAAATGATGGCGAATATCAATATGCTTTGTTCTTGAATGTTGAATCGGATTTGATGCAATCTTCACAGCACTTTCATTGTCACATAATAAGAGAACTTCATTGAATTTCACACCAAAGTCAAGAAGAGTTTGCTTCATCCATAATAATTGAGCACAACAACTTCCAGCTGAAATATATTCTGCTTCGGCGGTTGAGAGAGCAACCGAATTTTGTTTTTTTGAAGACCAAGAAACAAGAGAGCTTCCAAGAAATTGACAACCACCGGAAGTGCTTTTTCTATCAACCTTGCATCCGGCAGAATCCGAATCCGAATAGCCAACCAAATCAATGTGAGCACCTTTTGGATACCATAAGCCAATATTTGGAGTGAACTTCAAATATCTCAAGATGCGCTTGATAGCGGTCAAATGACATTCTCATGGGGCAGCTTGAAATCTAGCACACATGCAAACACTAAATATGATGTCAGGCCTAGATGCGGTCAAATAAAGCAAACTCCCAATCATGGATCTATAAAGCTTTTGGTCAACCGGATTACCACCCTCATCTAGATCAAGATGTCCATTAGTAACCATAGGTGTCTTGATAGGTTTAGCATCCTCCATACCAAATTTCTTCAAGATATCCTTCACATATTTAGATTGACAAACAAATGTGCCTTCCTTGAGGTGCTTGATTTGAAGTCCAAGAAAGAAACTCAATTCACCAATCATGGACATTTCAAATTCCCTAGACATCATGTCACCAAATTCCTCACAAAAGTTTGGGTTAGTAGAACCAAAGATAATATCATCAACATAAATTTGGCAAACAAACAAGTCTTTTCCAATAAATTTAGTGAACAATGTAGTGTCAACGTTCCCAATTTTGAAGCCCTTAAAAACAAGAAAATCCCTTAGTCTCTCATACCAAGCCCGAGGTGCTTGCTTAAGACCATAGAGAGCTTTAGACAACGTGTACACATGATTTGGCTACTTAGGGTCCTCAAAATCGGAAGGTTGCTCAACATACACAAGTTCACTAATTCTACCATTTAAGAAAACACTTTTTATATCCATTTGAAAAAGTTTTATGTTATGTGAGCATGCATAAGCTGTCAAGATTCTTATGGCTTCAAGTCTAGCTACGGGAGCAAAAGTTTCACCAAAATCTAAACCTTCGACTTGAGTGAAGCCTTGAGCTACCAATCTTGCCTTGTTTCTCACTACAATTCCATCTTCATTTTGTTTGTTTCGAAAGACCCATTTAGTACCAATGACATTATAATTCATGGGCCTCTCAACTAAATCCCAAACTTGATTCCGGGTGTGTAGCGAAAATGGCCTCTCATGCCATATTTCAATATAATGTTTTGGTGATTGATATAGACAACACAACATGTCGGTGCATTGACTTGGAGCACGTCTGGGAGTTTTGGTAACACCGGTTGAACCGACGCCAGGAAAGTTGAATACGTCGGTGCAATGAACTCAGCAGCTGAGGCAAAATCTATACACCGGATGAACCGACGCTAGATATTGGTGAACGTCGGTGCAGTTGTCCAGAGAGTTAATTTTTCAGTAACTACACTCATCGGTTAAACCGACGCTGCATCGGTTGATTACGTCGGTCGATTGAGGTAGCCGTTGAAGTATAAGGGCTAGTTGGAAAATGCACTCACCGGTTAAACCGGTGATGACAAAAACGAGAGCATCGGTTTAACCGGTGATAGCGCTTTTTGTCAGCCTTTTTCCAACGGCTAGTTTGGGGTGTGTGGGCTATATATATGCCACCCACGGCTCATTTGAGGGTGCTGGAGACCAAGGAAGTATACAAGAGCCAAAGATCATCTCCAACCATCTTAGAGCTTCATTGTACATCATATAGGCTTAAGCACACTTGTGAGAGTGCTTAGTGCTTGTAATAGGGATTAGTTCTTGCGAGAGCTAATGGGGATGTGGGTTCCCGATCTTCCGTCAGGTTCTGGATAACTCTCGTTGTAGGCGGAGCGAGACACACCGATCCGGCTTCAGATCCTAAGACCCGAATCCAGCAATCTTAGCATCACAACTCCTCTGGTTATCAACCGTGTCACAACCCGGTTGACCTCGCCAAGAAGGCTAATCCCTACAAGCACAACGAAGAACACAAGCAAGAACTCGAAAGAACGCAGCTCAATTGAAGTGACTCTGCAGATGAAAGATTAATCTCAAAGTTGGGGTCTCACAAACCGACACGGCGGCAAAACTGTTCTCGACAGAATAATCTAAGCAAACCCTAGTAACCCAATGGCGGCTGCTGTGTATATAGAAGAGAGAGGCTAGGGGGGCGGCCAAGGGGGTGGCCGGTCAACCCTAGGGAGTACAAGGCCTTCGGGCCCAAAAACTGGCGTCGCTGCATCCAGGCAGATTCTGGTCGTCATGTTGTTTCGAAGATTCCAATCGACTCCGAGCGTATTTTGATATGGGATCAGTTGGGTTGGAAAGATTATCTCCTTAGCTTTCCAACGATATATAGAACGCCCAAAACGGAGCCCGTATGTGGCCTGGGCGTCCGTTTTCGTGAGGCCTGCTCCTGCAGTCCGAACCGGACTCGCGAATAAATCGGACTTCAATGTGGATTGGGCTTTGAACTCTATCTTCGCTTGGGCCTTGGTCATATGCTTATTGGTCATATCCTCATCATTCTCCCCTTCTTGGTTTTGAGTCGTCCTCGACTCAAAGTCGCTGATGCTTGCGGAAGTAGTTGTTCCCATTCTTGACATGATCCTGCGTTGCTCCCCTTCTTGAAATTGAACCTGTTGTGACAAAACAAACAAAGAAGAACAAGAGGAACTCTGCGTGATAGGATGAGTCTTAAAATAGCCCTCTTTTTCATCAAATTGTTGCACTGCAAAAGGAGATTTCAGATTTGAACATATATAAACACGATGCATCATGTACTCTCCTTTACAATTATAATTGCCAGTAAAGTGATATGTACATCGAGATAACCATGGCAATCCAACACATTTAAATTTCTGCTCCAAACTACTAAGTGCACACAATTACCTATTCATTCTCTATCACCTTGTCTTCTGTTTTAGATACATGCTGCAAAATATTAGGTCCAACAGAAGACAAAGCGATATCTTTAATTTGTACAAAATCAGATTTAGAGGAAGGCACTGTAACATCTGAAATAATCCATTCTTTTCTAAAAGGCTCATTCTTTCTTCTCTCTGCTCTTTCAAGATCGGCTTCTAAAATTTCAGTTGCGGTTATAGATTTAAGTGTAATTTTTCTTCCATTGTAGTTGAAAGAATATCTATTAGCAACCTTTTTATGTACCACATCATTTATATTAATCCATGGCGTTCCTAGCAATAATTGACATGCTTGCATGGGTACTATATAAAAATCAGCACTACTCTTGTAAAAACCAATGCTAAATTCAATATGTGCAATTTCAGTTACCTTAATCTTATCGTAAGAATTTACCCATTGCATGTAGTATGGATGTGGATGTGGCTTTGTGGTCAGACCAAGCTTCTCGACCAGCTCTAAGCTTGCAAGGTTGTTGCAAGTCTCACCATCAATGATGACTCGGCAACGTCGTTCCATCACGGCAAAGAAAGTCTGGAACAAATGGTTGAATTGATTTTGCTCCACTTTCTCCATTTGAGAACTCAACACTTGTTGAGCAATCTCAGTGTTCCCTGACATTGTTAGTAAGTAGACAAGAGAAAACACAAAAGGTTATCCCTATCAACTACTATATGTGGATGTGGATGGTGGAAACACAATCTCGCACGTCTTACCAAGCTCTTACAAGTGTTCTTACCAATGCAAAGCAGAGGATGGTACAACCGGTGGCTGGTTCGTGATACCTGTGAGGAAGTGGTACCAAGATTGCAAGATCCTCTGGGTGTACTGATCTGAAGTAATATGTGGAGCTTCGGGGGGCTTTATTTAGTAGCAAGGATTTGCACAATTGAAAATCAGATAGCAAAAATTGAATAAATATCCAAAGTACTTATCAATGTTGCTGGCCTAACGTGTTCCTAGAACTAGTTCAAGCAAGCAAGCGACATATACCAAGCACAAAGGACACAAAAGGATGCAAGCACTTCTGATTTTTTATCTTTTTTGTGCGGCTCTTTTTTATGCACTTGCCTTTTTCTTTCTTTCTTTTTCTATTCAAAAGTGCCACAAGAGCAAGAGACAACTCCACACTATCACAAAATTGTTGTCTGTAAATTATAGATTTGCTACACAAACTTATACAGGCTGTTTGACAAATTTAGAGACCCCAAACACGAAAACTTACAACACGAAAGTTGTAGATCCTCCTTTTCTCTTTCTTTTCAATATATGGAAAGTCTCTTTTGGATAAAGGAAGTAGAAGATATTGACCCCAAAATACAGACTACTCAGAAATTTCTGGGTAACCAACAGATTGGCTTCCAATACAGATTAGGCGCAGATAACTACGTTTTCTGGAATTCTCACAATTGATTAAGTTGTAGATAATTTCACAAGCTTTCCAGAAAGTACTAGAACACAAAAATCCGAGTTCGTATGCGAGAGATATCAACAAAATACCGAACTAGACAGAAACAAGTCCGAACCGGACGTGATGACGGGATGGAAAAGGACACGGTGACATGATGCAAAACTCAAACCAATCTAAGAACTCGATCTAAACCAGCAACAAGACCACGACTATGGACACAAACTCAATGATGCGGACTCCGATATCAAAATATGCAATGGCTTAAAAGGGCTAATGGGATGGGAAAACAACACGAACACAAAATTTTCTAGGGCCTTTTGGTGGACTGTGGGACAATGACGAAATTGATGAAACTAAAGATAGATGTGAAACCTGACAGTAAACCTGAGTCTCTGAATACCAATTAATGGGGATGTGGGTTCCCGATCTTCCGTCAGGTTCTGGATAACTCTCGTTGTAGGCGGAGCGAGACACACCGATCCGGCTTCAGATCCTAAGACCCGAATCCAACAATCTTAGCACCACAACTCCTCTGGTTATCAACCGTGTCACAACCCGGTTGACCTCGCCAAGAAGGCTAATCCCTGCAAGCGCAATGAAGAACACAAGCAAGAACTCGAAAGAACGCAGCTCAATTGAAGTGACTCTGCAGATGAAAGATTAATCTCAAAGTTGGGGTCTCACAAACCGACACGGCGGCGAAACTGTTCTCGACAGAATAATCTAAGCAAAACCCCAGTAACCTAATGGCGGCTGCTGTGTATATAGAAGAGAGAGGCTAGGGGGGCGGCCAAGGGGGTGGCCGAGCAACCCTAGGGAGTACAAGGCCTTCGGGCCCAAAAACTGGCGTCGCTGCATCCAGGCAGATTCTGGTCGTCATGTTGTTTCGAAGATTTCAATCGACTCCGAGCGTATTTTGATATGGGATCAGTTGGGTTGGAAAGTTTATCTCCTTAGCTTTCCAACGATATATAGAACACCCAAAATGGAGCCCGTATGTGGCCTGGGCGTCCATTTTCGTGAGGCCTGCTCCTGCAGTCCGAACCGGACTCGCGAATAAATCGGACTTCAATGTGGATTGGGCTTTGAACTCTATCTTCGCTTGGGCCTTGGTCATATGCTTATTGGTCATGTCCTCATCAAGAGCTCCTTTGAGAGAAGTCTTGATGCGGTAAGCAATCCTTGTGATCCGTCGTGTGACCCTCCGACTTGGAGTGGAGTGGCAACGACACTTTGTGCGGGGGAAGAGGAGACCCCCTCCTTGGTGGAGAAGCTCCGTAGTGGATTTCGGCTGGGTGACCGAGAGAGACGGTGGCGGTGCACGAGACTCGGTGTCTTGTGGGCACTTGCCTTTGCTTGCCGGCATCGCCTTGGTGGCGTAGTGCAAGACGGTGATCGGAAGAGCCTCGGTGTCTCGTGGACGTAGGCGTTTGTGCCGAACCACGTTACATGACCGTGTCTACTCGGGAGTTTGCATCCCTCTTGCACTTACCTCTTTATTTACCATATTACGTTTCCGCATTTACTTTATCTTGCGTGCCTTTACTTTCCTAGTTAGTTTGCTTAGGATTGGCTATAGGTTGCAAGTATTTTGAGGTAAGTAGAGAGTAGCATAGATAAACCTTAGTCATAACTAGCTTGTGTAGGATGTGTTAGGTTTATCTCATGCAAATAGATTAAGCCCTAGGATAGAAAGCGATTAGCGACCCTATTCACCCCCTCCCCCTCTAGGGTCGGACACCCTGGTGATCCTTACAGGGTGAAGTTATTCAACTCTTCATGCATAGCATTCACCCAATCCGGATCCATGAGTGCTTCATCTACACGGTTAGGCTCAAAAGAAGATACAAAAGAATAGTGTTCACAAAATGAAGCAACACAAGATCAAATTTGAACACCCTTACTAATGTCACCCATAATTTGATCCACAGGGTGATCCTTTGCAATGGCATGATGAACTCTTGGTAGAGCTACGGGCTCTTGAGTTGAAGTAGATGGTGAGGTAGATGAGCCCGGTTGATCTTGAGCTTGAGAATCATCGTCATGAGTGGCTTGATCAATTGGTTGAGCTTGATCATTTGAAGTAGACGTAGTGGTAGATGGAATCACTCTAATAGGAATAGATAAATCATTTTCTTGCTCATCTTCTTCTCTTGGTCGAATATCACCAACTGACATATTCTTCATTGCATTTCTCAAGCCATCATGTAACATCCCATAATTTTTACGGAATGTTATGAACTCCAAAAATGTGAGTTTTCAAAAACTTTTTGTGTGGAAGTGATAATAGCTAGAATAATCTAAGAATGACTTCTTTCTCTCTCTAAAATTCCTAGAAAGTTAAAACCAAATCAAATATAAGGACGATTTGTTAGTGTGCAACATTTGGAGTTTTTGAGTTTTTGGATCTACCTTGTTTATTCGAACTCAAGTTGAATTTGATTTTACCTTGCTTGAATTGTGTGGGTTATAATTTGAATTTAGCCATTCAAATTAAAACCAAATGCTAACAACTAACCTGGGCTAAAACCCCTTTAACCTTTAGCCCGCCTGCTAACTCAAACCCCTCTAAACCTCCCTAACCAAACCAGACCGAAGCCTGAAACCAGACCAAACCACCAACCCTACAACCGGCTTGCTAACCCCGCCCTAGCCCAGCAAGCCAATCTGGCCAACCCGTTACCACCGACCCAACCCGCGTCGCGGCCTGCCCCATGTTACCTAGCCCAGTCCGCCCCGTGCTCACCCCACACAGCCTGTTAGCGCACGGCCTGCACAGCCCAAGCGCCGCACCCCCTCACCCCTCTCTCTGTGCCACTGACGAGCCGTCCCCACCAGTAGCTTTCCCTTCCCTCTGTTCTTCTCCTCCGCGCGATGACGCCGTCATGGCCTCACCCACGCCGCGCCTCCGCTAGACGCCAAAGGAGGCCAATGGCCTTGCCTGCCACGCCTGCTAACGCCCACGATGCCCACCGCGAGGCACGCTGCCTTGTCCCCCTTTCCTTGCACACCAAGCCCCACCGCGGGAGCCCCGATGCTCGCCACGTCGACCCGATCCGCGGCCGTCCCATCCATGCTGTCCTCGGTGTCTGGGCCCGTGCCAAGCCTCAGCCGTGTGGCTACAAAACCCCCGGCACCCGCAGCCCAAACCCTAGCCGGTTGCTTTTCCCATCTGCCGCCACCTCAAATGAGAGAAGCAGAGGAGAGGGGAAGAAGGAGAGGTAGCACGCCGCCGCTGCCACACCAAAAGGAGGAGAAGAAGAGAGGAGGAATTCGGCGCTGCCACCGCGCCAAGGAGGGGAAATCAGGAAGAAGGAGCACCACGACGCCGGAGCCGCCGCCGCAGGGACCCCTTCACCACGCCGGCGCCCGTACGACTCCGCCAATGAAGCAGCGCTCCCTGCATGGCAACGATGTCCCCTGCTCCACCTCGCCACTGTGCCGAGCTCGTCGTCCACAGGCCGTCGGTAAGTTCCCTCACTGCCAACCCCTCCCAGCCTACTGTCCGGTGTGCCTTGGCCGTCGACGAGCCCTCCGTAGAGACCCTAGGGTCCTTGTCCTCCGTTTCTGCAGGAGCCGATGTCGAGCGCCACCGTAGCCATCATTGCTGCATGGACCAGCCTCGCTGTGGCATCGTCGCGCTTGGTGCGCGCACACGTCACACCCCGCGCGCGTATCTCGCCTCGCCAGTCGTGGTCGCATCGATAATGCGGCGTGGACACGGCATGCACAAACTTTGCACAGGTGAAAGGCCCCGCCTTTCGGCCTCATCCCCGTTCTGCCCTGTCCTCGCCGGAGTTGGAACTCACTGTAACCCCGCAGCTATGCCGTCGTTTCTTCTTGCCGCTGGCTCCCAGGCCTTCTGGGTTCCTACGTGCGCGTGGCCGCAACCGGCCGACCGCAAGGCCAGGCCTTGGCCTTGCTCATCGCGCCCCTAACCTCACCACATTAGATCCCATCCTTTTTCCGGGCTTGTTGCACGAGCACGCTGGTACACAGCCGCATTCGCGTCGCAACCAGGCCGCTCCTCGAGAACCCATTGGGCGCACAACACACACACGCCCGTGTGCAAGCTTCCGCTGAAGCTCCAGCTGGCCGCCGTAGTTTAGCCTTGTCCCCGCCTGTGTCTCGTAGCACGAGAACCCCGTCGCACGGTCGACCATGTTGTCGTCCGCCACGAACCCAGGGAGCCCAGAGCTCACACGTCGCGACCATGTTGTCACCGCGCCGAGCATGAACGCCATCCTGAGCTGTCGCCCCTCCTTGATTCACCTTGGTCCAAGACTTGCCTAGCCAAGCGCTGTAAAAGCCGATGCTGCCCTTTCCCTTTTCCCCGCCATTTCCTTTCGCCGCCATCATGGCCTCGCCACGATGTCGCCATGCGTGTGCCACAGCCATGCCGGGCCTCGGCTTCCCGAGTGCTCGCGTGGTCCGTCGAGCCGCCGCCGCCTACCGCTGCGGCCTTGGTTTCCCCAAGCGCCTGCGTGCGAGAAACCTCTGCGACCGCCCAACACTGCCTGAGCCAACCCAAGCCAGCCCGACGAACCGTGAGCCGAGCTGGCCTGCCAGCCTGCCTGAGTGGAGCCACTCACTTAAGCCAGCCCAAGACACTGAGCCGCGAACCGGACCGAGCCAAGCCAAGATATTGGGCCGCCGAGCCGGCCATATCTCTTTGAGCCCAGTAACCACACAGCCCGTCCTTTTGTTTTTCTTTTAAGCCAAGCTGACATGCGGGACCCGCATGTCATTGTGGACCCCACCGACTGCAGACCCCGCTAACCTTGGATGTGGACCCCGATGACTCATTGACTTGGTCAATGTTGACCAAGTCAATGTTGACCAAGTCAATGTTGACCAAGTCAACGCTGACGTCATGATGACATTAGCAGAGCCTGACCCAGTGCTGACGTCAAGCTGACGTCAGCATGACACATGGCACGCTCAGAGGCTATCACGTGGCTGACTGTGTGTTTTTATTTTTCTGAAAACTTTTTATTTATTCCAGAAATGCTTTTAAGCTTAGAAAATTCTTAATAAATCAACCGGAGCTCCGAAAATTATGAAACCAGTTTCAAAATTATTCTAAAATCATGATCTATGCGTTGGATCTTATTTGAGTAGTTTTGTGCATTCTTGCACTTTGGCCCCTATAGTAATTCGTAATTACGACTAGGTCCCTAAGAGAAGGAGCTTATCGACGCCCCGGACGCCCAGAAGACCCAGGAGGACGTCCCAGATTATGAGAAGCCCCTGAGACCCCGGAGGACTATGAAGAGCTGCCAGGTTCACGCCCATCTATGACTTGAATTCCTATTAGGCATTGCTTGCTAGAATTGCTATCGCTATACTTGTGTGTGTGAGATAAGCCTGCATGGGCGTATTCCTTGCATCCCTATTATACCTTGATTGATTATTGGATGCTTTGGGTACCATGAGAGTGAATGGGTATGGGATTACATGACATGATAGTCTTGGCATGCATGAGAACCTCCATGTGAGGAGCCTGTGATAGTGCTTTTAGCGGGGGCAAGCGACTGGCCGGGGATGTGTAGTGGGCACATCCTACGGAGCACCTGTGGAGGGTGCAGGATGAGGAGGGGTGTACCTGTGTGGTTGCCCAAGGAGAGGCGATACCTGTTATGGGTGCCTTTGGCGGACCACTGTGGAGGACTGCACGAGAAGATGCGTGCCCTGGCAATATAGTTCGAGATAGTGCCCCTGGTGATGGAACTATGTCAAATGTGCACACCACTTACCCCCGTATGGGCAGGGGTTCCAGCCATTCCTAGCTGTGCGGTGCCAGGACTGTGGCTGTGTTTAAGGAGAGGGTAGGCCGAGCATGCCCATGGGAATTCGGGGTGTGTCGGGCCCGGTCGGGTTTTCCGACCCTAGTCTCCAGGAGAGGGTAGACCGCACACGCCCAATTCGGGGTGCATGGGCCCGGTCGGGTTCTCCGACCCCAATCTCCAAGATTCTCGAAGCCGATGGCCAGGTTAGAGATCCACAGCCCCGGAACATTCGTTGCGGCGAATGTATCCCACCCCGGGAATGCAGGTTGGTACCGTCATGGTTAGGGAGTCATGGTTGTGGGCTGTGTCTCAGCCGGTTAGCTCCCGGCTTGCAGCCCGAGTGCGTACAGGTGTACAACCCCTGCAGGGTGAAAATTATGCATATAGCCGCGTACTCGGTGATGTACAACTCTTGATCCGGGTGCACTTTCATAGAGTAGTGAACCCCAGTATTTCTACCTCCCTCTAGCCCACTTCCCCCTGTGGAGTCAGATGAGGTGCGGGGAGAGGGAGTTTCCTGCACCGACCTGGGATGGGTGAGAGACATGATTATGGTTATATATATGTATATGCTTGCATAGGAAACCTCAGCCTATCCTATTGGCTACTTTTTATACATTTGCATCCACTTAAAGCTTGCATACAGATGGTGACGTGAACATATCCCGTCCTTGGGGATAGTTTGGCAAGATGCAGGATCCGATAAGGAGTTCGACGCCAACGAAGACGGATGGTACGACCGAAGCTTAGAAGCCCGTGCTACGATCAAGTGCTGCCTGTGGAGATGAAGTTCGAGTTGAAGGATGGCCCAAAAACTAGCTACCGCTACCATTTTCTGTTTGTTCCATTTTAGCCCAATGGGCTTATAATAAAATAATCATACTGCAGATCCTCTGGATTTTGTAATAATTAAATCCATGTTTGAACTTCTTTTAAGTGAGTATGAACTGATTTACTGCCTGAAATGAGTTCTGTATGTGATAGCTACTGATCGAGGGACTATCACAACGATACATGGATTCGGGTTCTTCGTTCGAAAACCCGGGTCGTTTCACATCACTTCTCACATCATCAAGGTTATCTTTTTCTTCATGTGAGCCTTGAGTTTCATCAAACTCCACATCATACACTTCTTCAACAATACCATGAGTTTATTATAAACCCGATAAGGCTTGCTACAAGATGAGTATCCAAGAAGAAGTCCCTCATCACACTTGCTTTGAAACTTTGATAACCGAGTTCCTTTCCATAGAATGTAGCATTTGCAACCAAAGACTCGGAAATAAGAAATATTTGGCTTCCTTCCAACTAGCAGCTCATATGGAGTTTTGTCATGAACTCTATAACAATATAGCCTATTTGAAGCATGACAAGCGGTGTTAATTGCCTCAGCCCAAAAACTATGCGAAACATTGTACTAGGAGAGCATTGATCTTGCCATATCAATCAAAGTTCTATTTTTCCTCCCAACAAGACATTTTGTTCCGGTGTGTACATGGATGAGAACTCATGCTTGATCCCCTTGTCATCACACAACTCCTCAACTTTTGTATTATCACTTCTTACTTTCTTCACTTTGAGATCAAATTCATTTTCGGCCCTTGTCAAGAATATCTTCAAAGTGTCATAAGTGTCGGCCTTATCATTTAGAAAGAATACCTGTTGGCGCTCCTTAAGTATCCATTTTATCCCCTGTTTAACTTTGATAATGTCATGAATTTAATATCAGAATCACTAACCATCCTAACCTCGGCCCAATTATTGGTCGTTTTCGTGTTTGCACATATATTTTGGAGGTTCTTCGTTTTTGCAGGTTTTTGACCAATTTTGGAGCATGAAATGGCGAGGCCCACGATCACGCGATGACACGAAGAAAGACAAAGGCCAAAGCCCGAACAAAGGATCGAAGGCCATGATGATTAGAGGCCCATTCATGCACATCCACCCTCCAATGAAGCCCAAAAGACAAAGCCCACAAGATAAGATCGAGATACTTCGGGGCTAAGCAAAGCAAAGAGATATTTAAGGAAGGATTTTCCACCCTATCCTTCTCCTCGAAGAAATCTCGAAGATAACGACGTCTAAAGGGGTGCAATCGTGAAAGACATAAACTCTAGAAGACTCCAGGAGACTTGGGGAGAAAGTTGAGCACAAGCCGGCGAAGGAAAGTGCTAGGCCGGCCGGCCTAGGCTCATTGGGCCGGCCGGCCCAGCCCTTTTTTAGGTCGGTTCGACCTCCCCTTTGACCGAGGGTTCCCTGAGGCTATTTAAAGACCCCTCCCCAAGGTTCACGCAGAGATCAATTCGGGAGATGACGCCAAGGAGCAGAGAAGATAGAGGGACACCTATCGGAGAGCCGAGGGTCGTGCTAGTTGTCTAGGGTTCGCCCTAGCTGACGTGGGAACCTTGCAAGGAAGACCACGTCGGAGTTCTGGAGCTAGGATCATCAAGATCAAGGTAGGGCCCCGGTTGTGATCTTGTGATGTACTATCATTCATGGTGAAGTTATTTGTGTTTCCGAATGTTTAGCGACCATGTTCTCCTCTTTCGATTTCGTTCTTTTCTTTGGGTTTGCTTCATCCTAGATCTATTATCGAGATAGATCACTTAGCATGATCTTGTAGTCATGGTGGCTAGAGGTTCATGGCGGAACTACCAAAGGGGGTTCGACTTGCTTCAGGGTATCTCGTTGAAAGAGGTGGCGTCGTGACAGGCCGTTGCCACTTAGTAGGTTAGGTATCGAGGGATCGGATTGGAGATTTTGGGTTTAAAGAGGCTTTTCATTGAGATTCACATCTATCTTACTTCACTTTATCTAGCTGGAACTACAACATATGCATGATCTAGGTGATCTAGATTGGTTATCTCTAACTTTCTCTTGCTACCTTCGGCGTTTGTCGTGTTTTTAGTAGATTAGATTCATTTTCACCATCTCACACAAAGGAATCTCTATGCTAGTAGATTGTTTCTTGTTTCTTTGGTTCCGTGGATTGATAAACCTTGGGGGAATACTCTAAGGGAAAAGCTACACGAAACCGTGCGCTTGCGGTATATAAATCGGGGGCGCTAAGGAGCGTCAACAAGCTTTTCTGGTGCCGTTGCCGGGGAATCATTGATTTAAGATCCAATCTTACTTGCATTCGTAAATACTTCTTGATTTTTCTTTTTGACTTCTTTTTAGATCTCTTATTTTTCTGAGGTAACTAAAAAAAACGGATCTATTCCACGAAAATCAATCTAATCTAGAGTTTTCTTTACTTTTATGTTTTAGATCTTGTACATTCATCTTTTAGATCTCGTATATATTTTTTTTTTCACTAACCCCTAACAGGAGATGGACAGGAGCCTCTCCAACAAACCCGAAAATTTTGTGGATGATCCAGAAAAAATTTACAGGCAAAGGAGACGAGAAGCACGATCAAAGAAGCTGGAACTAATAGATCCAAAAGTTAAAACCGACGGTTCATCGTCTTCACCTCAAGCAACTCCACCAACAAGTCCAAAGGAGGCGTCACTTCACCAAGGGATGGCGCTACCGGAGCCGGAGCGTACGATCGGAGAACTATGCACTCTGGACGTTCGGGACTTGCCGATCCAAAATCTCGACAACATCGGAGTTCCGTTCGAGATCAAGACTTCAATCATAAGGATGGTGCAAAGCTCGCCCGTCACTGGAAAAGAAGACGCTAATCTACATCTTCAAGCATTCCTCCAACTATGCCGCACCTTCGACATGCAAGGGATGACTCAAGATCAAATAAGAGCGAGGCTCTTTCCGTTCTCTACTTGGGAGAGCGCTGCAATGGTTTCATTCTCTACCACTGCACACGGTGCAAAATTGGGAGTCCTTGATGAAAGAGTTCATGACGGAGTTCTACTCGCCGGGCAAGACCCAGATTCTGTGCAACAAGATTGCAACATTCGCACAAGCCCCGACGGAGACTATTGCGGAAGCCTATGAGCGCTTCAACGACTACATCCGCGCTGTACCTCATCACAAGTTCTCAAGGGAGGATGTGGTCTAGAAGTTCTATCAAGGCCTCACTACTGCATCAAGGGGGATCATTGACGCATCAGCCGGAGGTTCTATCATTGAGCTCACGCCTACTCAAGTTTTCAAGCTATTCAAGAAGGTGGCGGACAATGACGCATGGGCATCATCGGGGCGCCTACAACCACTCCAAGCCGTGGGCGCCGCGAAGAGTGTATTACAAGTGGAAAAGAGAGAAGCCCAAGCTATTGATTTGAAGGCGGCTGAAGCAAGGTCTACATGTGAAGAATGTGGAGAGTACGGCCATGTGCAAAAGAATTGCCCGGAGGAAGCCAAGATGCTCGACTACATGAAGAAGGGAGAATGGATTCCGCCAACCAACTTCTGCTACGGGCAAGGTAGACCCCTATTTAATGCAGGCTCTTCCATTCAAAACTCGGTGCCTCTTCGTATACAATTGAAGGAGTTCATGGAGGAGCAAGGCAAGATCAACAAGGACACCGTCACCAAGTTCAAGGCTATGGACAAGATCTTGGAGAACATTGATGGCAAGGTGATGGAGGTCAGGAGCTCTAACCTTCAAGTACTCAACATGATGAAGATGCTAGAAACACAAGTAGCCCAGCTCGCCGGACGCTTATCTAGCAACGAAGGAAAACTGCCGGGGCAACCTTGAAGTCCGGAGATGGCAAAGGCAATTCAAACTCGCTCGGGAAAGGAGACCGAAGAACCCGAACATGCAGCGGGAGCAAGGAAGCCTAAGCCAAGAGTTGAAGTGGAGACCATCATCAAGGAGAAGGCACCTACTCCTATGCCAGAGATAGTCACCGAAGAGCCGGAGTTTGAGTTAGATGATATAGACACCAAGATTCTACCGCCAAGGCCACGATACCACAAAGGTAAACATGAAGATGAGCAATTCAACAAATTTGTTGACATGGTACGCAGGTTGAGCATCAATATGTCGCTCTTGGACGCTCTACAAGTTCCGATGTATTCTCGCTACTTCAAAGACATCATGGGAAACAAGTGCGAGATACCGCCAAGCACTGTCAAGCTAACCGAGGAATGTAGTGCGGCAATCGCTAATGAAGCTCCTGAAAAGAAGAGGGACCCCGGATGTCCTACCATCCCATGTTCCATTGGATCTCTTATGTTCGAAAGAGCACTTTGTGACCTCGGTGCAAGTGTGAGCATCATGCCAAAGAATGTGTTCGAGAAGCTACGCTTACCGGAGCCGGAGCCCACCGCCATGTGCCTAGAGTTAGCGGACAATTCCGTTCGCTATCCTTTGGGAATCGCCGAAGATGTGCCCGTGAAGATTGGAGAACACTTAGTCCCCATTGACTTTGTGATTCTCGATATGGGAGAAGGAAGCAAGGCGCCTCTCATACTTGGGAGGCCTTTCCTCAAGACCGCAAGGGCAAACATCGACGTTGGCAAGGGGGAGATAAAGTTCGACATCAATGGCACAACTAGCGAATTCAAGTTTCGTCCACGCCTCGAGGTATGCAACATGATCAATGTCAAATATGTTCCACCTCACCGCCGTGTCACAGAGGAGAAGCCAAAGAAAGAAGAGGAGCCAAACAAGAAGGAAGCGAAGAAGGAGATAGAAGTTGTCGCGTCCATCGCGGCAAAGAAGATCGTTGCACCCATTAAGAACAAAGCTAAAAGCCCGCCTGTGAAGACTAAAAAGAAGACTAACGTAGAAGACAAACCCGCACCAAGGATTGTGCGGAAGTGGGTACCCAAGTCTGCAGCGCCATCACCGAGCGTTGGTCCGAAGTGAAGAAGAAGAAAGTCTAGCTATAGACTATAAACGAAGCGCTTTGCGGGAGGCAACCCGTTCGTCGAGTCAAGAATAAAGCTGCCGGGAGTTCAACCCGTTCGTCGAGTCAAGAATAAGCTACCGGGAGGACAACCCGCGAAAGGTTTAGGTAAGTGAGTCGAGAATTTTGCTACGCAAGAACATGATATACTTTTGAACAATTGGGAGTTCGGTCAAACAATTCGATTTGGATTTTATTCGCTCAGTCATTTCGATGTTGTTTCTTATTTTAACTAATGACATGAGCCATCCTATGATTTATTTGTCTCTTCTTGAGAAAGCCACATCCAAAATTCCTTACCTATTTTTGGCGACCGTCCTGTCCATGACGACCGGACCAAGTTGAGATAAAACACACGAGTAGAGCCGCGCTATGTTTATATCATTTGAATTCTTGATGCGTAGGTTCGTGCAAACATAGAGAGAATTTTCAGTTTCATCACCATAGGATTAGAATTTTCCTAACTTTATTATTCTCTTTTTCAAAAATCTCTCTCTCATTTTGGCAAAAATTAGAACCTAAACCCAATACCCACGGTTGAATTTGAGATTATTCACTATCAATTCATGAAAGTGAACGGTTCCGATGCAACCAAAATTAATGTAGTCGGGAAATATTTTCGACTTACAAATGAAAAGATGTTTCAATTCCCCTCTAATTATTCATTTGAACTCATTGCATGCTTTGAGTCAATTCTGAAATTTCGAAGTTAGAGGAGGATTAAACATCTAAGCATGATTTGGAAAGGGTTTATGTGCTTGATTAACATCCATTGATCAAAGTGAGTTCACGGGAAAGAGTAGTGCTCTCTACCTACCACCACATGCAAATAATTCAAAGGAGGGAGCAGCCATGCATGGGAAGGACAAGTGATTTTCAGTAAAGATGGCACCATGTGATGATTGATTAAGCATGGGACAAGGTGAATGACACAAAGTGGAGAAATAATGTTGCAAGTGGACATCAAAGGCAAAGAAGGAGTGGTTCACATGATTTGGACGGTGCAAAGCATACAAGATGTACTGGACAGAAGCGAATAATTGCACCAGGAAGCCACCAGAGAAAAATAAAGTGAAGGAGGGCCAGAAATGCCCTAGGCCGGCCGGCCTGGCCCCTATTTAAGCCCTCTGGTGCTCCCCTTTGGCAGGTATACTCCTCACTCATTTCCTTGCTTATGTTCTTCAAGTTCTTTGCCCAGAAACATCAGTTAGAGCCCTGAAAAATTCGTCCACCAAAATCTACTATAAAAATCTCAAAAAATTCACCACAATTCCTAGTTTGTTCCACTCTTCGATATATTGTTCTCCCGCCAGCAAGAAACCCCCGGTGTGTTTGTTTTTGAGTGTGTGCAGCAATGAGTCACCATGAGTGGCCTCATGAAGTTCATCGCCGGGAGGAGAAGGACGCGTTCATCAACATTCGACGCATCGGCAAGTTCTTCGCGGAGGCACTCGGTCTCCGAGTCTCTGCAGAGCATGGAGGAAAACAACCCCGCACCGAGGAGCGACATGCTGCTCCTTGGTGGGATGAGAGACCTGAGAAGCTCCTTCATGAGATTCACCGAAGGGATGCCACCTCCTCCACGGCGTTCGACAAGGTCATCCGCGCCACCGCCATACAAGCCCAAGAATTCAGAATATGGGTTTATTATCTTGTCGAAGGAAGAAGAAGAAAGGCTCAAGTTCATGAAGAGAAGACTACGAGCAAATTATGATTTTGATGATGAAGCATTGGTGAAGCTAGGATTTCATCATGACATCTATGAGCTCTTGGAGAACATCGGTTGGAAGTTATTTTCCGATGGTGTCACGGTTGATATGCAAGAAGAAGTGGCTCTTGAGATGTTCATGACATTAGAAAAAATCAACGGAAGTGGTGGATGATGAAGAAGTTCCATGTCTGAAATTTAGGCTCAAGAATGAAGAGAAAGTAATCACCTATGGAAATAGGAAGCTTGCTCGGATTTAAAAGTAATGCATATGAAATGGTGCAAGTTGAAGATGGAGAGCTTGATGAATTTTGGAGAAAGATAGCAAAAGATGTCAACCACCAAAGGAAGAATATAAGTAATGTGACCCTCCAAATATTCCACTCTTGGTTGAGCAAGAGAATTCTCGGGAGGATGAGAGAATTGAAGGTCACCGACCAAGAATTAAATTGGATGTATGATGCATTGGTGAAGAAGCAAGTAATTGATCCCACCAACATCATGGTTGAAAGGTGGCTTTGTGAAGCATCATCCGGCACAGGAGAAGTTGGTTCGAGATGTTATCTCACAATGATAGCCTGAGCCATGAATCCGAGGTTACGAGTGATCCAAAAATTTTATGTCCCGGGAAGAGATATTGGGATTGATCATTTGAGGCAAGGCCATTATATCGGAGGGCATGAAAAGAAGGGATTTACTATTTCTGAGATGGATATTTCCCTCCCCGATCAAAGGCTGAAATTATTTGCAAGAGGGAGGACTGATTGGCGAGTTGAAAATATTGGAAAAAGGTGAAGAAATCAAAAAGAGGAAGGTTAATTGAAGGGACATCGGCATCGGCACAACAAGAAGACTTGGAAGTAAACCTTCCACCGCCAAGTTTCGCTTATTGGAGGAATGAATTTCAAGGTTCATCAAGTGGACAGGGATACCCGCAAGGATGGACGAGTCAATGGGAAGGAAGCCAAGAACAAGCATGGGGGCACACTGCGGCGGCACCCCCACCATTTAACAACTACGGCTACCCACCCTCGTCATACCAAGGAGAGATGCCCGACCCGTCATTTGGAGCACAATATTTTGACCTGCCTCAACCGGAACAAGGAATGAGAATTATGGGTGCTTATGCGAGAAGAAACATGGAAGATATAGATGCCATCCGAAGGCATACAACCCAACTAGAAGATGGAACTGCAGGAATTGCATATCAAATGGGACTTCTAGGCCTGGCGCCACCGGAACAATTTAATGGAAGAGCATTTCAGCAGTATTATGATCAAGGATACAACGCAAGAGCCAATCAAGGAGATTGATCGACGGCATGACCATGAATAAAATGCTCGCACGTGTGGTTTGGATTTTCTATTTCTTTTCATTTATTTTCAGCATGTGTGCAAGCTTGTGTGTGCGTAGCAATTTTTCTGTTTTATTTATTTCAGCATGTGTGCAATTTGTTTTCTTTTGTCTTCATCACCATGATAAATAAATGCATCACCTACGCATTAATGTTATGGGTAGTAATGATGATAGAAAGTTTGTGCCATGTTAAAATATAATGATCATTGCCGCTTTGTCTACTTTCTTGTGCTTGGTTTATGCATGATTAAACTAATGCTCTCTCTAACATGATCTGAAAATTAATTAAATGCTGGCTAATTCAATTATGGAGGTTATGATAAATTAAGACCCATATCTTTTACTCTTGCTCTCTTACTTAAGTTTGTCAAGGAAAATTTAATTTGGATTTAATTTTGAGCTAACCTTGTCAATGATACCTTTTGCAATTGCTCTACCCTTCTACAAGCCTAAATGATACATCATAACAAACCATAGAGCAAGAATTATTTTCAAGTGAATTAATTCAGGATTTATCTTCTTTGGTACGAGACTAAGAAGTTGACCATTCCGTATTTTTGCGTACCTCTCTTTTGCTAGCCATTCTATCCATGCATTGTGAGTTTCTATACCGGGAACATCGCAAACCTCGCTGGATATCCACCCCTAACCAAAAACATCTTTTTGTGAAATACCTCCTTGACCACAACCTATATATTGAGTATATATATTTCGACGGCAAAACAGTGGAATCAAGAGCAAAATTCAGTAAAACATAAACTTGGGAAGCATCAAAGAGTTCGCAGAAGAAAATTCCGAAGAAGTGGAGGCCTACAGGCAGTAGGCCGGCCGGCTCAACACCCCTAGGCCGGCCGGCCTGCCCCTTTTCCTCCTCTGTTGGCTTCAATCTTTCACGAGGTGATGCTCCATTAAATTCCAAAGTTGAGTCCCGAGAATTGATAAAGTTTTGTGCACTCACTCCATCAAGTTATCATCACTTCATTGCTTGAGGACAAGCAAACGTTCAAGCATGGGGGGAGGTGGAGTAAGTGCATTGTGTTGCCAATGGTTCTGAGGAGCAAAAAGAAAGAAAGAAAAAAAAAGAGAAAGAAAGAAAAAAAAGGAAGAGAGAAAAGAAAAAAAATGAATGATGATGAAAAGCTCCTCGGTTCCTTTAGCTTCATTAAACTCCAGGTACTTTGAAGATTATTCTATACTCAATTATTCTAACCATGTGCAATCCGATAACAAGGACTTCAGTCGTGCCTTGGGATAAACCGTTGCCATTTGCACATGTCCACCATCTAAAGTGTGTGTTCCATTCTCTCCCTCTCCACAAAGAAATTATTTTCCAATGGTCTTTTTGACGAGTCTCGGTAAATCCATAAGAAGTATTTCTTGTTTTGATAATACCTTGATTATAATATCTTTTGTTAGGACTAACCTTTCCAGAGCTCCAGATAAAGCCTCACACATACATATGAGAGAAAGAAAGGAGAGAGTTCTAGCAAGATTGAGAGACAAGATGAGCTGAGAGCTTCCATGAGCAAATTGCAATGAGGTTTGAATTATTGATCTTGGTTTAGCATTACTTATGGAACTTACTTTCTTAATTCTGAGACTTGTTTAATTTTGAGAGCATTTGCTTAATAATTGTGGGGAAGCATTTAACTTGTATCTACCTTCCACATTGAAAAAAGCTGGTTACAACTTGAACTATTAATTGCAAAATATTTTGGGAGCATTGTGTTTTCTTGTGTATGATCAAGTGCAGGGATTGGACACTGAAAGGCAGCGCTGATTTTTATCAAAGACTTACTCGAGGACGAGCAAGGTTTAAGCATGGGGGGAATGTTGGCGCTCCTTAAGTATCCATTTTATCCCCTGTTTAACTTTGATAATGGCATGAATTTAATATCAGAATCACTAACCATCCTAACCTCGGCTCAATTATTGGTCGTTTTCGCGTTTGCACATATATTTTGGAGGTACTTCGTTTTTGCAGGTTTTTGATCAATTTTGGAGCATGAAATGGCGAGGCCCACGATCACGCGATGACACGAAGAAAGACAAAGGCCAAAGCCCGAACAAAGGATCGAAGGCCATGATGATTAGAGGCCCATTCATGCACATCCACCCTCCAATGAAGCCCAAAAGACAAAGCCCACAAGATAAGATCGAGATACTTCGGGGCTAAGCAAAGCAAAGAGATATTTAAGGAAGGATTTTCCACCCTATCCTTCTCCTCGAAGAAATCTCGAAGATAACGATGTCTAAAGGGGTGCAATCGTGAAAGACATAAACTCTAGAAGACTCCAGGAGACTTGGGGAGAAAGTTGAGCGCAAGCCGGCGAAGGAAAGTGCTAGGCCGGCCGGCCTAGGCTCATTGGGACGGCCAACCCAGCCCTTTCTTAGGTCGGTTCGACCTCCCCTTTGACCGAGGGTTCCTTGAGGCTATTTAAAGACCCCTCTCCAAGGTTCACGCAGAGATCAATTCGGGAGACGACGCCAAGGAGCAAAGAAGATAGAGGGACACCTCTCGGAGAGCCGAGGGTCGTGCTAGTTGTCTAGGGTTCGCCCTAGCCGACGTGGGAACCTTGCAAGGAAGACCACGTCGGAGTTCTAGAGCTAGGATCATCAAGATCAAGGTAGGGCCCCGGTTGTGATCTTGTGATGTACTATCATTCATGGTGAAGTTATTTGTGTTTCCGAATGTTTAGCGACCATGTTCTCCTCTTTCGATTTCGTTCTTTTCTTTGGGTTCGCTTCATCCTAGATCTATTATCGAGATAGATCACTTAGCATGATCTTGTAGTCATGGTGGCTAGAGGTTCATGGCGGAACTACCAAAGGGGGTTCGACTTGCTTCAGGGTATCTCGTTGAAAGGGGTGGCGTCGTGACAGGCCGTTGCCACTTAGTAGGTTAGGTATCGAGGGATCGGATTGGAGATTTTGGGTTTAAAGAGGCTTTTCATTGAGATTCACATCTATCTTACTTCACTTTATCTAGCTGGAACTACAACATATGCATGATCTAGGTGATCTAGATTGGTTATCTCTAACTTTCTCTTGCTACCTTCGGCGTTTGTCGTGTTTTTAGTAGATTAGATTCGTTTTCACCATCTCACACAAAGGAATCTCTATGCTAGTAGATTGTTTCTTGTTTCTTTGGTTCTGTGGATTGATAAACCTTGGTGGAATACTCTAAGGGAAAAGCTACACAAAACCGTGCGCTTGCGGTATATAAATCGGGGGCGCTAAGGAGCATCAACAATACCCAAGTGTATCTTGAGTAGTCATCCACAATCACAAGACAATAGCAATTTCCTCCAATGCTTCTATATGAGTAGGACTAAATAAATCCATATGCAATAATTCCAATGGGCTTGAGGTTGACATAATACTTTTGGAGGGATGTGAATTTCCAACTTGCTTTCCGGCTTGACAAGCACTACACAATTTATCCTTCTCAAACTTCACATTTTTCAACCCAACAACTAAATCATATTTAAAGAGCCGGTTGAGTTGTTTCATGCCAACATGAGAAGGTCTCCTATGCTATAACCAACCCATAGATGATTTTGAGAATAGTCATGTTGTTAATTTTGCGTCATTGGAAGAGAAATCCACAAGATAAATAGTGTCATGTCTAAAACCCTTGAATATTTGATCTTTACCATCCAAACTAGTCACTTCTACACTATCACTAGTGAAAGAGCACTTATACCCATGATCACAAAGTTGAGTAACCGATAAAAGATTGAACTTGAGTGAATCAACTAGCAACACATTTGAGAGAGAGAGATCATTTGAGATAGCAATTTTACCAACTCCTTCAACTTTGCCTCGGATATTATCTCCAAAGATTATGTCACTATAGCCAACAATGTTTTCTTCAAGAGAGGAGAACATACTTGGATCACTGGTCATATGTTGAGTGCATCCACTATCAAGTACCCAATGTCTTACTCCGGCCTTGTAGTTCACCTACAAAAGAAAATCATCCTCGTTTAGGTACCCAAACTTTCTTGGGTCCTTGAATGTTAGAGACCAAAGCCTTAGGCACCGAAATGGCATTCTTTTTAGCACCATTTATAGGTATACCAACAAAGTTAGCACTAACACAACCTTTAGAATTCTTGAAAAGAACATATCTAGGATCAAAGGATATAGTTTTCTTGTTTGTGCAGTTTTTCTCATCATGACCAATATTTTTACAATTTTCACAAAAAGGAATACCACTAGCCTTCACAAAGGTAGTCTTTGTTTGAACAAAGGCTGCCCTTCCCTTCTTGGGAATGTATCCAAAACCTTCTTTGTTCATTGAGAATTTTTGATTCCCCCAACAATGATTGAATTTAGCCATTTGACCATAGCATTTTTTCAAATCATTGGTCAAGAAAGTGACCTCCTTCTTCAACAATTCATTTTCCATAATGAGTGACTCATCACAAGAGGATGGATTACTTGAGCATGAAAAGTCACTTGAGCTACAAGATGGGTTAGTTGAACTAGAAGCACAACACTTATCATTGATTAAATTGCAACTAACACCAATACTCAATGTTGCCTTGTTTTCATGAGCAAGCAAGGTGTTGTGAGCTTCCTCAAGCTTCTCATGAGTTTCTCTGAGATTCTCATGAGAGGTCTTTAGCTCCTCATAGGATGATTGAAGTGAGGTGAATTTCAACTTCAAGTCCTTCAACTTTGCCTTTTCTTTGCTCAAGAATTCATCGACATCATTGAGCATTTCAACAAGATCATCATAAGTGACTTCATCAATTTCACCATCTTGTAATATCTTTTCACCACCTTTTGCCATAAGGCAATGTGATGTAGAGAAGAGTGAAGGAGCCTCCTTGATGGCAATTCCGGCAACACCTTTGGATGGCTTGTCATCATCATCATCATCATTATCATCATCGGAGCTTGCATCGGAATCCCACTCAACAAAATAGGCTTGGCCATTCTTCTTTCTCTTGATGAATCTCTTCTTTTTCTTGTCATCATCTTTCTTGCCCTTCTTGCTCTTGTCATTTTTTTTGTTTGGACAATTGACAATGATGTGACCTTCTTCACCACACTCAAAACACTTCTTATTGATGAAGGAATTTTTCTTTGAATATTGACCTTTCCTTCCATAACTCTTCTTGATCATGAATTTGTTGAATCTCTTTACAAAAAGAGTCATCTCTTCATCCGACTCATCCTCATTACAATCTTCATCATTTTATCCTTTGGAGGATTGTGCCTTGAAAGCCACACTCTTCTTTTTCTCATCATTTGTCACACCATGCACTTCATCTTACGACTTCTTGAACATGTCATGATTGAGCACTTCTCCCAAAACTTGTGTGGGAGTTGTGGTCTTCAAATTTGATCTCACTAGCAAAGTCACAATTATATCTCTCCGGAAGACATCTAAGAAACTTGTGAGAGAAATCCTCATCCAGTACATTAAATCCAAGACCCTTGAGATCATTCACAATGTCATTCAACCGGTTGAACATCTCTGGCATACTTTCTTCTTTCTTCATGGCAAATTCACTAAATTTTCCCTTGAGCACATACAATTTTGCATCTTTCACACTTGTGGTACCCTAATGAATTTCCATAAGTTTCTTCCATATCTCATTAGCATTAGTGAGACCCTTGACTCAGTTGAACTCACTAACATCAAGAGCACTAAACAACACATTCACGGCTTGATCATTGAGTAAATCATTCTCTTCATCTAGAGGTGTCAACTTTTTCTCATCAAGAATGACATATTCATCATTCACAATTCTCCATATTTTCCTACTCAAGGCCTTGAAAAAAGATGTCATCCTAACTTTCCAATAATCATAATTGTTCCCATCAAAGTTAGGTGGCTTCCCAACATGAATCCCGTTTTCACTAGTCATTATCCTTACTCCAGGATGATTAAATCCTTGTTAATGGAGTACTTAGCTCTGATACCACTTGTAGGTTCAAGGACACCGACTAGAGGGGGAGGTGAATAGTCGGTTTTAAACTTCAAACACAAACACTAGAGAAATTTAATTAGTAAAACAAGAGAGCTTCTACTTCTAGCAAGTCCTATCACTAGTTGGGTTTGCAACTTAGGATGACAAGAGACAATTCAAACACTAGGAAAGTAAATTGCTCAAAGTAAATTGCAAAGATTGAAATGAGCAAAGAAATAACCGAGCTTGACACAAGAATTTTTCCCGTGGTGTCGATGACTTGCCGGTCACCCCTAATCCACGTTGAGGTGGATTCAAAGAATCAACCGCTCCTCTATCAAGAATCCCCTTGATCTTGAGCCGGCTTGAATTAATGAACCTCTTCAAACTTCGATTCCACTAGAGTTGCTCTTTTCCACTCCGGAGAGGTGAGCACAAAGACCACTCACAACCAATATCGGGGCTCCTCCATAATCTCCTTGAAGGGCTCCACGAAATCAACTCCTCCAAGCCGTCTAGGGAGCGGCAACTCCCAAGAATAACAATTCGATGATGCTTGCTTGAAGATTCTAGTGCCATAAAGTTCAAACTCTTGATGCAATGCACTAGGATGCTCTCACACTCAAAAGAATGCAATCCTTAAGCAAAGAGTGTGTGAGAGAGGGGGAAACAAGCTCTAGTATGTCAAGAAAGCTTTTAAAGAGGCCAAGAGAGCTCCCCCATGGCCGGACATGAGATATATATAGTGTACCCCTTGGGATCTAGCCATTATGATCAAAACGCGTTCAAATAGGGGTTTCGCGGACTATCCGCCTTAGACAAATCGGACTGTCCGCCGGTCAAAGCCAACGGCTAGAAACACAATCATTACGTGTCAGAGTCGACCGTTACAACACTTCACGGATTGTCTGCGCCCTAAGGGCAGACCGTCCGCTGTTCAAAACTTCAGTCACTCAGAGAGACAGACGTTTCTAGAAAAACTGGAAGAAGGGGGTCGGATCGTCCGCACCCCCAGGGTGGACTGTCCGCCCTTCATCACGTGAAGGCCACCAGAAACTCGAAGTTTCTGTCCAAAACCATATGTTAGGGGGCGGACCGTCCGCCCTGGGGGGCCGGACCGTCCACCCTTCATTTTGCAGCGCAACACAGAAACTTCAAGTTTATGTCCAGTACAAGATGTTAGTGGGAGGACCGTCTGCCCCTGAGGGCCGGACCGTCTGCCCTTATACATTTTAGCGCAACACAGAAACACATGTTTCTATCCAGGTCCAGAGAAGGAGGGGCGGACCGTCCACCCCATGGGAGCGGACTGTCCGCCCCTAGTATCCAGCACACAAAATTAATCCAAGTCACCATTTTCACAAAGACGTTGTTGGCCCTCATGCATGCAACTAAAGTTTGAGCAAAATGGCACTAAAGAACAGTCAAGCAAGGGCACAATGACCCCTCTTGATAGTACGGCTATTTATCCTATCAAACCGGTCATATATCATCCTTTAATCACCTTATGACCGGCAAAATAGAAAGGCCCTAACATATACCTTTGCCTTGAGTTTTTCCTTTGAATCGTTATCTCTAATTCTTTTCATGGCTCCCACTCATGTACACATTCTCATGGACCAACCTTACATACAAATTCTCTCAAGAAATCGTTAGGCCATAAATGTTGTCATTAATTACCAAAACACAAATTAGGGGCATAGATGCTTTCAGACGCAACACAAGGTAATCAATAAACCCTAATTGTTGCAATTGTTATATCAATTATTTGTTGATCCCTGAGCTGAAGCGCTAATAAATTGTGGTTAGCACAGGGTTATGGATAGGATGCTGGTTTAGAGATGAAGAAGGAGGTGCATTGTAAAATCAATGTCAAGTCCATTAGAAATCCATAAGAAAGCCAGACTGCAGGAAGACCTACCTCAGGACTACAGTTGATGAGGGCACGACACATTCGGATGCGACCATTGATTATAAGGTGAGCTTGTTCCAAATAAATTTGTCATCTGAATTTGAGAATAAATTACTACCTAATGATTTAATTATTGTTAGAAACCATGGAGATGATGACGAGGATGTTGGGGAGGAGTTTGGAGGTGTGGTGGACCAGCAAGGGCAGCCAAGCCGAGTTGGAGGCCCAATCTAAGTCGAGTTCGAGTCTACTTCGGAGTCCAGGAGTAGCCCGCACCAAAATCAACGCCCAGGCCGCATACGGAGTCCGTTTTGGATGATCTTTATATGGATGGAAAGATAATTTCAAGTATCTTCCAATGGCACTGGTTTGAGACCCAAATTCGTTTGGAGTCAACAGGAATCGTCAAAACAAGTGAACATCCAGAATCTGTCATGATGCAGTGACACTATCTTTTGGGCTGTTGGCCCGTGTATCGTGTTAGGGTCCATGATAGATGTGGCTAGGGGGTTATGCACACCGCAACCCTCATATAATCAGTAGCCGCCGCCACATTAGGGTTTGGGTTTTGTTTAGTTCTTGTGTTTTTCTTCGAGAAACAGAGATTGATTTGTTGTAACTGTGGCGACAAGTTCTTTTACAGTGATATACATAAGCAAGAGGATGACTTGGAAGATTATGAGGAGCTCACAACCTCATGTGCAAATTTAGAACCATCACTTCACAATGCACCTATTAATTCTAATGAGAACATAGGTAATAATCATTGTGCTACACTCACGGAAGGTGAGAATTCTCTTGATGTGCTGAATTTTTCCACCAATCATGCTATGACAAAGCAAGTATTAGTGGAACCAACTCTTGATTTACCTTTGTCACAAGATGATTTTCTTCATATTCCCTGTGATAAAGATGACTTACCTGATCATGAACGTGAGAGCACTGAACCACATGCTTCTGCTAAATTTACAAATGTGATTCATGTTGCTAGTGATACAGATGAGATGAAATTGTTATCTTCTTTACATACCTTGGGTTACATTGAATTTGATGTATTGTGTAATCTAAGTAATTTAAAGGAGAAAATTTTTATGTGTGCTGATTTGCCATGGTTGTCTAGACATACATATCATGTTATTGGCAAATATAACAACAAAGGACAATATTTGATACATCGGGTTCACATTTTTGCAAATCTGAATTCTCCTTTTGTTATTCAAGATTGTAATCAACTAAGTGGATCCGATACACCATCTTTTCCTATGCTGCCTTTTGTTAGTACTAATCTTTTGCAGGATAGTATTGACAAAGTTCATGTGGATTCGGATCAAGGAGCCTACAGGATCAGCTTCGAGTACAAATCGGCGCCGAGGACATCTTTTCATTCAAGAAGGGGAAATGATGAGGGCACGACACATTCAGTTACGACCATTGATTATAAGGTGAGCTTGTTCCAAATAAATTTATCATCTGAATTTGAGAATAAATTACTACCTAATGATTTAATTATTGTTAGAAACCAGGAAGATGATGACGAGGACGTTGGGGAGGAGTTTGGAGGCATGGTGGACCAGCAAGGGCAGCCAAGCCGAGTTGGAGGCCCAATCCAAGTCGAGTTCGAGTCTGCTTCGGAGTCCAGGAGTAGCCCGCACCAAAATCAACGCCCAGGCCGCATACGGAGTCCGTTTTGGATGCTCTTTATATGGATGGAAATATAATTTCAAGGATCTTCCAATGGCACTGGTTTGAGGCCCAAATTCGTTCGGAGTCGATGGGGATCGTCAAAACAAGTGAACGTCCAGAATCTGTCACGATGCTGTGACACCATCTTTTGGGCTGTTGGCCCGTGTATCGTGTTAGGGTCCATGATGGATGTGGCTAGGGGGTTATGCATGCCCCAACCCTCATATAATCAATAGCCGCTGCCACATCAGGGTTTGGGTTTTGTTTAGTTCTTGTGTTTTCCTTCGAGAAACAGAGATTGATTTGTTGTAACTGTGGTGACAAGTCCTTTTACAGTGATCCAGGGCCCCCGTTCTTGATCTCCTCCACTGTGCCGATTAGTCCTTAGAATCGAGTTCTCGAACCCCTCTTTGATTCGCTTCATTCATATTTGCAATATCAGATTGCGTGTTTACATATTCTTGCTTGTGTTCTTCGATTCGCTTGCAGGAAAAGCCTTCTCGGCGAGGTCAATCAAGTTGTGCTTGGTTGATAACCAACGGAGCAGTGGTGTAACGGTTGCTTGACTTCGAATCGTGCTGATTAGAAGCCGGATCGCCAACGTCACACACTCCACCAATCGAATTTACCTCTACCTCTCGGAAGATCGGGCCTAGTTCTCATCAACAGTAGATGCTGTCGTTGCACGATAAGACTGCAGCCACCCTTGAGCACGAGTAACTCGCCCCAGCCGCAACATGCCATGTCATTGCGGGTGGCCTTGCATGCGTCCGTCCAGCTCCATCATCATGAGCTCTCCGTCCCCGAGACTGCTGTTGGCACTCCTTAGACTATACGAACTACTCCGCAAGAACACGGAGTCTGATGTAGCTTTTACCAAGGAGTATACGTGGGATATCGAATCCAAGGAACGAAAAACACGACCAGATTCAGTTCAAAAAAAAAAAGTGGCCAGATTTAGAACTAGTTCAACCAGACCCACCAGGGGAAGAGAGGTAAGTGGGTAGAGAGTCTAACATCGGTTAGCCAACTTATTACCTAGAAGACTTGCAACTAAATTACCTTGATTTGCTTCGGCAGCCTTAGAGAAGGACTCCAACCGGGGTGAGAAAGGAGTCAAACGACAGTTGGCTACTACTACTATGAAAACATCCGAATGTGGTAGACTACAAAGGACGGATAGGGTTGTCACCACCTACCACTACAGTTTTGTGGGTTGGAACACAACTCGATGTAACTAACCAAGCATAGGCACCACGCCTAGAACTATTGAGTTACTTACTCCTACCAACTGGTAAGGCAGAGAGCACTCTCAGATAAGTAGAACTTGCTACTTATTCAGACTAGGGATCCTGTAGATCTAAGACAGAAAGTAAACAAGTAACTAAAGTAAAGAGAAAGACTCGTGAGATGTCGATGAGAGATGAGGATGCTTTATTCCACTGAGGCTACAAAGTTGGAGTTGAGCCCCGGCTCCCCTCCGGACGACTCTCATCTCACACTCTCCCTATGGTGTGTTGAGAGTGGAGGTATGGGCTGCTATTTATAGCTCTTCCATTCCTCTACTCTAAGCATGGACTACATCTTGCTTGAGACTCTTCTTCTCTTTAAATGGTGTGTTGAGAGTGGAGGAATGGGCTACTATTTATAGCTCTTCCAAGACGGTGCTAAAGCAAGTACATGTCTTGGACATAGGTATGATTGTTGACGTTGCTTCCATGCGAAGATGAGCTTGAGACATTGCAAAATGGGGTGGGCCGACCTTTGTTGACGGTTCTTAAGTCATAAAAATCAACCATCAGCTCGTTTTTCATGACATTTAATCACCAAACTTAGCCATAGGGCTTAAATCTAACTGTTTATGTGAGTTTTGGTAAACTATAATTTGCAGGAACACACAGGTGAAATAAGTAGGCAAACATCAGTGAACGCAGGAAAAATGCACAAAAGATCCCGACCTGTGTCTCCCTTACAAGAAGAGCCCACCTGACAGAGCAAACAGGCGTGCCAAGCAACGTACCTATGAGAATAAACACCATGAGCCCACATGTCAGCCTTCCCGGAGAGGTAGAGCCGGGGAAGCTTCACTGGGGTTCAACGAATCCCACAGATCGGCTAAACTTAGACTGATTCCACTCTGGGTGCAGCTTAACGTGGACTAGCCCCTACTCAACCTCAGCCCCGAGGATAAGGTTACCATCCAAGGAGATGGCGGGAACCGTCCTTGGAAGCTATAAAAGTGCCCTTCCCTCTCATTTCAACACAACACACCAACACACAAGATACAAGTGAAGAGGAAGAGATGTAGAGGGACTCCACTTGTAGGATTTGGATAGGGAGTGTTTGAGGAGAAGTTCGAGAGGAGTGTCCGAGTTGTCAACTTCTCTCAGCTTGTTCCTTGGCGGATATGTGCCTCTTTTGAGTAAGTATCCGAGTTATCGTCTACTTGATTAGTTCTTATCAGAGTTAAGCTTTTGGTATCATTTGCTTGTGGGATCATCGTTCTTCCTTGAGACGGGTGTTCTAGTCTAAGGACTCAGGTCATGGATAGAGTATGGCCGGGGCTGGAGCAGTAATCGATAGCATAGACATGGTGTCTAGGGTTGAGGTTATCTTTGTTTGCATACCTTCCCCACGGTCTATCGGGGTAGGCGGCCCATCCTTCGTAGTACCCCACGTTCAGGTTGGGTGTAGAGCTAATATCCGGATACCCTTAGAAGACCAGGAGTAAGCCGGTGCCCGAAGCAAGCAAGTGAGAACTGGTTTTATCTTTCTTAAGTATCTTTTCCCTTAGACAACCACACTAGGCAAAGCCCACCCTTCTCTCTTTTTCCTCTGGGTAAACTAGCTAGAAGACATCTACACCTTTGTTCCCTGAGAAAATATGATACTGAATACACTCCGAGTGAAATGCTACAATGGTATCCGTGCACTTGCGGATTTATTCGTTAACGTTAAGACATACCACAGGCATTTTGTGCTAGCGTTGCTAGGAACACAAAACCTAGTAGCGACATTAAGAAATGTCAACAACCTCTCCTAGGGCGACCGCCCTATGATTTTCACCAAATCATCGCCGCCTTTTCTGTGGACGCTCCTGATCACTCTTGAAGGTCGACGAAAGTTGAGTTCATTTCAAGTTCGGTAGTTAGGGGCCGGCGTAGTGCCGAGAACCCGCCAGGCCACAAGCGCACTGGCGGCTCTGCGACCGCACCCCCTCTATTGGGTCAGGGGTCAAATTATGAAAGACTTGCGAATTTAGACCCAAATTCTAAAATCTCTCCCCTCCAGGAAGTGGGCCAGCGTCCCAGCCGCGCCCAAGTTGATAGCCGCACTCCACCCGCTTGCTCCTGGTTCCTTCCCTCCCCATGCAGGATGCTGGTGGGTGCACCTCATCCTCCTCGAAATTTGTTGATCTATGATGCTCAATCTATGACGATATCTGAAAATCATCACAGATTCTCTCAGGATATCGTGACATTTTCAGGATATCGTCATGAATTGAGCATCACAGATCAACACATTTATGGGATGCGATGACCAGGCCATGGTAGAGAAGGGAAAGGGGGAGAAAAGAAGTAGACATGTGGGACCACATGTAAGTGAGGGAGGGAAAGATTGATGGGTGGGTCCCGCATGCTAGCAGCAAAAATCACTTCACATACCGCTTTGACTTATTCTAGGGGGGTAATTTGTCTGGTTTTGCAATGTTAGAGGGCGCCGATGTCTGGATTTCGAGTTCGGGGGGTTTTGAAAGTCAGCCACAAGTTTAAGGTGTCAAACGGACTTTACTCTTCTTTTTTTTCCTTTTAACTTTTCTAATCTAATTGGTTTTTAATATGCCTGCCGAATAAGAATAACTGAATGTAAAGGAAAACAATGTGACTATTAATTATTTAACTTTATGTAACCCTTGTTTTGGGAAAGAGTGACTAGGAATTCACTTTGATGAACAGACCAGCTGAAACTACTTTTACATATCTGGCATGTTTACTAATATCCTGAATGAGATAGAGTCACCAATAGTAGTACAGAGGACAACAAATAGCTAAGAATTTTCCAATACCATCCGCCAGATGATACTGAAGATGAATTAAATGCAACATACTGGTTCGAACCTCCTGCGTGCATGGTTCCAAAACCATCCTGGGCATATTGGTGCCATGATTCGGTAGCTGCATGAGACAATGTTTCAACAATTAACTCTGATGAAATAAAAGCAGATGGCATTAATCTACATACGTTTGCAGAATTCTGTAGCTACTGACCTTGCTTTGATATTGTGCTGTTTGAATCGCCGAAGCCAACTGTCCAGAGGAAGTACCCAAGTAACTGAGACCTGGCTGCAAACTCCAGCTTCCTCTGCACCACCTGCGAGCTGTCGAAGCTGACCCAGAGGTCACCATTGTAGAAATACTCTGCCACTGACTGGCTGTCGTAGGTAACAACGGTGGTTGCAGAATCCATGTACTCTTGGACCTCTGCATACGCGATTATCCCGGTCTGGTTGCTCTTCCTCTGCTTCGTTCCAGCAGCTGCCGTCGGCGATCCTATCCCGTTCTTGGCCTTGTTTCTGAGGAACCAGGACCTCCCGAACAGAGGTATCCCCATCACCAGCTTGCACGGAGGGACTCCAGCATCCAGCCATGAGATGACCCCGTAGCTCACCGAGAAGTGCGAGGTCACGTCGTAGAGAGGCGCGTCGACCGTGGTGACGTTGCTGCCTCCATTGAAGCCGAAGGTGAGAATGTTCGCCCAGTCGAGGTTGCTCGAGATGTCATCGATCGGGTAGTTGAGGTTGCTGTCAGGCATGTCGAACAGGTGGTTGGAGAAATACAGCGTTGCTGTCAGGAGAAGGGGCTCGGACAGGGAGTTCGTGGCGGATTCCTCGGTGATCTTCGCCCGCCATTCCGCGAGCAGGACCCCGAGGTTCTCCATGTCCAACTGCGTGGCCGGGAAAATCCACGACAAGTCGAGGCCGTCGAAGCCGTTGGCTCGAGCCAGTTCCACCGAGGAGTTGATGGACACTCCCCGGAGGCTCCTGTCCGAAGCCATCCTGGAGAAGGCGGCGTTGGACACGTCCACCCGGTACTCATCCGTGCCGATGGACAGCATGGTCTTGACGGACGGGCTCCCGGACTTGACGGTGCTGGAGAAGGCGGCGAGCAGCGGGGCCTCGTCGGCCGGCAGAGGCACTACGGCGTAGCTCGCCTCGTCAATGGACACCGAGCTGTAGTAGAGGTGAGTGAACAAGGAGGCGTCGATGCTACTGACCGGGGAGTAGCGGCTCGAGGTCTGCGACCAGTAGCCGGCTCTCACTCCAGCCGCAGGCCCGCCGCCGCCATCGGCGCATAGCTGCTGCAACGTTGACGCAGAAGCAAGTGACAGGAATTCGACGAGGGAGATGAGGGATATGGTGAGACTGACACGCCGTGGCCGCGCCATATCTGTGGCTGGGGAGGTCGTGAGGTGAGGTGGCTGCAGTGGGAGGCTGGAGCGGGGACGGAGTGGTTGCAGAGGTGAGCATGGCGATGAGGGAGCAGGGGTTAGGAGGGGAGAATCTCAGGGAGCATATGGATGGCGATCGCTGCTGGTTGCCTTGCGTGGCTGTCCCTCATCAGGTTGCCGGCCAGATAGAAACGAAGGTGCTGTTCTTTCCATCCTCGCCTTGGTAATGGCTTATCAGCATGCAGGTAACACTGTGTTCTGGGGCTTAATCACCCTTCCTCTGGTTGTCCAAGTCTGAACTCTCTAACAGGAAATGCGTGAATGGCTCTGTTGTTTCTGCTGGGAAGACATGCTATATTAAAAATTAATTATCCTATATTAAAAATATTTTTTAAAAAAATATTCCAAATATAGTCAAGTGTGATCTTGATTAGAAGATCTCGTCGTAAGGAACATTATGGTGAAATCAAAATTTAAGTGAGATATTTGGTTTGGATCTTATGACTTTTTTTAGTTGATGTCTCTTGCTGACATGCTATTTTTATTGGAATGTGCATGTGGTGCATGTGGTCATAATTACTGTACGGTTCTAGATATTTTTTTACCTAAAGTACATTACGCCCAAGAGCTATAGATGGCCAAATGAGCCATGTCAGATGGGCGGAATGGAACACGACACTAAAAGACACGACACGACACAAACACAACACGATAGGTTTAGTGTCAGTGCCAGTGCAGCACGAGCGTAGTGTAGTGCATGGGCCGAGACCCCAGCACGCAGTGCAGGCATGGGTGTTGGCATTTCTTATGCCCAATAGAATATAAATTCTACAAGCGGACAGAATCACCGCTGTAGCACTTCACCTTGGAGTATTCCAGGGTATCGTATTTTTTTCCAGGGAAGCACTATGGTAAAGAGTATCGTAAACCGATTGATAATTGTACTAGTTTAATCAACCGACTAACTCGACGGGGGTAAGCCAGATATAAGGATAGGATAAATGGCCAGTCAATGACCGAGTGACACACGGAGGCTCAACTCCCAAGAGAGGTAGCAGCTGGGAGGACAACGAGCGAGATAAGACACCTGATACACTTCTGAACTATTGAGCTATCCTCTCTAGATCAGACTAACTATCTAACTGATCTTCGGGATAGCAGAGCTTACTTCGGCGGCTGGAAGAGGAAGGACTTCAGAAAAGGATGAGAGGGGAGTCCGACAACTACCTGCACTACTGCTATGAAAACACCCGAACGTGGTGGACTACAAGGGACGGACAGGGCTGTCACCACATGCCGCCTACCACAACGGTTCCGTGGGGTGGAACACACTTTCTAGCTAAAACCGAATTCGGACACCACGCCCGCGATCAGTGTTAGGATTTCTCTCGAGGCCGTCGAGAGAAATCCCCCTCAACCTAGAGCACTAACTTGAGATACTCTAGTCCGGGCGAGAAAACCCGTAAGATAGAATCCCGACTATTAGAGAGATAACTTAGCCTAAGCTAAAGGATACAACTTCCGCGCTCGAGCTGAACACTCAAACTCGAGAAGATAAAAGAATGCGGAAAGTAAAGCTGACTCAGAAAAGTAGAGAAGATAACTTATAAACAAAGTCAAAAGAAAGATACAGGAGCTATACCAGACTTCCGACGACTCTGGAATCCCAAGCAAAACTCGACTCTAACTCCCAAACTACTAACCTACTCTAGAAAGTAAAGAGAGAATGAGCTCCAGTGGTGTGTGTTTACAAATGAGGATGAGAGTGCTATTTATAGGTTTCCAGGGTCGGTTCTTGGCCGGTAAAACAGTTGGCGTCAGTGGTAAGCAGGTATGGCAGTTGAGCTTAACTTCCACGCAAAGCCGGGATGCGAGACAATGCAAGGTGGGGCCAGGCAACCTTCCCTAGGCCGGTCGGCCTGGGGATGTGTGTTGGCGCCTACCAACGTCACCACTGGGAACCAGCGATGACGCTCGCAGACGCCAATTGGGGTGGCAGGTATTTCATGAACCACGAATAAATCTGCAAGCGCACGGAATACCGTTGTAATATTTTACCCGGGAGTATACCGAGGTGTCATTTATATTTCCGCAGAGAAGGCGGTGAGTGAAGAGATATAGACTAGTTGATGAACTTTATCTAGATTGGATATGCTCATACATAAACAGGGGTAAGATAATAACATGGTAGGAGGTAGTGTGACACACACACACAAACTACCCTCTTGGATAAATAAATAAAAGAAAGATAAAAGATGCTATAGGCCGGGAGCAAGGCAGAAGTTAGAGCTCGAGTCAACTGTGCTAGGCTAGCTATATCTATACTTTCTCATTGGTTAGCTCGTTAGAGATTAAACTACACAACAGGGAGATCGCTATCGAAGCAACGGGAGGAGCCCGTACACCCCAGCGACTTTATGTACCTCCTACCCCCCATACCGAATGTGGAGGATTACTCGAGCTTGGACAAGGCTGTCACCACCTGCCGGCTACCTCTACAAACAGTGAGTATAGTTGACATCCAGCAACTCTTAGCTAATCTAGACACCATGTCTACACTAGTAAGGGATACTCTAGTGTCCCGCACGGAGCCCCCACCCTCCGGATGGACAGACATCACACTAGAGCAATCATACGAATATTGGAGCAGTTGATAAAGTTCTAAGAACAAAAGACTAACCATCTCCAGCACAGGGCGATTATGCAATGCAAGCATTGAATAATAACGCAACCATATCAAGAAGCATATATTCGATAACTCAGAACATACTTCAAGTAGATATCGGTAACCATAGTCTAATTCTATTACAAATGACCGAATATTACAAGAGAGAGCTAGAGAAGAACCCATACCAGAACTCTCGAGCAACTCCGGCGACTCGATGACTCCTAGACTTCTCCTAAACTCCACTAAGCCTAAAGACTATGCAAGATGAACAAGAGACGAGAGGTGTGGTGGTGTGTGTGTGTTCTAGTCTCTACCCCCCTTGTATTTATAGCAGGGAGCCACGGGGTGAGACTCTCCAAACCGACCTAAGGGACCAACCAGGAGACAACACGTGGCTTGGCTAAGGTGGTGGGGCCCACAGGCCAGGCAGGCCGACCTGTAGGTCGGTCGGCCTGCCAGTGGCGCCAACCGCCCCCATCTTCTTCGAGCAGGCTGTCCTGGGCCTCCTTGTCTGGTCCACGTTGGTCTTGGCCTGTCTTGGCTTGTCTGAATTGGGTTCTTGCATCACTTTTGGTCCATCTGAGCCTGAATCGGTGCTCTGATGATTTCTGTGATTTTATGTCGGGTCAAAGTGTGCTTGTAACCTGCATATTAGCTCCAAAATACAACTTGCATTTTCTAAAAGGTAAAGTGTGGTCTAGGGACTTTATTGGATAAGCATGCGTGTAAGAAATGCAAACTCTCATAATTTTCTGATCAAGTTGACGCCTAGTAATGATCGTTAGTGAGCGTCAACAATGTGGCCATCTGGCTACCGCCTTCTCCTGAACGTCTGTGATCACTCTTTGATGTCGGTGTAGCTTGCTTGGGTTGTACGCAGGCACGTACTAGGCCAGCCGGCCTAGGGGAGGCCGGCCGGCCTCCCTCTGGCTTTTCTCGGCCCTTTCGTTGCACTGATGTTACACTTGTACGCTTGTGATCTTCCTGAGAGGTGGATTGGTGACTTGGACACGATCTTGCCCTGAGTTGTGGGTCCTTTGATCCTTGTGCAAGCCTTTCAGTCCACTCGATCAAACCAACATCCAATCCACGACTCAGAGGCATTTGAACATGTCACATTGCCCCTGGATCGAAGACGTGGCATGGTGTGTAGAGGTGCCAGGCCGGCCGGCCTCGGAGAGGCCGTTCGGCCTGGGTTTTTGCCCATTTTCGTCCAACTTTGGTACATGTTCACCTGAAATCAGAACTCATCCAAAACTTGTGGAACTTATTAGAATTAAATAGAATATGAATGGAACATAGTGTAAAGCTCAATTTATTCCCGAGAAGTTGACGGTCAGAATGTGAAATAATGGCCGTTAACACCCCCCCAAGCTTAAAATTTTGCTCGTCCTCGAGCAAAGCCTAGACGGAGGCTCGGTGGATCAAGAGTTGCATCAATGTTCACACCCTATAGGTACCTTGTGCACAGCATATTAATCGTCCCGTATGTACTATGAGTAAGTTGGCTCATACCTAAGATTCTGGAGGATGGGGCATATTCATTTGTCATCCCTCGGTCCTGAGCGGTTGAAGGATTGAACAACCTTCACCGGAATGTTTTTTGCTGCCTGTTCAGGTTCCTAACTCAGAGTTTTGCAAGATTTTTCAAAAGAGGTTCAGGTTCCCCAGTGGTACTCTCGAGTCACTCAAGGTGTATGATCCTCACCTGGGGTCAGAGTTCTGACCATCTTTTTCCTACCTCTAAGGCTGATATGTGGAGTTCATGGGTGGGAAAATGCTGCATACCTTGGTTACCTATATTGTCGAGCCGAATGGTGATTCACGAAGGATTGGAACTTAACCAAATTCTGGTCTTATGGAAGGTGAAATGTCCAGGGAAAAGGAAGGAGATGGACTGACACTTGGGAAGGAAATTGGTCTTTTTATTTGAACTCCATGTTTTGCAACTCTTTGGGAGAGTGGGACTTTTCTTCTCTCATTTTCAGCATCTTTTTAGAGAATAAACCCCACTCTCTCTTGCTGATATGAATTAGTAATCTCTGGAGTTTCATGATAGGAAGACCTTTTGTGGGTTCACTGGGTACACTATGGAGATTTTGGGTGTAGGTTTGCGGGGGAATGATGTCTGGCGAAGGTGGATGCCAATACCTGGAGTGGATGATTGACAAAATAGACAATTTGAGGCTAGCAAACAATGGGTACGCGAAGGAGAAAGACCGGTGTTGGTATTTTGCAACATCACGAATAAATCCGCAAGTGCTCGGATATCGCTGTAACTTTTACCCAAGAGTATTCCAGGGTATCGTATCCACTGAGGAACGTGAGTACGCTATCTACGGGTTCAGGCTCATCAAAGGACACACATGCCGGTGTGGAAAAGATAGAAGAGAGGAACTTCTAGATCTAGAATCTATGCCTAGAAGAAGAGATCACGTCGCCGTTATACTTCGAGCTACTGGTTTCGACCGACTTATACAAGCCGATAGTTCCAGTAATACGTGCTCTATCCAATATCCAAATGTGAAGGATTGCTAGAGTTCAAACAGGGCTGTCACCACCTGCCGGCTACCTCTACAAACCGTGGGACTATTGGACAACTGAGTGGTATAGTGCAGCCCAGACACCACGTCTACGCCTTTCCCTACTAACCTTAGCCCTGGCCAAGACTACCCTTTTCTATCCGGGTTCTTAAGCTAAGATCAAATGCTACTCTATAAGCATACACATCAACTAATATAAGGCAGAGATGATAACTTGCAATCTAAACTCTAATTCTAAATAAACAAGAGAGTCTCGAACACTTACAACCGAATAAGCATCCGTCGAGGTACAAGTAGAGAAGAGTGCCGACAGACCCAGCACTTTCCGCGACTCCTCCTCATTCTCCTCCTCCTCTTCTACACCTCCTAGTCTACCTAAGCATCTAGGATGAAGGCCTCATGCTCCAAGGGAGAAAGGTGAGTTGAGTTGAGTGTGGTGTGTGTGTGTGTGTTCCATTTCTTCACCCCCTCTATATTTATAGGAAGGAGCCACGGCCGAGGAGGGTGTCTTCTGCAGCTAATCCTTGGCAAACTGACCTATGCATCCAATGGCAAGCCTCCACATGGCAGAGTTAAGTTGGTGGGGCCCACGGGCAGTTCGGCCGACCAGGCTGGTCGACCGGCCTCCCAGTGGGCCCATCGACCTTCCCTTTTGGTCCATGGGTTTCATGTTGGGCCCACTTGTCATTGGCACGGGTATTGGCTTTTGTCATGTCGGTTTCTTGCTCTGGTGGGCCCTCTACTCCATATTCTGAATGTGTTGCGACCTGATTCGCTGGAATATTTTGTCTTGGATCAAACCACACCATTATGCTGCAAAATTAGCTAGAAATCACCTGCACACATTCTAGAACAACATCTGTGGAATTTGTTAGTAAATAAGTCTATCTTAGCATTTATTCCACATTATGATTCATTTTTGTGCAGGAGTTGACGGTCAAAATAGGTCGTTAGTGACTATCAACAAGATCCCCCACACTTGGCCCTTTGCTCGTCCCGAGCAAAGGTCAGGACTGAGGTGCAATGGCAACTTCCTGATAGAACATCCTGCAGAAAAGCTATTCCATACCTTGCTCTTGCTTGTGAACATGAACATGTGTACCATGATATCTTGAGTTGTTGAAGAACGGAATGATCTTGGCTTCAAGTGTCATCCAGTCATGCTGCCAGACTTGGGGATTTTTGAAAGAAGTTTCACAGAAAAAGATGTTCATGGTCTCACTCTCTTCTATGGATCTCTCAAAGTTGCTCATAGCTTCTTACCGGAACTTATCCCCTATTCTACCTCATCGGCTTTGATGGTATATGTGGAGTTTTGACGGTTGGGGTAGAATGGCATCTGCTTGACTCAAATCTATTGCAAGGTCAAAGATTGGATCCATAGGTTGATACTCAAATTTACGACCTGATTAGGCTAGTGCACAGATAAATACATGCTCCTTTTCATGGCTGACTTTATTTGCTGGGTTATGCTTCTTTGGCATGCCATCTTTTCTCTGTCTCTTTTTTTTTGGGTCATGCTTCTTTGGCATGCCATCTTTTCATCTTTTTTTTAATACTATTGTCAGACAGTATTTAAGGAGCTTGAGTTTCATCTGAACATATAACCTTTAATCAAGAGCGTAAACAAAGTAAAACCATGATGGGTCACAAAATTTGATCAAGCTCAACATGTTGCCAAGAGACATAGCATGGGATTTTTCAAGTGGAAGGTAACATATGGCTCTAGTAGGATGGTGGGTAAAGAGAAAAGACCATGAACTCAGTTTTGTTTTTATAAATAAAATTTCCAGACTGGTCAACGTGAGAGAGATGAACAACTTTAAACCATACATATCACATTAGTCAACAACTAAGCATCATGGGGTCCTATAAGATATGGTTCACAAACTTAAGCACAGCATGAAAAACATTTATGCAAGGCATCTATCAAGAACTCCTATTAGCAAATTTCTTAAACAGATTTAGATATTAAAATGTTATGCACATGTTTAGAAACGCTAAAGGGAGGAAACAAGTGAGGTAGTACAAACTTAGGAGTCGGAGCGGGAGGTGCACGTGACGTGTGAATGTGATCGTGAATGCGTAGCGTCATCGGATCTCCCCCCCACACACTTGTTTTCGACCTACTCATCGATCATAGACAAAACAAACGCAATATGAAAGATAAAGGGGCTCTGCAGGCATTAACACCGGGGAGCCAAAGTTCACAATCCAGAATGAATCAAATAAACCTGGGACGTGATTAAACCAAACTAAACCTAAACAAAATGACTAAGACTAGCGCCCAAACTAAACTAATGACAATGACCCTTCTTAGGAGGTGACTCCTAATAGAGGTCCTTGTGACCTATAGCCTCAAACAAGCGCTTCATCTTAGCGCTCAACCCACGACGCAGAAGACAGAGGTCATCCCGAAGCTCCTCCACCTCGATCTTCCTTTCCGCAAGTTGGTCCTCGAGACGACTGTTCTCCAGGCGCAGCTGCTGGACCATCACGGTGAGGTCGGCGATGGTGGATCCCTCTAAAGTGGCGTCGCCTTTGGGCTTTGCAGGCGACGACTTTGATCTGGTCTTCTTTGGTGATGGACTGGCGGCTGCCCTCCTCCTTTGAGCGTCTGGAGTCTGGGTTGGGGTCGCCCCCTGTGCAGACTCCGGAGCACTCCTCTGTGGCATAGTGGCAGTTCACGCAATCTGAGGTGGCGCAGGTGATCCTATTGCCACTCCATGTTTGAAGAGCTGTTGTACGATCGGCCCTAACGGGGCCGGAGCTTCTTTGGATGGCCTTCCGTATGGGCTCTGTGCGCGTGCCCTGGATCTTATGATCTCGAGGGGCGAGGGAGAGCGTGCAACGGAGCAGGGGCGCTGGATGTCGTGCCCCCTGGTCGGCCGACCAGGCAGATCGGCCGACCGGAGGGTGGCGCCCACTGGCCCTCCGCTGCCCCCCTCGGCTGGGACCATTGCCAAGGGCTGCACGAAGGTCGCCTCATCCTCCATCATTGCTTTAGTGGCAGAATTTGGGGTATTGATCGCTGGAGGATTCGCTGGATGAGTTGTGGCCGGCGTGGTGGCTATGGTTTTGGGATCTCCTTTGCCAGCCATGGGTTGAAGATGGTGGGATGCTATTGGGATCAATGGAGGCTTTGAGGGATAGATGGAAACAAGGTGGAGGGTTTTAGGATTTTTGAAGACAGGAAGGGAGGTGCGAGAACTCCTTCTTCTCTTCGCAAACGCTGTTGCCCCTCGCAAAATTGGGCTCTAGATGGGTCAAGGAGGCCATGCGCCAAAGCTGGGCCTCACTGGGGCTGGCCCAGGTTCGGTCCACCAGGTGGGTCGTGATGAGGACATGACACATATGGATATGACCATGGTAGTTAAATACAAGGTGAGCTCGTTCCTATATTTGCATAATAATTTTTGGTACAATTCACTTGGTTCTACTTGTACATGTCAATCTTTGATTGTAGGCACAAATGGAAAGTTGAACTTTTGGTTCGTCGGCAGACTGATAGTGAATCATTGCGAATATCATAACTCAGTCATCCGGAGTGTGATTGAGGTCCATGAGCTCTTGATGAAAATCTTATTTGATAAGCTTTGAAATAAATCTGGTCCCACCTCAATATCTCATCGGCAAGGTCTTCAAATCATCAAGACATTCTGCCATTATTTCTGTCGGGAGCTACATCATTGTCACGGGCCTAATATTCATCCTTGGGATCCTGGCCCAAGTTGGAGAACGCCCCAAATATGTGAAGAGGAGTTTGAAGATGCCCAAAAACGTCCTCCTCCATGGCCACCACCATAGGAGACCAGCAAGGGTGTGCACAAGTTGGAGGCCTAGTCCAAGTCGATTTCATGTTGGTTTCGTACTCCAGGAACAGGCTGTACTAAAACGGATGCCTAGATCGCATACAGAGTCGGATTTGGACATTATTTATATGGATGGAAATATATTTTCAAGACGCTTCCAATGGCACTAGTTTCAAGCCCAAATTCATCAGGAGTAGACAGGAATCGTCCGAACAAGTTGACGTCTAGAATCTGTCCCCGCGCTGCGACGCCATCTTTCAGTCTTTGGGCCTTGTATCGTGTTGGAGCCCATTAGGGGTGTGTCCATGGGCTCTTGCACGACCCTAGAGTCTTCATAAACAGCAACTGCCACACCATTAGGGTTTTGGGTTTTGCTTAGATTAATCTGTCAAGAACAGTTTCGCCGTTCATCGGTTTGTGAGACCCCAACTCGTGAGTTTTAATCATACATCTGCATTTTGGTTGCGTTCTTTCTCGTGCTTGTGTTCTTTGATTCGCAAAAAAAGATTAGCCTTCGTGGCGAGGTCAACTGGGTAGCGCACGGTTGATAACCAGAGGAGACGTGGTGCTAAGGTTGCAGGGTTTGGATCTGTGTGATCTAAAGCCAGATCGGTGTGTCGTTCTCCGTCAAATCGTTGTTTATCCCCACCTGATGGAAAATCGGGAACCCACATCCCCATCAAGTGGTATTCAGAGATAGGTCATGCAAGACCCCTTGGATGCACCCCTAATGGGCTCCAACATGATACAAGGCCCAAAGACCGAAAGACGGCGTTGCAGCGCCAGGACAGATTCTGGACGTCAAATTGTTTGGACGATTCCTATCGACTCCTGATGAATTTGGGCCTGAAACCAATGCCATTGGAAGAGTCTTGAAAATATCTTTCCATCCATATAAAGAACGTCCAAATATGACTCAGTATGCGACCTGGGCATCCCTTTTAGTGCGACCTATTCCTGGAGTCCGAAACCGACGTGAAATCGAGTTGGACTGGGCCTCCAACTTGTTGTGCACACCCTTGCTGGTCTCCTATGGTGGTGGCCATGGAGGAGGACATTTTTGGGCATCTTCGAACTCCTCTTCACATATTTGGGGCGTTCTCCAACTTGGGCCAGGATCCCAAGGATGAATATTAGGCCCATGACAACGATGTAGCTCTCGACAGAAACAATGGCGGAATGTCTTGATTTGAAGACCTTGCCGATGAAATATTGAGGTGGGACCAGATTTATTTGAAAGCTTATCAAATAAGCTTTAAGCTTTCCATCAAGCTCATGGACCTCAATCGCACTCCGGATGACTAAGTTATGATGTTCACAATGATTCACTATCAGTCTGCCGACGAACCAAAAGTTTAACTTTCCATTTGTGCCTACAATTAAAGATTGACATGTACAAGTGGAACCATGTGAATTGTACCAAAAATCATTATGCAAATATAGGAATAAGCTCACCTTGTATTTAACTACTATGGTCATATCCATATGCGTCATGTCCTCATCAGGTCGGCCGACCAGAGCTGGGCCCAGTGGGCCCCATCTTGTGCTGGTCAGTAGGTGGGGTCAGATGTATGACAGGTATAATGGGCCCTCCTGCCCTTTTGGCATCTATGGCTCTTATTAGATATAAATACGTGATTGACTAAGTCAATCACGTCTATCTCTTCATCAAGGGCTTTATTATGATCTAGGAAAAGCTTGAGTCGTTGATCGTTTACCTTATAGGCGTTACCATCGTCATCTTGTATCGTGATGGCTCCATGAGGTGATGTGTCGATGACGTGATACGGTCCTTGCCATTTGCTTCGTAACTTTCCTTGAACAAATAACATGACCCTGGAGTTGAAAAGCAATACCTTGTCTCCGGGGTTGAAGTTCTTAGGCTTCAACCGCTTATCATGCCATCTCTTGGTTCTTTCTTTGTAGATTGAGGCACTATGATAAGCTTTGTCTCTCCATTCCTCCTGTTCCGAGATCTGACGCCTCTGGTACTCTCCGGCTAGTTTTAGATCTATGTTCCATTTCCGGATAGCCCAGTGCGTTCTGTGCTCCAGCTCTACAGGTAAGTGGCAAGTTTTCCCGTAGACAAGCTGATTGGGTGACATTCCAATGGGTGTCTTGTATGCTGTACGGTATGCCCAAAGTGCATCCGGTAATTTCAGCGTCCATCCCTTCCCCATCTCATTCATGGTCTTATGCAGAATGTTCTTGATTTGTTTATTGGATATTTCTGCTTGACCGCTGGTCTGAGGATGATACGGAGTAGCGATGTTGTGCCTTGTCCCTAGCTCCTTGAGAAAGTTCCAGAAGGCCGAGTCAATGAAGTGTGACCCTCCATTGCTGATTACCATCCGTGGTGTGCCAAACCTTGGAAAGATAATCTCATGGAACATCTTACGGGCATGCTTTGCATCTGCGGCTCTGCATGGCATGGCTTCGACCCATTTGGAGACGTAATCTATGGCGACCAAGATATACTCGCACCCTTGGGATCTTACAAAAGGTCTCATGTAGTCAATACCCCAAACATCAAAAAGTTCGACTTGAAGATTGTAGTTTAGGGGAATTGCATTGCGAGCAGTGATCCCTCCGTTCCTCTGGCAGTTTGAACATCTATAGATGAAGTTCTTTGTATCTTCATACATAGATGGCCAATAAAATCCGCACTACCAGATTTTCGCTTGAGTGCAAAATACACAATAGTGACCTCCGTATGGTGCTGCATGGTATTTTTCAATGATCTTGTGTCCTTCTACCGTAGGTACACAATGTCTGAGTAACCCATCTGCACAAACTCAGTATAGATATGGTGCATCCCATAGGTGGCGTTTGCTTTCATAGGCTAGCTTCTTTCTGCTCTCCCATGGGAGTATATTCCCTGAAATCATGTAGTTCACAATATTCGCATACTAGGGGTGCGAAGCTGTTACCTTGAGAAGCATATCATCCCGTAGGAAGTCATTTATCAGCGGGTCTTGGGTATTTGTGTTGGTCATGCGCGATAAATGATCTGCCACTGAATTCTCTACTCCTTTCTTACCTTTAATTTCTAGATCAAACTCTTGGAGTAGGAGAATCCATCTGATCAACCTTGGTTTAGCATCCTTCTTAGTGAAGAGGTACTTAAGTGCAGCATGGTCAGTATAGACGATGACCTTTGTCCCCACTAGATAGGATCTAAACTTGTTGATAGCAAAGATGACTGCTAGAAGCTCTTTTTCTGTTGTGGCATAATTGAGCTGAGCTCCAGTGAGTGTCTTGCTGGCATACGCGATCGCGTGATACTTCTTATTCTTGGTTTGACCAAGTACGGCCCCCACCGCATAGTCACTAGCATCACACATGATCTCGAATGGGAGCTTCCAATCTGGGGGTTGGATGATTGGAGCTGAGATGAGTGCCTTTTTCAGAGTGTTAAAGGCTTTATGGCACTCATCTGTGAATTGGAAAGGAACATCCTTGGCTAGGAGACTTGTGAGGGGTCTAGCGATCTGGGAGAAGTTCGCGATTAACCTTCGATAAAATTCGGCATGGCCAAGGAAGCTTCTGATTCCTTTCACATTGATGGGAGGCGGAAGTTGTTCAATGACTTCAATCTTCGCCTTGTCCACCTCTATCCCTCTCTCGGACACTAAGTGTCCTAGAACGATGCCTTCACGGACCATGAACTGACATTTCTCCCAGCTGAGGATCAGGTCCTTCTCTTGGCATCTCTGCAAGACTCTATCCAAGTTTTCTAGACAATGATTGAAGGTTGTTCCATAGACAGAGAAGTCGTCCATGAAAACTTCCATAATTTCTTCGATCATGTCGGAGAAAATGGACATCATGCAGCTTTGGAATGACGCTGGTGCATTACATAACCCGAACGACATTCGTCTGTAGGCATATGTTCCATAGGGGCATGTGAACATGGTCTTGCTTTGATCATCAGGATGGATGGGTATTTGATGGTAACCAGAATAACCATCAAGGAAACAGAAGTAGGAGTGCTTCGCCAACCGCTCTAACATCTCATCGATGAAGGGTAGTGGGAAGTGATCCTTCTTTGTGGCCTTGATGAGTTTTCTATAATCTATACACATCCTCCATCCCGTGACGGTTCGTTGTGGAATTAGCTCATTCTTGCTATTTTCCACCACCGTCATGCCTCCTTTCTTGGGCACGACTTGAACTGGGCTTACCCACTAACTATGCGGAACATGATAGATAATTCCGGCATCTAGGAGTTTGAGAACTTCTTTCTTCAGCACCTCCCTCATAGTATTGTTCAACCTTCTTTGGGGCTCCCTAGAAGGTGTTATTTCGGGATCCAAAGGGATTCGGTGGGTACAAAGGACATGACTGATGCCCTTGAGGTCTTGAAGGGTATAGCTTAGGACTGATCGATGCTTCTCTAAAATGGCAATGAGCTTGTTTGTCTCCTCTTCTGAGAGTTTGTCGCTAATGATCACAGGAGACTCAACATCGCTATTTAGGAAGGTATATCTAAGCCCGAAAGGTAAAGGCTTTAGCTCAATCAGAGGTCGTAATGGCTTTTCAGTCACGGGCAGTTCAGAAGTCTCATCGGAGTCTTCTTCTGCATCGCTGACTTCTTTTGGCATTTCCTCGATATCCTCCTCGAGGTCTGAGTCAAAAGACTCGAAGGTGGAAGTGGCCATTATTTCCTCGATTGGCTTTGGAGTAGGGAGATCTTCCACTGAGCATGTCAATGCTCGATCCACGGGAACGTGGAGAGTGTCCTTTCTTAACTTGATGTTTAAACATCCATCTTTAGGAACATCCTTAAAAAGAGCCTTAAGGGGATGTCCTATCAAGAAATCAAAGTTGAGACCTTCTAAGAGATGAAAGTTTAGACAGACTTTAACATCGTCGTGCCAAAACAGCACGTCGGTGAATATCACTTAACTGCTCATAAGAGAACCTGAAGGTCTCTTGAGCTGTCTATCTGTCGGAGTGAGCTTGTAGTTGCCTAGAAAAGCTAAGCCAAACTCATCTGACATGAGATTAGCTCCGACAGTGGGATTATAGAGAGCGCCCACATTTTGATTTAGTAGACGGCAACGGAATGATGAGGATGGAGATTTGAGATGGATTGGGGTTAAAGATGCTTCTCCTTCCTGCAGCCATTTGTTGCTTATCAATGTCGTCAACTCTTGAATTGTCTCCCGAAGGAAATCTTCCTCTAAGGGATCTGTAGGAGTGACGGGACTCGGTGGTTGCTTCTGACAGAAGTATCTTGAGGTGTTGCCGAAATCTTCAAAGACATCCGGCTCAATACTTCGGAGAAACTCCGGAGGTAGAGGGTCTTCCTCCTCCGATGTTTCAGAATTAAGTTCAAGGGTGGCCTCATAGATCGAATGTACTGATTGGCTTTCGGAGGGTTCCAATTCGATTTCTGAAGATTCTGCTTGACGCATCTCGGGTTCTGTGGGAATTGGCTCGTGGATACAAACGAAAGAGGTTCTGTCCAAGATTTTGTCGAGGACTTCCCTGCTCTCGGCTGGGGTAAGATGAGCGAAAGATCCTCCAAACATAATATTGAGATGGTGTGCAGACTCCTTGTCAAGACCAGCATAAAAATGTTGGAGCAATAAATGCTCGGGTAATGACAAGTCTGGGCCTAATTTTGCCAATAAGGTAAATCTAACCCAAGCTACACCGATTGATTCATCATTCTGACAGAAAGTAAAAATTTCCGTTCGTAAGGCATATATTCATGAAAGTGGGAAGAATGCAGAACAAAATCTGTCCCGAAGTTCAATCCAACTTCCATTCACAAAGCCTACGACACAAATGTCCCATTGCTTCGCCTCCTCTGAAAGAGAGAAAGGAAACAACTTCCATTTAAGAGTTTCGTGTGTCATGCCCAAAATTTTCATGCATGAACACACTTGCTCAAACTCGCTCAGATGATAGTAGGGATTTTCACAATCCCTTCCTGAAAAGGAATTTCCCTAAACAAAGGTTATATAGCCTGAGTCGAGTTCATAGCTAGTGGAAAGAATTGGGTCAGCAGAGGCTGCTGGCTCATAGAACTCGCTCTTGGGTGAAGAGAGCTGTAAAAGGGATAGCTGCTCCATGGGTAGCGGGGGTTGAGATAGAATCAAGGAAAAAGAAAAAAGAAGATATGAGGACGACTAAGTCCGAAGATTATGTAGCTAGCATTCTCCGGCAACGATGCCAGAAAGCTTGTTGGTATTTGGCAACATTAAGAATTAATCCGTAAGCGCACAGATACCGCTGTGGCTTTCAGCCAAGAGTATTCTAGGGTATCGTATCCACTGAGGAATGTGAGTACGCTATCTATGGGTTCAGGTTCATCCAAGGACACACATGCCGGTGTAGAAAAGATAAAAGAGAGGACTTTCTAGATCTAGAATCTATGCCTAAAAGAAGAGATCACGTCGCCGTTATACTTTGAGCTACTGGTTTCGACCGACTTATATGTGCCGATAGTTCTAGTAATATGTGCTCTATCCAATATCCAAACGTGAAGGATTACTCGGGCTCGAACAGGGCTGTCACCACCTGCCGGCTACCTCTACAAACCGTGGGACTATTAGACAACTGAGTGGTATAGTCCAGCCTAGACACCACGTCTACGCCTTTCCCTACTAACCTTAGCCCTGGCCAAGACTACCCTTTTCTATCTGGGGTCTTAAGTTAAGATCAAATGCTACTCTATAAGCATACACATCAACTAATATAAGGCAGAGATGATAACTTGCGATCTAAACTCTAATTCTAAATAAACAAGATAGTCTCGAACACTTACAACGGAATAAGCATCCGTCGAGGTACAAGCGGAGAAGAGTGCCGACAGACCCAGCACTTCCCCTGACTCCTCCTCACTCTCCTCCTCCTCTTCTACACCTCCTAGTCTACCAAAACATCTAGGATGAAGGCCTCAAGCTCCAAGGGAGAAAGGTGAGTTGAGTTGAGTGTGGTGTGTGTGTGTTCCATTTCTGCACCCCCCTCTATATTTATAGGAGGGAGCCACGACCGAGGAGGGTGTCTTCTGCAGCTAATCCTTGGCGAACTGACCTATGCATCCAATGTCAAGCCTCCACGTGGTAGAGTTAAGTCGGTGGGGCCCACGGGCAGTTCGGCCGACCAGGCTGGTCGGCCGGCCTCCCAGTGGGCCCACCGACCTTCCCTTTTGGTCCATGGGTTTCATGTTGGGCCCACTTATCATTGGCATGGGTATTGGCTTTTGTCATGTCGGTTTCTTGCTCTGGTGGGCCCTCTACTCCATATTCTGACATGTGTTGCGTCCTGATTCGCTGGAACGTTATGTCTTGGATCAAACCACACCATTATGCTGCAAAATTTGCTAGAAATCACCTGCACACATTCTAGAACATCATCTGTGGAATTCGTTAATAAATAAGTCTATCCTAGCATTTATTCCACATTATGATTCATTTTTGTGCAGGAGTTGACGGTCAAAATAGGTCATTTTTGTGCAGGAGTTTACTTAGCATTATATTAAGCTTTTGATCACACACTGTATACTTGTATGTGTTTGTCACACTCTGTATACACTCTGTATACTTTAGTTTGCTTATGGTCAATGTAGGATTATCAGTTGTAGAAATTTTGATGTGTATGGATGTAACTGTGTATGGATGTAATAAAAGGAATATAAGAAATTTTGATTTTTTTTGTTTTTTTAATTCCGAATAGGTAACGGGCATTACCATAACACCCGTTACCTATAACTGTTATCGGTAACGGGTGTATTGATGACCGTTACTGATATTCTGTTATCGGTAACGGGCGTATTGATGCCTGTTACTGATATTCTGTTATCGGTAACGATCGTATTGATGCCCGTTACTGATATTCTGTTATTGGTAATGGGCGTAATTGATGCCCGTTACTGATATTCTGTTATAGGTAACGGGCATTGACTTAATGCCCGTTACCAATGACCATGATTGGTAATGGGCAAATGCCCGTTACCGATGATGGGTCATTTGTAACCCGATAACGGTAATGGGTGCTAGGCCCGTTACCAAAAGGCCATCCGTGCCCATTACAAATTTGTGGTTCTCACGTAGTGCATGTTCCATTTCCTAGGCGGACACACCGTTCACCAAGGCTCACAATAACACAAGATAGCTCATTTTGGTTTATGTAACATGAAAGGCTCTGGATGGGTCATTATAACCATGTGGGAAACCTTTACCGAGATTTTAATTTTCAAAAGAACTTCGAGAGGTTCCCTACTAGAGCAAGCAGTTTAAATCCGGTTTGGGCTATCTCGAATCCCGCAACAACTTAGAATTTAGAAATTAAACTCATGCCTCCACACAACCATCTTTCGGTGGAACTAAAATATGCCAACTAGCTCATGCACTAGGAGAGTAAAAAGTTGTAAACAAGGCACATACAGGGCATGAACAGAGCAACTATTCATCATTTCCAAAGCAAGAGCTTACATAGATTTCCACTCATATTTTTATTCAAACATGGGAAATATTTTTGGATTTTTTTGTTATATGTTTTTTTATACATATCATGGCCAGGGGCGGATCCAAAGGGGGGGGGCTAGGGGGATCAAGCCCCCATACCTCCCTAAGATTAATGGATACCCCCCTAAGGCTCCCTCCATTTTTTGGATGAAAGAATGAAGAGGAAGGGTTGAGGAAGAAGAAGAGAAGAGGAAAAAGAAGAAGAAAGGGGAGATGAGCCCCCTGTCGGTGTTTTACTGTCGGATTCTCCGAGGGGTATCCCGAGGAGAGTGGTTATGAGTAGGGACTCACCGGGATCGGAACGCGATGGTGCAAGAAACACAAGGATTTAGACAGGTTCAGGCCGCCGGAGCGTAATACTCTACGTCCTGTGTGGTGGTTTGTATTCCCTCAGATGTTGTTCCATGCTTTGGAGGGGTCCCCGTCCGCCCTTATATATCTTGGGGGGACGGCATTACATGGAAAGTCCTAGATGAGTATGTTTAGAGTTCTACTCCGAGTGGGTCGGGTAGTTTCCTTGTACTTCAGCTAGTTCTACTATCGTACGAGTAGATACAAGGTAACGAGGGGTAGTCCTTACACTACCCCTTATTCTAGAATGTTCTATGCTTATGAGCAGTCCCGTTGCCCCGGGTCTGACAAGCCCCCGAGCTCTTCGTAGTCGAGTCCTACAGGCTTTTGAGTGCTTCTAGAATCCATCGCTCAGGCTTGGAGTCCGTCGAGCACTTCGGGCAGTCTTCTGAGTACTTCCTCGGCTGTACCGAGGCTATGAGGTGCTCTAGCCCCGGATCCGTTCCTCTGATATGGTGCGCGATGTACTCGCACTCCATATGGAGTAGCCCCCGAGCCTTAGGTTGAACCGAAGGATCAGGCTGAGGATTACCTTTGTCATCATGGTCTTTATTTGAAAAAGTTGCCATTTATGATGTATATCTCGCAGCCCCCGAGCCTTGACTTGAATTCTCTTGATTTAGGGTTGAGGTTCCCAAACCGAGGTGTACATTTTGACCTTTGAGCTTCCTGTTATTTTCGAAAAGTGCCATTGGCCTGGTTATTTAACTGAGTTGGGCCGATCTAGGTTTTTCACTTGTTCTTGCTTTTGGCTGTTTTCCCGATCTTCCGATTTGAGCTTTGTCCTTTCGCCTCCCTTAATTCCCCATCCCCCGAGCATATGCGTGAGAAGAGGGTCGTGACATTTCGGATGGCACCGAGGAAGTCCAAGCGCCAAGGATCTGAGAAGAAGGCGACGATTGCAGATGGTTGGAGGAAAAGTAAGTTAACGGAATCCGAGATCTCTTCTCTTGTCGGTCGTCGGCATCTCCATCCTAGGTCGGTTGTTCAGTGGTTTTAGGCCGAGGGGCACGCGAGGCCTTATGAGAGAGTTGCCGAGACTGTAATGTTCAAGTCTTTTGTGGAACGCGGATTGGCGATCCCCGTCTGTGATTTCTTGCGGGGTCTTCTCTTTTTCTGGGGGATCCAGCTTCATCATTTGACTCCAACTTCCATTCTCCACATTTCAATTTTTGTGCATTTGTGCGAGGCTTTTCTTGGGATCTGCCTACACTTTGATCTGTTCAAGAGCCCGTTCTTCTTGAACCCATATCCAAATTTTAGGAATGTTGCCGCGGTTGGTGGAGCCAATCTTGAGCTTCGTCCTGAAATGGCGGGGAAATATATTCTGTATACTCCTCGTCGTTAGATTGGTGACTGGAGGGCCAAGTGGTTTTACATAGATAATCATGCGCCGTCGCTTCCCGACAGAGTTCCTGGTCCACCCAAGCGGTGTCATGAATGGTTTAATCATGGATATATCCAAGTTCAGGAGGAAGAGCTGCTGCAACGGATTGCTGTTCTGAAGAATGAGGGGGTGACCGATGCGATGGTTGCTTTTTCCAAGCTTGGAAGACAGATTCAGCCCCTGCAGAAGCGTTGTCATGCTGGGTTCGAGTATTCTGGCCTGGACGATCCTTCCCGATTTTCTTCAGAAGTAATTCACCTGAGTGAAGCTATGGCGATTCTGTATGATATTTTTGAGGGAGTGGATTCTATGCCAGAGCTCCCTAAGTTGTATCATCGTAAGAATCCGCCAACTCCAGTAATTTTTTGGTCTTTCGAGTAGTTTTTGTTTTTCTTTTGTACTTGTGGGCTGATAGTTGCCTTTCTTTGCAGAGCAATTTGCTTGTGTTCTGGAGTGATGCTCCACTCCCAGAAGTGTATCGGCCGCTTCACCAAACCCCAAGCTCTCATGTGCCCTTCGTTGACTCTCATCCAGACCCGGCTGATTTGAGTAATTTGTCGGATGAGAGTTCTGATGAGGGTGCTGCCCTTGCAGAGGGTGCGAAGGGTAAGGTCGTCGAGTCCTTGGTACGTGAGAATAGTCTTGAGCCTGAGGGTGGGGCCAGTTGTCCTAAGAAGCCGAGGACGACTGTGCGGAAGAGGAAGGCTAGCGTTGATGCTAGGTAACTCATCGAGTTGTTTTTGGTTCCTTTCTGAGCTTGCTATCTGATATGATTGCTTCTGTAGTAGCCCTGGAATCCCGCCCAAGCAGAGGCGAGTAGCTGAGGATGGCGCCCTTGCGGCTGCCACTCCTTCTGATGCGGGAGAGTCGTCGAGGAGGGCCGGAGGAGTGGGGACGCAATCTTTGGATGATATCCCAGTTGGGGAGCCCATAGTTCCGCCTTATAATGGTTCGAAGGTTCTTCCAGTTGCTCAAGTGCTTCACGAGGAGGAAACAACAGGTGCTTCTCCAGGTCTTGAAGAAGAGGAGGAGGAGTCGAGTGACACCTTCTGGAAGAAATTACGGCATCTCCTCCTCGTTTTGACTGTGAACATGGCGAGAATCTTGAAGATGATCCACAGCTGACGCTTGGAAATATGACGAAATTCCAAGCCAATGTTCGGGAATTCACCAAGTTTTCTCTGGTGAGTACTTTTTTCGAGTACTTTTTCCCTTCTGTGGATGTTTTCTGTAGACTGATTATGTGTTGTTGCAACAATTGGCCAATCGGTGGAAATTGAAGGCGACTGAAGCGGATCGCTAGAGGATCGTTCTGCTAGAGGCCGAGAATGCTGCCTTGAAGAAGGATAAAGCTGCACTCGAGCAGAAGATCAAGATGCTGAAGGAAGTGATTCAGAAGAATCAAGGTAACTTCCCTTTACTACTGTGGTGCTCTGTTTTTTGGTTGTCTCTGTGTTGACACTCTTCTTGTTTTGTCAATAGATGGCACCGAGAATCATCAAAGGGAGCTGCAGGAGCTTAAGGTGGCAGCCCAGGCTATAGTCGAGTCGATAGGTTCAGCCGAGAAGTTTGCCGAGTACTTGGCTGAAGCTTCTAGGAATTGTGTAGCGCAAGCTCTTGAGCTTGTAAAGTCATACTGGCCTTCAGCGAAGATATCCATTCTTGGCGATGCTGTGTGTTCAAAATGTGACCATGACCAGTTCGTCAAGTATGTAGAGGAGGCTGAACCTGTGGCCGACCAGATTGTAAAGTTGATATAACAGGAGGATGTATTGTATTTGCTTTTTGCCATGTAAATATGTCTTTTTGGTAATGAGTTGTCGAGTTCTTTTTGAAGAATCTTGTTTGAGCAATCATCTTGTGTAGATGTTTAGAGAACTTGTCTCTGGGATCGCAGAGATCTTGACCACTCGAGAACCTTTGCCGTAGTAGTCGACGAGCTGTCGTCACGTGGACGAGGAATTCCTTTTATGAAGTAGAAGTCTTGTATCTTCATAAGGTCGAGTACCGTAGTAGTCGACGGGTGATCATCTTGTGGATGAGTGATTTCCCTTGGGAGATAGGGAACTTGTCCCTCCGAAGGTCGAGTACCATAGTAGTCGATAGTTGTCGTCTTAAGGACGAGAAATTCCTCTTGGGAGATAGGGAAATTGTCCCTCCGAAGGTCGAGTACCGTAGTAGTCGGCAGTTGTCGTCTTATAGATGAGAAATTCCTTTTGGGAGATAGGAAGCTTATTACTTAGGCCCGCAGAGCTCATGTCTCTTAGCCCCAGCTACTCGATTCGCTGTGCCTTTGAATTTGAGTTCACAAATAAAAGTTGGTATTCGAGGTAGCCGATGGAGTTACGACTCCTGAAGAGGGTAGAGAACTTGTCTCTAGGGCCGCAGAGAGCTTGTCTCTTAGCCTTGACTACTCGATTCACCGTGTCTTTGACTTTGAGTGAACAAAGAAAGGTTGGTATTCGAGGTAACCGATGGAGTTACGACTCCTGACGAGGGTAGAGAACTTGTCTCTAGGGCCGTAGCTAGCATGTCTCTTAGCCCCGACTACTCAATTCGCCGTGCCTTTGACTTTGTGTAAACAAAGAAAGGTTGGTATTCGAGGTAGCCGATGGAGTTACGACTCCTGAAGAGGGTAGAGAACTTGTCTCTAGGGCTGCAGAGAGCATGTCTCTTAGCCCCGACTAGTCGATTCGCCGTGCCTTTTACTTTGAGTAAACAAAGAAAGGTTGTATTCGAGGTAGCCGATGGAGTTACGACTCCTGAAGAGGGTAGAGAACTTGTCTCTAGAGCCGCAGAGAGCATGTCTCTTAGCCCCGACTACTCAATTCGTCATGCCTTTGACTTTTAGTAAACAAAGAAAGGTTGGTATTCGAGGTAGCCGATGGAGTTACGACTCCTGAAGAGGGTAGAGAACTTGTCTCTAGGGCCGTAGAGAGCATGTCTCTTAGCCCCGACTAGTCGATTCGCCGTGCCTTTGACTTTGAGTAAACAAAGAAAGGTTGGTATTCTAGGTAGCCGATGGAGTTACGACTCCTGAAGCTGTCTTGGACATTTGATTTGAACTCCGAAGGACCATGTTTCTTTATTGAAATTTTAAATCTGGGAGGTGGCCTTTGGCATCTTATGGATAGAACTTCGGTAGGTGCTCGATGTTCCATGAGTTAGGGACTTCTAGTTTGTCCGCGTAGGTCAGTCGGTAGGAGCCTGGTCCTGTGACTTTAGTGACGATGAAAGGTCCTTCCCATCTTGAGTTGAGTTTGTGTAGACCCGTTTCATCTTGAATTCTGTGGAGGACCAAGTCTCCTACGTTGAAAGATCTTGTCTGGATGTTGTGATCATGGTATCTTTGCATGTTTTGGAGATATCGAGTGGATCGAAGCAATGCATTGCATCTTATCTCATCGAGTGAGTCTAGTTCCAGTTGGCGGCTTCCATCGGCTTCTGATGAGTCATACATCTCTAGACGAGGAGACTTCCACATGATATCTGCCGGCAGTATACCTTCGGAGCCGTATACCAGGAAGAAGGGTGTTTGACCAGTAGCTTTGCTAGGTTGAGTGCGTAGCCCCCATATTACCATTGGTAGTTCTGCATGCCATTTGCCTCCCTTCTTGCTTGTGGAAATGAAGATCCTTTTCTTTAAGCCATCAATTATCAGTCTGTTGATGCGTTCGACCTGGCCATTGGCTCTTGGGTGTGCGACTGATACGTATTTGACGTCGATGTTGGAGTTCTCACAATAATCCCAGAATTCTTGCGAAGTGAAGTTTGATCCAAGATCGGTTATGATTGTGTTGGGGAAACCAAATCTGTGGAGTATTTCACTGATGAACTCGACTGCACGGTCTGATGAGATTTTTGCGATTGGTTTTGACTTCAATCCATTTGGTGAACCTGTCGACTGCCACCAATATGTGTATAAAACCTCCTAGCGCTGTTGGGAGTGGTCCTATCATGTCAAGGCTCCAGCAAGCGAACGGCCAAGATGGAGGTATGGTGATTAAGTTGTGAGTAGGCAAGTGACTTTGTTTGGCGAAGTACTGGCATCCTGGACACCGCTTGACGAGTAGTTCTGCGTCTGATAATGCTGTGGGCCAGTAGAATCCTGATCTGAAGACTTTGTCGACTAGCATATGTGAGGCTGCGTGGTTTCCACATGTGCCTTCGTGAGCTTCTTCTAGGATTTCTTTTCCTTCTTCTGCTGTGACGCATTTCATGAGGATGCCGGATCCTGTTCCTCGTTTGTAAAGTTTATCATTAACAAGGACGTAATTTTTGCTGCGACGCATGATGCGTACTGCCTCTGCATCGTCCTTTTTTATTCCAGGGGAAGTACTTGGTCTTTGATGTAGTCGATGAACGTAGTGTGCCTATCGAGTTCAATCATCATCACCTCTCGTCTGGTTTCTTGAGGGACCATGTTGACTTCCATTGGGATGGAAGTGTTGATTCATGGGTGATGGAGCACGTGGACGAAGATTCCTAGAGGGACATCTGCTCTGTCGGAGCTGAGTTTTGACAGGACATCGGCTGCAACGTTGTTGTCGTGGATGACATGATGGATCTCCAGTCCTGAGAACTTGTTTTCGAGCTTCCTGATTTCTGCGATGTAGACATCCATGGTTTCTTTGTTGATGTCCCACTCTTTGTTTACTTGTTGGACTACGAGGAGGGAATCTCCGTAGACGAGTAGTCGCTTGATGCCGAGGGAGATGGCTAGTCGAAGGCCGTGTAGGAGAGCTTCATATTTTGCTTCATTGTTAGACACTTTGAAGAGAATTTGGAAAATGTACTTGAGTTGCTCGCCTTTTGGAGAGATGAAGAGTACGCCTGCTCCTCCTCCGCCCAACTTTGGTGAGCCGTCGAAGTGCATGGTCCAGTGATATGAAATTTATGGTGGAATGGGTACTTGATTTTCTCTCCATTCAGCCATGAAATCGACTAGGGCTTGAGACTTGATCGCTATTCTTAGCGTGAATTTCAGCTCGAGTGCTCCTAGTTCGACCGCCCATTTTGAGATGCGACCAGTCGCGTCCTGGTTGTGTAAGATATCACCCAGTGGGAAGTCCGTGATGACTGATATCTTGTACTCAACGAAGTAATGTCGCAACTTCCTTGATGTGATCAGTATTGCGTAGATGAGCTTCTGAATTGGTGGGTACCGCACCTTTGATTCGGAGAATAATTCACTTATAAAGTAGACTGGTCTTTAAATGCCATAGGCGTGGCCTTCTTCGTTGCGTTCTACCACAATTGTCCTACTGACGACATGTGTGGTGGCTGCGATATAGAGGAGTAACTCCTCTCCTGGCATTGGGGCCGTGAGGATAGGAGGCGACTGGAGATGCTGCTTAAGGTTTTTGAGTGCGTCGGCTGCTTCTTGGGACCATCTAAACTTGTTTCTTAAGCAGCTTAAAGAAAGGAAGTCCTCTTTCGCCGAGTCTCGATAGAAATCTGTTTAAGGTAGCCATGCATCCAGTGAGCTTCTGGACATCTTTGATAGAGGCTGGAGCTTCCATGTTCATGATGGCGTTAATCTTTTCTGAGTTTGCTTCGATTCCTCTGTGGCTGACAATGAAACCGAGTAGTTTTCCGGATGGCACGCCGAAAACGCATTTGGTGGGGTTCAATTTCCACCTGAAGCTTCGCAAGCTGTTGAAGGTTTCTTCTATGTCAGGAATAAACGAATCGAATTCCTTTGTCTTTACGACCACGTCATCGACGTAAGCTTCCACATTGTGGTGGAGCTGATTGGTGATGCATAGCTGTATGGCACGCTGATAAGTTGCTCCAGCGTTTTTAATCCGAAGGACATAGTCTTGTATGCATATGCACCAAATGGAGTGATGAACGCTGTTTTGATTTGATTTTCTTCCTTGGGGGCTATTTGATGATAGCCCGAGTAGCAATCCAGGAAGGATAGTAGGACACAACCAGTTGTCGAGTCGATGACTTGGTCAATGCGGGGGAGTCCGAAGGGATCTTTCGGACAGTGTTTGTTGAGGTCTGTGTAGTCGATGCACATCCTCCACTCGTTATTGTTTTTCTTAAGAACGAGTACAAGATTTGCCAGCCACTCGGGATGGTAGACTTCCTTGATGAATCCTGCCGCGAGTAATTTGGCAAGCTCTTTCTTGATGGCTTCTCTCTTCTCTGCTGAGAATTTTTGTAGCCGCTGTTTCTTGGGGGTAGCAGTAGGATTGACATTTAAGGAGTGCTTGATCAACTCCTTTTGGACATCGGGTATACTGGCTGGTTTCCATGCAAATACGTCACGGTTGGCCCTAAGGAAGTTGACGAGAATGCTTTCCTATTTGTCAGTGAGCCCTGTTCCAATCAAGGCTGACTTTGATGGATCGCCTTCTTGTAATTGGATTGCCTTGACTCCCACATTATCGGGTGGTTTTGGAGCGGAGCGGTTTATCTTCTTCGTAGGGATTTATGTCCCTGACGCCGAGTACTGCTGGGCTATTGCGAATACTTCTCCTGCGGTGTCTGGTAGTCGATTGGTGGAAGCATAGGTGATAGCTTCTTTTTCGCATTCAAAGGACCTCTGAAGATCTCCACAGAAGGTGAGAACTCCTGTTTTTCCTGGCATCTTTAGCAGAAGATAAACGTAATGAGGAATTGCCATGAATTTGGCCAAGGCTGGCCGTCCAAGTATGGCATGATATGAGGACTCGAAGTATGCTACTTTGAACTTGATTAGCTCTGTTCGGTAGTTGTCTGGGGTACCGAAAGTGATCGGGAGCACTACAGTTCCCATTGGGAAGGATGCGTTTCCTGGTACGATACCGTAGAAGGGTGCTTTGCTTGGTTTTAATTTGTAGGAGATATCGAGTCCCATCTTTGTAATTGTACTCATGAAGATGAGGTTTAGACCACTGCCTCCATCAATGAGTACTCGAGTGAGAATGGAGCCTGCCACCACTGGGTCCAGAACGAGTAGGAATTTCCCTGGCTCGGAGAAGCTGGTCCACTAATCTTCCCTTGAGAAGGTTATCGATATCTCACTGTGCCTCAGTGGTTTTCGAATGGTTGGTTCCATCTTTAGTATTTCGCGCCAAACCAATTTCTGGTTTCTCCTGTTGAAGGAAGAGTCTCCTCCATAGATCATGTTGACCCTGTTGGCAGGTTGCTGGAATCCCATGGTTCCATCTTTATCGCCGTCTTCCTCATCCTGCTTATCCTTCTTCTTTTTGGCTTCCTCCATTTGACGTTCTTGGAGAGACTTGCGAAGGTTTATGCACTCGAGGATCGTGTGCCTTCCTTTTGGATGTAGAGGGCAAGGTCTTGCGAGTAGTTTTTGCAAATCGTCTTATTGATTCCCTTTCTTGACTCGTTGGCCGCGATCCATTGTCGCCACTGTGTCCTCTGGCTTCCGCTTCTTAACAAAGTTGCGCTGGCCTTTATCTGATCGCGGATCTCCATTGCGTTTCTGATTGTTATCCTCACGGCGGGGGAAGCAATCACGCTCTTGTTCTTCTTGGTCTGCCCATCCCAACATCATGTCTCGAAGTGCCACAACTGAACGGGGTCTGTTCCTTCCGAAGTCTCGGTACAACTGTTGCGTGGCGGGGCATTGTGAAAGCAATCGATCACATCATCGTCTGCTATGTTAGCGATGGTAGCTCGTGTGTGTTGGTATTTTGTAACATCACGAATAAAATCCGCAATCGCACGGATACCGCTGTAGCTTTCACCCAAGAGTATTCCAGGGTATCATATCCACTGGGGAACGTGAGTGCACTATCTACGGGTTCAGGCTGTCCAAGGACACACACACTGGTGTAGGAGGATAGGGAGAGAGGTCTTTCTAAGATCTAGAATCTATGTTTAGAAGAAGAGATCACGTCGCCGTTATACTTCGAGCTAAAGGTATCGGCCGGCTTATACAAGCCGATAGCTCAAATATGTGCTCTATCCAATATCTGAACGTGGAGGATTACTATGGCTTGAACAGGGCTGTCACCACCTGCCGGCTACCTCTACAAACCGTGGGACTATCAAACAACTGAGTGGTATAGTCCAGCCTAGACACCACGTCTACGCCTTTCCCTACTAACTCTAGAGGCGTACAGGGTTATCCTTTTCTATCCGGAGCCCACTCTAGAGTCAAATGCTACTCGCTAGCACACACATCAACTAATATAAGGCAGAGATGATAACTTACGATCTAGACTCTAATTCTAAATAAACAAAGAAATTCTCGAACACTTACAATCGAATAAGCATCCGAGGTACAAGCGGAGAAGAGCGCCGACAAGCTCGGCACATCCCCCGACTATCTCCCTCACTCTCGTAGAGGTACAATTTGGAGAAGAGCACCGTTGTCGGTGCCCCTCCTCAGTACCTCTACTCCTAACTCCCTAAGACAACTCTCACTCAAGTGAGAACTCAAGAGATGGTGTGATGTGATGAGTGTGGTCTTTGTTCCTATTCTCACCCCTCTCCTTGTATTTATAGGAGGGAGCCATGGGCTGAAACTCCTGGAACCGACATAAGCAACCAGTGAGGAGGCGCCACGTGTTGAGTATGAGGCGGTGGGGACCATGGGCAGGTCGGCCGACCTGTAGGTCGGTCGACCTGCCAGGTGGGCGAACCGCCCCCAGCTTCGTCCAACAGGCTATCCTGTGCCTCCCTGTCCTAACTCATTTGGTCTTGGCCTGTCTTGAGTGGTCTGAACTGGGTTCTTGGGCTACACTTGATCCATTTGAGCATGAATCTGTCCTCTGATAATTTCTGTGATTTTATGTCGAACCAAAGTGTGCTTGCAACCTGCAAAATTAGCTCAAAACCACCTGCACACATTCTCAAGCACCATATGTGGAATTTGTTAATAAATAAACCTATCCTAGCATTTATTCCACATTATGGTTGAATTCGGTGCAAGAGTTGACGGTCAAAATGGGTCGTTAGTGACCGTCAACAGTGTGTCGAAGAATCTCTTTATGTATGATCTCAATGCTTCCCCACACTTAGTCCTTTGCTCGTCCTCGAGTAAAGGCAAGAACTAAGGCGGACCTAACTTCACATGATATGACACCTGCATACAAATTATTCTAGGCCTTACCTTTGCCTGTGAATTTTGATGTGTCTACCATGAATTGTTTGGGAAGTTGAAGAGCGGAATGGTGTTGACTTCAGTCTCCTCCACTTTCCTGCCATATGTCTGGGGTTTTGGAAATGTTTTTGCAAAGACCAACCATAGCTTTACTTCTCCATAGGATCTCTCATGTCGCTCATTGTGTAAATATATCCTCAGCAAGGCATTGCCTCTTTTCACACAAGTTAGGGGAAATGGAAGCATGCACTTGTATCACATGTATTGCAAAATCAAACAAAGGATCCATGGAGATGACAAATCACACAAGTTGATCAAGATCGTGCACATATGTGGAAGGTGGAAGGTGGAAATGGAATACTCCTTTTATGAATCTCTCTCCTTTATTTGGATATCATGAGGACATGGCTATATAGATATCTTTTTGTTCTCTTTCTTCTCTTTTTTTTCATGGACATTGATGTGTCCATTTTCTTTCTATTCTTTTCTCTCTTTTTTTTGGGTCATGCTTCTTGGGCATGCCATTTTTTTTATAGCCCATGCCTCATTTGAAGGATACTAGAGAGAGAGAGAGGTCATTAAACATGGAGTTTTATTTTGTGGATGGATGGAATGGCATAGCTGACTTCCAGTGTAGAAGTTCAGCTGGTGGAGTGCACGTGATCTTGATCAAGCAAGTATGAAAAGACACCTCACTAGGGTCACAAAGTTTGATGAAGCTCAATGCAACAACAAGGCACATATGTGTAAGATTTGTATCATGAAGGTCAACATATGGCTTTGGTAGGACAGACACGTGGAGTTGTAAAGCTATGGAGGTTTTCCTTTTGATAGAAATTTCCCAGACACATAAGCAGATAAAGCAAGGATTCTTCCATCAAACCATATCTCTCTGGTCAACAACTTAACAATTATAGGTTCCCTAAGATATGATTCACAAGCTCAGGCTTAGCAAAGAATAAAAGGTATGCAACCCAGTCATAGAGAAGCACAAGACCAGAGGATACCTTGAGTTTATAAGCATAGATTTCATTTAAAATCATAGGTTGGGGAGAGTAACAAACCGTCACGATGAAGATGATCGGAGCTTAGTGCTAGTCAGCCAAACCTGAGGTTCCATTGCCCAATACTAGCTCTGATTAGTCTTGGCTTTTTGCATTCTGGTTCGTTCGGTGTTGTGCACGTGTTGTGGGAGATCTCGAGTGTATATGCATGAGAGTTCCGAGAGATCTCCCCCAAGGAGCTCCTAAAACTTATTGAAACTAAAATTTAATCTCACCAAGGTACTTACTCATGCAAAGCTAAATTAAGATTGCATCAACATGCATATGTTGTGCAACATTAATCCAAAACCTTGGCTTACCTTTCCATTTGAATTTAGCTCGCTGACTCACCCAATTGGATTTGATTTTTCTGCAGGGGTTAGTCCATATATGCAACCAATATCTATAAAGGTATTAACTCTAGAACATCAATCAAACTTGACCAAAGTCTAGTTTGACTGAAGAGGACATTTTGACCCAAACACCATACTTGATTTAAAAGGCCTATGAATGCATGTTGCAGCATACATTCAAACTAGAGCATGCCAGAACAGATAAAGGAAGCAAGGAAGCATGGTTGAGCTTTATTCAAAGAGAGATAGGCATGAGCACGAACCTGGTGATCCTCAGGCGACCTCCCGGCAGGGCCTTGTTTAATGTCAAAAGCAGGACATTGAGAGCACTTACCATGGTGTATTGTTGATGAAGACCCAATGTTTCACCATGGCAACTCCTCTTATTTTTTTTATTTTCTTTTCATTTTTTTATAGAGGAAGATGCGAGGACATACACCAATTCCAATACAAGATATGAATTGAGAAAAAGAACTTACTCCAGGGTACTCACATACCTCCCCCCCCCCCCACTTGGAGTTTGCAAAGCTTCAAGTGTATGGAGTTCAAGTCTCCTTTTGTAGTTGTTCTTCATCAAGGCATATCGAGGTGTTGTAGTCGGTGTAGCTCTCATGTTCGTAGGTGTTGCTTGTCCATCATTCTTCTTGATCTTCCCCTTGAAAGGTTAGCGACGAAAAATACCCGAAGGAAAACTATATCCTAGAACATGCTCTTGCTTTTTATTGAAAAGGAAATAAATAAATAAATAAATAAATGATAGTCCGGGCTATCTCCTGGTTGTGCTTTGTTTTTATGGTCATAAGCTCGACCATGATAATCTTTGCAGCCATCATTGGTGATGGGTCATTGTTTCACCACCAATTATTGCAGCTAGCTGCAAGGTTAGTGCCACGGTGCACCCACGAAATCTGCAATGTTTATGATAAACATATACATCTACAACCAACCTTCTGAAGATTTTGCAGAAGAGGACCTTGAGTTGGTTGTATTCCTCGTGTGTGCACGGTGCACTAAACATGCCTAACTTTGGAGTTGCATTGAATGAGCATGGTTTACGTGGTATGTCAAAAGTGAAACTCCCATGCTCAATTGTGGAATCCTTTTCTTCGGACTCCAGAGTCGGCGCCTCACAAGATTCCTTGGCCCATTGATACTCTATCTCAAGAGATGTATTGTGAAAGCTTGATGTTGATTCTCAATCGTGGTCGAGAACAACATATTCTAGGCCAGCGGGAAGAGGCTCAAACTCGGTCAAGGATGATGATGATCGTTCATCTTCATGAGAGTGAAGGCTATCTTCCGTGTTGTATTCTTCAGAGGATTCTAGAACTCCTAAGAGAACGGGCTCAGATGATATGAACGGAGATGTATGCATTATCTCCTTGAGTGGGTTTTGCTCGGGAAGGGGCTTTACCAGAAGATTTTCTGAGCAAGAGGTGTGTAACACCCCGGGTGTTTAAAACACTAAACATAAAATATTAAACATAGCATCATGCATAATCATCAAGATTAAATTAAATAATGCATTTCTTGTATGTTTACAAATGCATGTGTATGTATGTGTATCTAGGTGTATATGTGCATAGGTCGAAAACTTTAAATAGTTTCTAAACTGATGCAATTTTGCTTATGAAATTTCATAGGCACCTCACTAAAATCATAATAAACCAAAGCCTAGTTGAAGACATAGGAAGAAAGTGAGTTTTTGCACATGAAATGATAAGTCGATCCACATTACTTTTGCTCCCATAATTAATTCCGGAAAATACTGAAAAGATCCGAAAATACAAAGTGCAAACCATAGCTTAAATTAATTTTTGACCAAAACAAAAGTTGTAGAGTTTCATATAACAAACAACTTTCATGTTCAAAGTTTTTCAAGTTAGCACACAAAATTTGGAGAGAAATTCGAAAAAACAATGTGTATAGGGTAATTTCTTTCGCGTTTAAATTTGAATTTGTAACTTTCAAACAAAATCTCAAATGGGAAAATGGATGAAACAAAAGTTGTAGATTTCGACGTTTTGAACAACTTTCGTGTTCAAAATTTTTCGAGCTCCCATTGAAAATTTTGAGAAAATTTAGAGTCAACTCTCTGACTTCACTCTCTCTCTCTCTCTCCCTCTCCCTGGCTTCTCTGCGCACGCCGCGTCACTCGAGCGCGCACGCCCGTGCTCGCTGCCCTGCTGCCGCCCCGCTGCTCCCCTGCCGAGCGCCATCACCACCCCACTCGAGCACGTGCCGCGCCCTTGCCGTCGCTGACGCCCCGCTCCGCACGCGCACGCCGCGCCCTGACGTTCGCTCCACGACGCGCGCTCGCGGCCACCGCTGCGCACGCGCGCCTCCGGCCGTGCCCGGGCCGCTGCCTGCCTGCCCGAGCTGCCCGACCTCCCCAGTACCACCTCCCCTCCCTCGTGCGCCTATAGAAGGCCGAGCTCGGACCCTGCTCGCGCGCAGCTCGCCATTGCCGTGCCATGGTCGCCCCTCCGCCCACGCACTGCCCAAAACCGAGCTCCCCCGCCGAGCTCCCCTCTGCAGTCCCTCTCCTCCCTCTTTCACTTCGCCATCCCGCGTTCCCGCTCCTCCCCTCTCCATTCCACCCCAACCCAAGCCCCCACTCCCCTCCCTGCGCCCTGGAACGCCGCCGCGGCCACCATTGCCGCCGCCGGCCATAGCCTCACCGTGGAAATCCCCCTACAAGCCACCGCCGAGCCAACCCAATCCAACCACGAACCTCCCCTACATTCGGCGAAGCTCATCGGCCTGCTCCCACCCGAGACCCCCGCCCGGACCTGCCGGAACGCCGCCACCGTCGCCATTCACCGCCGCCGGAGCTGCTGCTCAGTGGAGCCGCCTCCCTGGCCATCTCCCTTCCAAATAGGGCACCCCAGCACGACCCCTACCACCCACTGAAGCCTCCCAGCCCGGCCTTGCCCTTTCTCCTTCACCGGAGCGCCGCCGCCGCGGAGCTCCACCACCGCCGGCCGCCCTGCTCTGTGGAGCCGCCGCCTCGGGCCTCCTCCCCGCGAACAGAGGACACCCGGAGGTGCGGCTCAGTCCCCTCTCCCTTTTCCCCAACTTTCCCCTCGCCGCCGGAGCCGAACCCCGTTGGAAATGGCGCCGCCCGACCCTCCTCTGTTCTGCAAGTCCGCCAGGGACCTCTAGTGAGAAGAAACGAACTTCCAGGGGCTTATATGCAAAAGTTCGTTTCCTTTTTCTTTTGTTTTCAAAAACAGCAAACTTGTAAATTCCATATAAAATCGTAGAAAAATCAGAAAAATGCAAACTAAAATGTTTTGGAATCCTTAGATCAAAACCTACAACTTTTGTTACATCCACTTTTGCTTTTGACCAACAGTTTTATCTCTATATTAAATATTAGTTTAATCCACATTTGTATGTATCTCAAGTTCTACCCATGAACTAAGTCTAGTTTTTGGTCAGTTTGCTACACCTTATATGAATGGCTTACTGTAAAAATTTGAGAATATTTTGACAATTTAAGCTATAGGTTTTATTTAGGACTTTATGTATACCTAGGATAAATAGTTTTAATTTTCCAAGTTGTTCCACCTTGAAACATAAGCTGAAACTTTTTAAGTGATTTCTAATTGTTACCTTAATGCTTTAGAAAAATGTATAGACTTTTTACTCAAGCAGAACATGCTCAAGTGATTTATGCTATGAATAAATGCACTAAACTGAGAAAAATAGCTTCTTTGCCTAGAAAAATCTGATACTTTTACTAAAGCTTGATTTTGAGTAATTAATAATGCTAGTAATGTTTAAGCTCCTGGTACTCAGTATAACTACCTATAGAATTTATTTTTCTTTACTACAGTTGTACATTGTGCTATTTTTCATGCCTTGTGTAATGTTTAGTTAAATCTGAAATTTTTCCAGTAGGTTCATAATAGGTTCATAAATACTCAGTTAAATTTTCAGTACTAGTACTTACATGGTTTGATCTATACAAATTAATCTTGTTCCTAGCTGTGGCTGTGTATTTTGTTTTTCATAATTTTTCTGCTGCGTGAAACATTATGAAATTTTTACAGTAGGACCTACACTTGTTGAAGTACAATACATAAAAAATTCAATCTTATAAGCACTGTGTAACTATAGTTTTGGACAGCACGTGTATCTCTAGTGTTTGTAAAGAAAATGACTTTTGGTATGTGTTGGTAAATGATGGAAACCCCACAGGGACTCTATGGACTAATAATTGTTGTTTACTATTTTATAAATGATTGCCCAATAAAAAGAACATAATCTCCAACTTAACTGGAGTTGTGTTGGTTTGCAACTTTATAGTGAATCAAATTATGAATTGAGATCATCACGTAAACTCACGCATATGCATCTCGTGTAGATTCGACTACTCTCGCTGACGGTGCGTACGAGCTGGTGCCCGAGTCCGAGAGTGAGCAGCGTGAAGCTCAAGTGAATCTAACTGAAGCCGTCGAAGACCCGAACCAAAGTTCGGAAGAGCCCAAGGCTAACTTTGCTTAGCAAGGCAAGCCCCGGAGCATGTTCTACCTATTTGAAATTATGCAACTATTTATATTCCTGTTTATTTGTGCATTTAAGTTGCAGGAATTGTTTGGAATCTTAGTTGCATGATCCTAGGTACCTATGCTTGAACACTAGTATGTGTAGGTCGCTAGTTGGCTATGCTAATGGTTCGGTAGAAGTCGAGTGATTGCCTGTCACTCGCGAGCTCATAGGAGTTGAATGCTTATTACACACTGCAATATAAGGTTTACGGGCGGGGTTGTTGTACTTGTGATACCCCGTCTGTTTAGTCAAAATGGATAAGGCCGCGGTGTGTGGTAGTGGTGGTTAAGCGTTTGAACGTACTAACCACATGCCGAGAATATGGTAATCGGTAAGCTTAAGTACCTGATGGAACCGGCCGTGGAACATACTCCCCACTGTCTGGTCTATGGTCACGCACGGGTGCAGGGCACCCTAGGACGGTGGGCCTGTTTCATGCCCGGGGAAAAAGGGGAAAAGTCGCGTGGGTGATTGCATTCCCCATGCGTGTGTTTAGGTCTGCCTGGCCAGGTTAATAAATTCGATTCGAATCGTCCGTCTCTCACGGATATTGAGACTGCTTAACCCTTTTGCCACATAGAGTAAGAAGTGGAACAATGATGATGAGAAATATGGTTGAATGACGAAAAATAATTGCTTTCCACCATGTATGCTTTAGGATAGATGCTAATGTAGAATGGTTAAGCATAATAGAACTTGAAAGCTAAAATCGGAAAATAAGGACTTACTGCTTTTCGGCAAAGACAAACCCCTCAAGCCAAAAGCCTTGCATGTCTAGTTAGAAGGTTAGTTATATCCTAGTCGGGTAAGCCTTGCGGAGTATTAGTATACTCAGCCTTGCTTGTGGCTCAATTTTATTTCAGGTAATACTTTTGAGGACATGATTGCTAGCTTGACTTGGCCGTGTACCTTACCCCCTGGTTGGTCGGTGGAGTGGGATACGACTCCGGCCAACGATGGCAATGCCGAGTGATGTCATGTACGGGCTTCATCATGACATCATGTATCGTCGTTTAGAACTCGTTTTATTTCCGCTGCAGTGAACTCTGAACTATTATCATTTCGAATTTCAAGTACCTTTCAAAGACTTCGAACTTGGTTTGTAATAATTAAGTAAGACTCTGTAATGTAATATATTTGTGAAATGTTGTACTCTCTGGACTCACCTTCGTGTGGGTTACATGTAAGCTTTGGGTTCGATCGACGCTCAGGTGGATTCTTCGGGACTTTACCCGACAGCACTGCCGAATTACTCCGTTTGAAGTGCGTGTTAGCCGGGATTGTCTTAAAGATGATGGTTAGCGCACTTGAGCCGGATTAATTAGGGCGGTACTGCCACAGCTGGTATCAGAGCCGAACAAAGCGCACACCCGAGAGTACGACTAGATTTTAAAAGTCTTACTTAACACTTAGCCACATAATCGCGTTTGGTAAATACGTTGGTTCGTTAAGGAATGAGTATAGTACGTAAAGCCCTAGGGATATTATGGGAGTTTTTAGGTGGCTATCTAACTTATGGTTTATTTATAACTGACTTCCAGCACATTTCTTCTGTACTTTAAATTCAGTACTTTACATTAGGTAACGACGCACCTACGCTACGGTAATACGGTAAGAATCCTCAGTCAACTGAGAGAGTTTGACCTTCCCGTCGGTGATGCGAGCCGAACGCTGCCCTCAAGCAGTGGCTTACTTGAGGTGCTGTCAATATACCAACTATTAGTTGGCTATATTGGGAGTAAAGTATACTCAGTCAGCTGAGAGAGTCTGACCTTCCCGTCGGTGATGCGAACCGAACGCTGCGCTCAAGCAGTGGCCTACTTGAGCTGCTGCCAATATACCGACCATCGGTCGATTATATTGGGAGTAAATGAAACCGTAAATACGTCGCCTCGGTAGCGTATGAGCACTGTCCATGCAGTGTTGGACGCATGGATGCCGCTTCTATAGTGAGCGGTAATGTATGGGGACGCTTTCATGTGTGCTGGCATGAAAGGTTCAATGAAATTTATATCTGTCAATTTTCTGCAGGTACACTAACCGCGATTTCGTAAGCTAAGCACGGTTAGAACTCGGCTAGAAATATATATAGGGAGAGACGTAAGTTGTGCCATGCCACCGGTGCTAACCCCGTAAGCCCAAAACTATTTGGCAATTGTTTTCTTTGGAAGGACGATTAGGTCGTGCATGCATCATGCTCATAAAATTGAAAGCCAAAGAAAATAGATGTGGGTTAGTCGGGAATGTTAAGGTTGCCCGTGAGCACGGTTCCTCTCCTCTCACTTAAGGTCTATCTCGAAATCTGTCATTTTCTGCTATATCCTGGAAGATGAATTTATTTAACATGGTAGATGACTTTATCTGTAGAAGTGCCAGTGGATAATTTTGCTCCAAAACTTGTCTACAAGTTTCTGTTTAAATTTGAGAATTTTTCCACTTGTATACCATAGGGTACACTAGAAACTTTGACACCCTGTTTTTCTGTCAGCTTTGAGCACCTGTGTTCCACGACTTTTTAGGCCTTCCTAGAGATGTTTTCTGCAGATGTGTTCAACACAAAACTTGTGCCAAATTTACTCACCAAGCTTCTGTAAAAAAAAAATTGGTAATTTTAGGCTTAGTAGTTTGTCCTCAGCACTCATTTTACTGGCTCTCTGGTCCCTGAAAATTCTGGGCAGACAGCAAAGGAAAACTCTAAGGATAAGACCTTCTTAGGCTCTGATCTAGCTCTTGAGTTGACTAGCAAAGTGTGCACAGCTATCTTAGACATGTTCGGGTGAAATTTGAGAATTTTTGGACATCAACTCCTTGAGTTATGGCTACTTTAGTGCACTACCTAGAATCTGTTTTTATCATCTTGATTCACAAGTTTTTCCCATATCACACACCAAATCATTTCTCTAGAGGGCCAACCCTGTCTAGGGGAAAATGTGTCACCTACCTCCTGTGCGATATTGAGCATTTATCATTTTTCCCCACTCCGAGTGATGATCAGCTTTATGCCACTCCTTTTCTGAATTTTCAGAACAAGCACCTAGCAGCCCGCACACTTTTAGCATAGCTTTGAGTTGGAATCTGGTAAGTAGAATCTGAGAGAATTGTTGGACAACAAGTGGAGATAGAATTTGAGAAGGATATTTGCGGGGATCCCAGGATCCAGCCTGGCTTCCTAGTCAGTCCATCAAAGATGAGTAATAGTATCTCCCTTGGACAAGTTTGAGGAAATCTCAATTGCCCTTCTTGCACATATAATTCTTTTGAAAAACCAAAAATGCTGCATACAAATACGAGAATATCATGTAGGATCATTACATGCATGGTTGTGCCATTGTCATTGCCAAATCACCTGCATTTTTGGGGCTCTGTCTCCATTAACATCATATGCATCTAGGAAGGACTTCTGATTATCACCTGGCTCTATCTTCCTTCCTAGCCATGCACATTATTTGGGTCGCTATATTTTCATCTTGTCGCGGTGTTTGTCACTGACATATGGTGCCGCGACGGAACCTAGGGCCTCGTATGCGCTACAGCCATACGCTTGTGTCACTAGGTGCGCGCTGGTATCATAGTCCGCGATAACAACTCCGCGATATACTATTTTTCGCAACCTGCATAATGTGATGACTTGGGTTCTAATTCGGGTCAAAATAAAAGTATTAAGGAGTATCTGCATGACTTCCACGGTTGCTAACATGCATTCCAACACGTGCACCATCAGTCATGCATCATGACCGGCACATCATAATCAATGCAACACGCCATGTGCATAATCCCATTAATGCATAGGTCATCGCATCCATACATTGTGTCATCGATCTCCTGGCATGTTGCCATTTTCATAATATATCATAGCATTAAACAAGTGTACATCTTTCTCAAACAAACATCAACTCCATTAAAATAAAATCAACTTTGACCAAGAATGCCTTGAGAAAACCTTGCTTATGCCACATAGTAAGATCTCGGGTTAAAAATGCCTCAAATAGTAGTAGACTTGATCCTGTTGTTTTCCATGCTACGCATGTGCCAGTGCAACTATTCAATTATATACGTATAAGATCCTCAAGAGTCACCATACCGAGGATGAAGACACGTGGGACACTGAAAGTATCTAAACCAAATTTTTCGTGTTTTCCTAATCTCACTCCGAGGTACACGCACGTTCCCCTCTAATTTTTTCTCACCCGAATCTCGGGACGAGATTCTTTTTAAGGGGGGTAGGCTGTAACACCCCGGGTGTTTAAAACACTAAACATAAAATATTAAACATAGCATCATGCATAATCATCAAGATTAAATTAAATAATGCATTTCTTGTATGTTTACAAATGCATGTGTATGTATGTGTATCTAGGTGTATATGTGCATAGGTCGAAAACTTTAAATAGTTTCTAAACTGATGCAATTTTGCTTATGAAATTTCATAGGCACCTCACTAAAATCATAATAAACCAAAGCCTAGTTGAAGACATAGGAAGAAAGTGAGTTTTTGCACATGAAATGATAAGTCGATCCACATTACTTTTGCTCCCATAATTAATTCCGGAAAATACTGAAAAGATCCGAAAATACAAAGTGCAAACCATAGCTTAAATTAATTTTTGACCAAAACAAAAGTTGTAGAGTTTCATATAACAAACAACTTTCATGTTCAAAGTTTTTCAAGTTAGCACACAAAATTTGGAGAGAAATTCGAAAAAACAATGTGTATAGGGTAATTTCTTTCGCGTTTAAATTTGAATTTGTAACTTTCAAACAAAATCTCAAATGGGAAAATGGATGAAACAAAAGTTGTAGATTTCGACGTTTTGAACAACTTTCGTGTTCAAAATTTTTCGAGCTCCCATTGAAAATTTTGAGAAAATTTAGAGTCAACTCTCTGACTTCACTCTCTCTCTCTCCCTCTCCCTGGCTTCTCTGCGCACGCCGCGTCACTCGAGCGCGCACGCCCGTGCTCGCTGCCCTGCTGCCGCCCCGCTGCTCCCCTGCCGAGCGCCATCACCACCCCACTCGAGCACGTGCCGCGCCCTTGCCGTCGCTGACGCCCTGCTCCGCACGCGCACGCCGCGCCCCGACGTTCGCTCCACGACGCGCGCTCGCGGCCACCGCTGCGCACGCGCGCCTCCGGCCGTGCCCGGGCCGCTGCCTGCCTGCCCGAGCTGCCCGACCTCCCCAGTACCACCTCCCCTCCCTCGTGCGCCTATAGAAGGCCGAGCTCGGACCCTGCTCGCGCGCAGCTCGCCATTGCCGTGCCATGGTCGCCCCTCCGCCCACACACTGCCCAAAACCGAGCTCCCCCGCCGAGCTCCCCTCTGCAGTCCCTCTCCTCCCTCTTTCACTTCGCCATCCCGCGTTCCCGCTCCTCCCCTCTCCATTCCACCCCAACCCAAGCCCCCACTCCCCTCCCTGCGCCCTGGAACGCCGCCGCGGCCACCATTGCCGCCGCCGGCCATAGCCTCACCGTGGAAATCCCCCTACAAGCCACCGCCGAGCCAACCCAATCCAACCACGAACCTCCCCTACATTCGGCGAAGCTCATCGGCCTGCTCCCACCCGAGACCCCCGCCCGGACCTGCCGGAACGCCGCCACCGTCGCCATTCACCGCCGCCGGAGCTGCTGCTCAGTGGAGCCGCCTCCCTGGCCATCTCCCTTCCAAATAGGGCACCCCAGCACGACCCCTACCACCCACTGAAGCCTCCCAGCCCGGCCTTGCCCTTTCTCCTTCACCGGAGCGCCGCCGCCGCGGAGCTCCACCACCGCCGGCCGCCCTGCTCTGTGGAGCCGCTGCCTCGGGCCTCCTCCCCGCGAACAGAGGACACCCGGAGGTGCGGCTCAGTCCCCTCTCCCTTTTCCCCAACTTTCCCCTCGCCGCCGGAGCCGAACCCCGTTGGAAATGGCGCCGCCCGACCCTCCTCTGTTCTGCAAGTCCGCCAGGGACCTCTAGTGAGAAGAAACGAACTTCCAGGGGCTTATATGCAAAAGTTCGTTTCCTTTTTCTTTTGTTTTCAAAAACAGCAAACTTGTAAATTCCATATAAAATCGTAGAAAAATCAGAAAAATGCAAACTAAAATGTTTTGGAATCCTTAGATGAAAACCTACAACTTTTGTTACATCCACTTTTGCTTTTGACCAACAGTTTTATCTCTATATTAAATATTAGTTTAATCCACATTTGTATGTATCTCAAGTTCTACCCATGAACTAAGTCTAGTTTTTGGTCAGTTTGCTACACCTTATATGAATGGCTTACTGTAAAAATTTGAGAATATTTTGACAATTTAAGCTATAGGTTTTATTTAGGACTTTATGTATACCTAGGATAAATAGTTTTAATTTTCCAAGTTGTTCCACCTTGAAACATAAGCTGAAACTTTTTAAGTGATTTCTAATTGTTACCTTAATGCTTTAGAAAAATGTATAGACTTTTTACTCAAGCAGAACATGCTCAAGTGATTTATGCTATGAATAAATGCACTAAACTGAGAAAAATAGCTTCTTTGCCTAGAAAAATCTGATACTTTTACTAAAGCTTGATTTTGAGTAATTAATAATGCTAGTAATGTTTAAGCTCCTGGTACTCAGTATAACTACCTATAGAATTTATTTTTCTTTACTACAGTTGTACATTGTGCTATTTTTCATGCCTTGTGTAATGTTTAGTTAAATCTGAAATTTTTCCAGTAGGTTCATAATAGGTTCATAAATACTCAGTTAAATTTTCAGTACTAGTACTTACATGGTTTGATCTATACAAATTAATCTTGTTCCTAGCTGTGGCTGTGTATTTTGTTTTTCATAATTTTTCTGCTGCGTGAAACATTATGAAATTTTTACAGTAGGACCTACACTTGTTGAAGTACAATACATAAAAAATTCAATCTTATAAGCACTGTGTAACTATAGTTTTGGACAGCACGTGTATCTCTAGTGTTTGTAAAGAAAATGACTTTTGGTATGTGTTGGTAAATGATGGAAACCCCACAGGGACTCTATGGACTAATAATTGTTGTTTACTATTTTATAAATGATTGCCCAATAAAAAGAACATAATCTCCAACTTAACTGGAGTTGTGTTGGTTTGCAACTTTATAGTGAATCAAATTATGAATTGAGATCATCACGTAAACTCACGCATATGCATCTCGTGTAGATTCGACTACTCTCGCTGACGGTGCGTACGAGCTGGTGCCCGAGTCCGAGAGTGAGCAGCGTGAAGCTCAAGTGAATCTAACTGAAGCCATCGAAGACCCGAACCAAAGTTCGGAAGAGCCCAAGGCTAACTTTGCTTAGCAAGGCAAGCCCCGGAGCATGTTCTACCTATTTGAAATTATGCAACTATTTATATTCCTGTTTATTTGTGCATTTAAGTTGCAGGAATTGTTTGGAATCTTAGTTGCATGATCCTAGGTACCTATGCTTGAACACTAGTATGTGTAGGTCGCTAGTTGGCTATGCTAATGGTTCGGTAGAAGTCGAGTGATTGCCTGTCACTCGCGAGCTCATAGGAGTTGAATGCTTATTACACACTGCAATATAAGGTTTACGGGCGGGGTTGTTGTACTTGTGATACCCCGTCTGTTTAGTCAAAATGGATAAGGCCGCGGTGTGTGGTAGTGGTGGTTAAGCGTTTGAACGTACTAACCACATGCCGAGAATATGGTAATCAGGTAAGCTTAAGTACCTGATGGAACCGGCCGTGGAACATACTCCCCACTGTCTGGTCTATGGTCACGCACGGGTGCAGGGCACCCTAGGACGGTGGGCCTGTTTCATGCCCGGGGAAAAAGGGGAAAAGTCGCGTGGGTGATTGCATTCCCCATGCGTGTGTTTAGGTCTGCCTGGCCAGGTTAATAAATTCGATTCGAATCGTCCGTCTCTCACGGATATTGAGACTGCTTAACCCTTTTGCCACATAGAGTAAGAAGTGGAACAATGATGATGAGAAATATGGTTGAATGACGAAAAATAATTGCTTTCCACCATGTATGCTTTAGGATAGATGCTAATGTAGAATGGTTAAGCATAATAGAACTTGAAAGCTAAAATCGGAAAATAAGGACTTACTGCTTTTCGGCAAAGACAAACCCCTCAAGCCAAAAGCCTTGCATGTCTAGTTAGAAGGTTAGTTATATCCTAGTCGGGTAAGCCTTGCGGAGTATTAGTATACTCAGCCTTGCTTGTGGCTCAATTTTATTTCAGGTAATACTTTTGAGGACATGATTGCTAGCTTGACTTGGCCGTGTACCTTACCCCCTGGTTGGTCGGTGGAGTGGGATACGACTCCGGCCAACGATGGCAATGCCGAGTGATGTCATGTACGGGCTTCATCATGACATCATGTATCGTCGTTTAGAACTCGTTTTATTTCCGCTGCAGTGAACTCTAAACTATTATCATTTCGAATTTCAAGTACCTTTCAAAGACTTCGAACTTGGTTTGTAATAATTAAGTAAGACTCTGTAATGTAATATATTTGTGAAATGTTGTACTCTCTGGACTCACCTTCGTGTGGGTTACATGTAAGCTTTGGGTTCGATCGACGCTCAGGTGGATTCTTCGGGACTTTACCCGACAGCACTGCCGAATTACTCCGTTTGAAGTGCGTGTTAGCCGGGATTGTCTTAAAGATGATGGTTAGCGCACTTGAGCCGGATTAATTAGGGCGGTACTGCCACAAGGTGGTAGTGGCAGAAGCAACTTTCCTAAGCTTTTCATCTAGGCTCCCATGAGATGCTAAAAGTTTTTCTAGCGGGAGGCCTAGGAGAAGATCAAAATCGAGGATATCGTAGATGTAGAAATCTAAATGCACCTCAATTTTGTCTATGGTGATAGGCACGTCCCTTGCAATCCCCCGACATTCAAAGTACAGTCCGGATGGACTTTTAAAGTACTTGTCGGTTGGGGTTAGAGGCTTGTTACCCACAAGAGTATCCAAAAGGTACTCGGGTAAGATGCAAACCTCAGCAGCAGGGTCATGAAGAGCTTCTATGATTTTTCCCTTCATAGAATAAGCGATGGTTGCAGAGGTTGGGCTAATCCAAATTACTTCGGAAGCACGCTTTGCCTCCTTTGACCAATCAATTGCGGGTGTATGACACGAAATTATATCGAGGGTCTCATAAAGACACATCGATTTCATAGGCTCCTCGTGCCTAAGATGATTCGAGGTATTTTTGATGTTCCCTGAAGGGTCATCCTCGAATCGGGAAGAGAACTCCGAAGGTTGAATTTCTTCTTCCTTCGGTGTTCATGGTTCGGGAGAGAGCTCAACAAACGAATATTGGGATGTGGAAGATGAAGGCTCGGATTCAAGTGTTGAGAGACTCTCATGGCTCGACGCGGATTCCTCCCGGCGGGGTTCACTATGGTTGGTAGAGAAGAAAGAGTCTTCTAAGAATCTAGGATGTCTCTTCCTTCTTCTGGAGTTGTGTGCATGAACCATCCTCCGCTGGTGTCGTCAAGCTCCAGGGCAGTTTCCATGTCTAAACCCGAGTAGAAAACTTCCAACGATACTTCATCGGGTATAGACATGTCTGGGATAGATGCCAAAAGGCGTGAGAATCTAGCCCATGCTGCACCTATGGACTCCTTCTCTAATTGCTCAAAATCGAGGATGTCGGTCGGTAGGGATTCTATGCGTTCGGTGAGGGAGAACGAGTAACAAAAGTCATCTCGAAGCTCCTCCCAATCACCGCTCATATTTCCTATCATGCGGGTGTACCATTACTCTACCCTCTCTATAAGAGAGAAGGGGAACAATTTCCACCATAAGACGAACACAGTTTCTTGAATTCTTGCAAATGGTCAAGGGGATCATCATTGATCGATCCAGAGAAGAGTTGTTTACGAACCATGGCTATAAAGCTAGGGTCGAGTTCATGGTTAGATGAGGGAGATGGTGATGGCTCAGAGAACTCGCCCCTTGCGGTTGAGAGCTGTGGAAAGGATAGCTACTCCATGAGTAGCGGGGGTAGAGGTATAAGAAAAGAAAATGAAAAAAAATACGAGGACGACTGAGTTCGAAGATAATGTAGCTGCTGTTCCCCGGCAACGGCGCCAGAAAGCTTGTTAGTATTTTGTAACATCACGAATAAAATCCGCAAGCGCACGGATACCGTTGTAGCTTTCACCCAAGAGTATTCCAGGGTATCGTATCCACTGGGGAATGTGAGTGCACTGTAACACCCGGTTTATAAAAGAACATAAACCGAGCAATCATATACGTGCCAGGATCAAGTCACACGTATATACAACAGAATGAACAGTATATCATAGCACATATCACGTAAAAAGACATAATAAAGCGAATACGAATGTTATTTATTACAATAATGACAAAAATGTCTGATACAGCGGAAGCGAAGTACAAAATACGAATAAAGCTCTCCGAAGCTGAAGCAGGGCGCCACAGGGACGTCGACTGGGAGACGAAGCACCTAGAAGTCCTCGTAGTCCTGGTAGCGCTGGACGAACTCCCTCGCGTCGGCAGGAACTGAGCAGCAGTAGCGTAGCCAAGAGGAAAAAGTAGAGAAGAGGCAAGAGTGAGTACACAACTTGTACTCAACAAGTATAACACAAACTATGAGGCTCTAGGCTGGCTAACTCAACTGCATTAGCTTTTAAGTGTTGGTAAAATTTTATTAAAGCTATTTACTACGAGTTGATGAGTTACCATTAACCCAGTTACATAGTAATTAATCAGATTTAATTATGATACTACTGAGAACCAAACCAAGACCAAGCCACCAAGGTAACCCCGAGAAGCACCCCCCTCGTCGGAAGGAGATAACTTCACTAATCAAAAGGAGGATCTGGGCCGCTCATAACCGTGAGCACGGCTAGTATACCAGTTTTACACTCTGCAGAGGTTGCACATCTTTACCCACAAGTCGTGAGCTACGCCAGTTGTTCATCACACTTCCTTAGGTGAGATGGCCAGCGACTCACTACGAGGCCTTTAAAAAGAATCTCGTTGGTAAGGCGTAACCGCGAGAGTTAGGTCGGCGACGATGGGGCCCACCTCCGGGGGTACAAGCACAGGAGCGCAATCCAAGCACAGACCAAGCCGGAGGAGCAGGGACCATTGAAGCTTACTACTCTTGCCCCGCAGGTAAGTTACTCCAAACCAAAAAGATCTAATTATTACGCCAAGTCTATCCCATTCTAGCCTTGTGGTAGCGCTGTTGTCCCAGGTTGTCGCTCTATGAACCGGTCCTTATGGAGAGTGGCCAACCAAGCACTAAGCACCGTGCTGGCCCCCTAAACCATGTTTCTAACAAAAGCCAATTTTAACGAGACGTGAGCCACTCAAGCCACACAGAGTGCCACTCTCAGAATTAAATTCAAGTAAACCATTAATCAATTTAATTAAAAAGGACCAAAGTGTGTTATAGCGCAGCAACCTAGCATAACTAACCAAAATGCAACCCAAGGATAAATATAAAGGATATAAAGTGGCTAGGAAATCCTTATAGGCATACAGTATTAAAATGCAGTATGAAATTGTAATTAAAGTGATAGGTTGTTCATGTTATACTTGCCTTCCTCGTACTGCTCTGGCTGCTGCTCAAAGTGCTCGGAAGACGGCTGCTCCGGGTACTGGTACTGGGGCTCCTCAACTGGATCAGCGTCTACTCACGAACACATGGCCAAAACAATGCACAACAATAAGCATACAAGCAAACTCTAACAAAAAGCTAAAGAACAGTACATCAATACATAAAAACAGCAAGAAAACTAAGCTAAAACTATTCTACGCGTTACAACGATCGTGTGGACATAAAGAACGCTAAAAACGGAGCTAAAACGCATTTTCTAGGCTAAAAACAAGTCCTAGGGGCTTATTTGTAAGAAAACTGAAGTTTCAGGGGCTTTTCTGCTAAAACCGAGGGCCTGGACGTAATTAAAGCATAGCTATAGGGGCTAACGTGCAAAAACACGAGGTCAGGGACGGCGGGCACTATTTCCGGAAAGAGCAGGGGCCTAAACATTAAAAACAGGACCTGTACGCAAATATTTTTCTATACCGATGGACCGCGGGTTGATTTCAAGGAAGGTGGAGGTCTCTTTAACAAAAACGCCAGGGCGAACCGTTTTCTTTGTTTCAGGGCGCTTGGATCTAGATCCGACGGCTCAGGGTGGCTCGGTTCTAGATCTAATCTAGGCCGTTCCCCTCGGATCGAACGGGTCAGGGCGAAAGGGGCGCGGGGGCGGCGGCGCGATACCGCCGGCGAGGAATTCCGCGGCGGCGCGCAGGGGAACCCGCCGGAGAAGATCTAGGCGGCGCCCTGGGGCTCGGTTTGGGCCGTGGTTTGGCCGGGGAGGTAGCCAGCGGCATGCGCAGTCCACTGGGGGCGAAGGGAAGGCTGCTCGGGGCTCGGACGGGGCTTGTGGCGGAGCGAGGCGGCGCTAGCTCGCCGGAGCACGGTGTTCGGCCGCGAGAAGGGGCTACGGACTGCACTAACACGCCAGAAGGGAGCGCGGGCGGAGGATATTCTCACCGAGGTTCGAATTCGGGGGATGGTGTGGCGCAGGGTGCCGGCGGCGTGAGCCTGGCGGCGGAGCTCGACGGGGCGTGGCGACGGGGTCGACGCAGGGCTTGGAGTAGAGGCAGCGGGCTCGGGGGAGTTCGTGGCCTCCGAGCAGAGCTATCCCGGCGGCTTGCCGTGGTTGGGGCGTCGGGGAGCGCCGGGAACGCGGCGGCGGAGCTCCTGCTCTGACTCCGGGGGTGCGGCGGCGCGACTCCGGGCGGCTGCTAGGGTTGGGGAGGCGGCGTGAGGGAAGGAGGGGCGCAGGGATGCGGGCCAATTAAAGGGGGGGGCCGGCGGGGATCCTGGGGATGCGCACCGTGGAGGGCGCGGCGCGATCTCCGGCGAGAAGGGCGGGTTTCGTTGGCGCAGTGGAGAGGGGGAGGTGACGAGGCTGCCAGGTGGGGCCGGCGTGCCAGCGAGAGGAGGGGCGACGCTGCGGTGGGGGGTCGGTGCCGACGGGTGGGCCCGGGGGTTCAGCGGGGCGACGCGCGCGCGGGCGGGCGAGCTGCTGCGCGAGCGGGGGATGCTGGGCTGGATGAGGCGCTGGGCCGGAGCGGATTGGGCCTCGCGTGGAGGAGTGGTGCGCTCGCGGGCTGAAGGTGGCGTGCGGCTGGGCCGCCCAGGAAGGGAGAGGGAGGAGTGGGCCGGTGCTGGGTTGACTTGGGTCGGGTTTTGGCTGGGCTTTGGGCTTTCTGGGTTTTGGGTTTTGTTTCTAAATTCTATTTCTCTTCTTTCTAAATCTAATTCAAACATAGTTTGAATTCAAATTTGAATTTGAATTCAAACCACACTCAAATAAAAGTATGCTCCAGCATGAATGCCACAAAAATTTAAACCTATGGCAAAATTTTAATACTTATGAAACAAAATTTAATTAAATGCCAGGCTAAACACAATAACCTTAGAAATAGAATAAAGCCATTTAAATTTATTACTAAATGCTGGAATTTAAAAGTTAGGGTGTTACATGCACTATGAAAGTGATCTAGGCCCCTAAGTGGGTTTTGGTGTTAATGACAAAACACATGTGCATTTAATTGTGTAATTGAGCGTGTGTGCAGGTGGTGAGTTTATATAGGTGAATCAAGTGAGCATGTACGACCCCTCAAAAAGGAAATGAAAAAGCGGAGTTCAAAGGATACTCATGGAATTAGATTTTATATTTGAATTTTGAGTATAGGAACGCCGTACTATCAAGAGGGACTTGATTCAAGGGCTTTGATTTGAAACTAGTGCTCAAGAGAACCTAGACAAACACTTGTGAGCCACAAAACAACTCAAAGGAGCAAAAACCGGAGTTTTCCCCTGCCATACCCGGATACTCCGGGTATAGGGCCGGATACTCTGGACCTTGTTGCCCGGAGTGTCCGGCTCTGTTCAAAGTCTGAAAACCTAGGGTTGCCCAGAGTCTCCGGGCATATACCCGGAGTCTCCGGGTACCCCTTCGCCCAACGGCTCTTTTGAGGCTGAAGAGTATATATACCCCCTCCATACCCTTTCAGCCTCCTCTCTTGCCACTTTGACGAGCTGAACTCAAACCTAAGCCAAAAAGAGCTCTCTCACTCTCCCTTCTCCATTCTTGAGTGATTCCCTTGAGGGATTTGAGTGAGAAGCAAGCAAGAGCAAGGATTAGTGCTAGTGAGCCTCATTTCCATCTCTTGAGCACTTGGTTTTGGTCAAGCCCGCGGATTCAAGTTTGTTACTCTTGGAGCCTTGTGCTCCTAGACGGCTAGGCGTGCTTGTGATTGCTCAACCAAGATTGTGAGCTGCACAAGAAGTTTGTAATCTCCATTCCTCGCCGAGGAATCCATAGTAAGTAACCTTGGGCTTGAGAGGTGATCTCGCCCTTGGAAGAGGAGCATAGGGGTTCTTAAGCACCGTCTCTCGAATCCTTCCTCAACGGAGACGTAGCACCTTCGGGTGTGAACTTCGGGAAACAAATCCTTGTCTCCTTCGTGTTAGTTTACTTGATTTCATTGCCCTTTGCTTGTGAGACTTCATTTCTAGGGTTTGAGCTCGATCTACTCACTCACGAGTTTCTAGTGAACTTTGTTTGTTGGATATCAACCTTAAGGAACCCCTGGTACTCATTCTCTAGCTCGATCTGCTTTTCTATCAGAGCTTCTTGCAGTTTCATTTCAGGTCGTTCAAACCCGGAGACTCCGGATATAGTTCCGGATACTCCGGACCACCAAACCCGGAGTATCCGGGCATATACCCGGAGTATCTGGGCTAGTCTGTGTCTGACTTTTTTGTTAAGTGTTTTAAATTGCAGATTGCCTATTCACCCCCCCCTCTCTAGGCATCTTAAGATCCTTTCACACTATCTATGGGTTCAGGCTGTCCAAGGACACACACACTGGTGTAGGAGGATAGGGAGAGAGGTCTTTCTAAGATCTAGAATCTATGTTTAGAAGAAGAGATCATGTCGCCGTTATACTTCGAGTTAAAGGTATCGACCGGCTTATACAAGCCGATAGCTCCAATATGTGCTCTATCCAATATCCGAACGTGGAGGATTACTAGGGCTCGAACAGGGCTGTCACCACCTGCCGGCTACCTCTACAAACCGTGGGACTATCAGACAACTGAGTGGTATAGTCCAGCCTAGACACCACGTCTACACCTTTCCCTACTAACTCTAGAGAGGTACAGGGTTATCCTTTTCTATTCGGAGCCCACTCTAGAGTCAAATGCTACTCGCTAGCATACACATCAACTAATGTAAGGCAAAGATGATAACTTACGATCTAGACTCTAATTCTAAATAAACAAAGAAAGTCTCGAACACTTACAATCGAATAAGCATCCGTCGAGGTACAAGCGGAGAAGAGCGCCTACAAGCCCGCCACTTCCCCCCGAGTATCTCCCTCACTCTCGTGGAGGTACAATTTGGAGAAGAGCGCCATTGCCGGCGCCCCTCCTGAGTACCTCTACTCCTAACTCCCTAAGACAACTCTCACTCAAGTGAGAACTCAAGAGATGGTGTGATGTGATGAGTGTGGTGTGTGTTCCTATTCTCACCCCTCTCCTTGTATTTATAGGAGGGAGCCATGGGCTGAAACACCTAGAACCGACATAAGCAACTAGTGAGGAGGCGCCACGTCTCGAGGATGAGGCAGTGGGGCCCATGGGCCAGGTCAGCCGACTTGTAGGTCGGTCGACCTGCCAAGTGGGCCAACCGCCCCCAGCTTCGTCCAGCAGGCTATCATGTGCCTCCCTATCCTAACTTAGTTGGTCTTGGCCTGTCTTGAGTGGTCTGAACTGGGTTCTTGGGCTACACTTGGTCCATTTGAGTCTGAATCGGTGCTCTAATAATTTTTGTGATTTTATGCCGGACCAAAGTGTGCTTGCAACCTGCAAAATTAGCTCAAAACCACCAACACACATTCTCAAGCACCATATGTGGAATTTGTTAATAAATAAACCTATCCTAGCGTTTATTCCACATTATGGTTGAATTCGGTGCAAGAGTTGACGGTCAAAATGGGTCGTTAGTGACCGTCAACAGTGTGTCGAAGAATCTCTTTATGTATGATCTCAATGCTTCGCCACGCTCTTGTTTGCACAGGCGTAGGTCATGGCGAGTGGCTGGGCGATAGATGGAACCTTGAAAGTTGTCGATGAAGAGCTTTTTCAAATCTTCCCACGAGTGGATCGAGTCATGTCTTAGGCTTTCGAGCCATGTGAGGGGAGCAGATTCTAGAGCCATTGGAAAGTAAATGACTTTGGTCGAATTGGTCCCTCCTGCCACTTCGATAGTTGCCGAGTAAATTCGTAGCCATTGATGGGGATCCTGTTTGCCGTCATACTTCTTTAGATTCTGCATGTTGACTGGGTTGAAACCGGTCGGGTACTCAGCGTAGTTTATGTTCTGGCTGAAAGCTGGAAATCGATCGGTTTCACCTGTAGGACGTCCATGATGCTTGTCGTTGATGATATGTTGGGTAGCGGTCGTGACTTCTCGAAGGACCAGTGTAATGGCTCTCATCTTGATACCTAGGTCGGGGCTGGCCATGCGGGTGATTGCCTTGATTGCTTCTTGGTTCTCTTTCTGTCGAGCAGGAGTCCGACTATTGTGGGAAACAGATGGAGTGGGGTTTTACCTTCCAATATGATGTAGGGTGTCTCTGGTTAGGCGCTGAATTTTGCGGATTTGGGGGGTATCCGGCAAGCCTAGCATTAATATGGCCGCCTCGGCCAAGTTGATCACTGGGCTGCAGAAAGCGTTGTCGGCTGCTTCGTCGAAGTCTCGTCACAAGTTTCGAGGTCCGTGCGGAGGCGGGGCACGCTGAGCTCGAGCAGTTGCATTCTTTCTGCGAATGGTGCGGCGGCGGTTACGTCGTCGCCGACTTTCTCTGTCTTGTTGGGATTCGCCTTGCGGAGCATTAACTGATAGCTCATCATTTGATATCTGATCCAGATTCTCATTGGCATATAGATCAGCCTGAGAACCGAGTGCACTCTCCTCTCCATGGAGTGAGACGTACACCTGTCTCTCTGGGGTCGAGTGAGTTGTGCTGTAGTCGACCAGAGTAGTGTCGCCAATTTCTTCTCCTCTAACTGGAGAAAGTGGTCTGCCCGACTGGTATGGTAGGTCCCGTAGGCATGCTACCAGTCGGGTATTGTTGAATGCACTGGTGACTTCGGAATCCTTCCAGTAGACGACTCGGCTTCGTGGCATCGCTAGGATGGTCAGGTTCGGACAGTTCAGCGAGTCCGAGTCGAGGTCAAAGTCATCATCTGAGTCTAGGTAGGAGTCGAATCGGGGAGCAGTCAGAGTCCCAGTCAGATTCTTTTGGTGGAGGAGGGTGGAATACGATGCGGTTGAATTCTTTAACCCGAGAGGGAAAGGAACCGAAGTTGTGTCCGATAAGGACAGGTTTTTGATTTCCTCTGTGATTCTAGGAAGAAGGATCTCGGTGGAAGCGGTTTCGCCGGGTTGTTCTTGCTGGAGCATCTTCGTGCTCGCGGGGTTGATCAGGTGGATAGAGAAACCTCCTGACCCGTCGGCGATGCAGGCCCACGAGCCGAAAACGAAGGTGGTTCCGGCGTCGATCGCAGGGAAGCTGAAGTCGAAGGATGCCATTGAATTCTTCGATTGATCTTTGGCAAAAGGCCCCACGGTGGGCGCCAGCTATTGGTGTTTTACCGTTGGGTTCGCCGAGGGGTATCCCGAGGAGAGTGGTTATGAGTAGCGACTCGTCAGGATCTGAATGCGATGGTGTAAGGAACACAAGGATTTAGACAGGTTCAGGCCTCCGGAGAGTAATATCTTACGTCATGTGTGGTGGTTTGTATTCCCTCAGGTGTTGTTCGATGCTTTGGAAGGGTCCCCGTCCGCCCTTATATATCTTGGGGGGACGGGGCTACATGGAAAGTCCTAGCCGAGTACGTTTAGAGTTCTACTCCGAGTGGGTCGGGAAGTTTTCTTGTACTTCAGCTAGTTCTACTGTCGTACGAGTAGATACAAGGTAACGAGGGGTAGTCCATACACTACCCCTTATTCCAGAACATTCCATGCCTATGAGCGGTCCCGTTGCCCCGGGTCTGACACCCCCTCTATGTGTGTGCGCTAGATTCGCCACTGATCATGGCTACTGAAAGGACGGTCGGGATGTGATGACTGACCTGGCGATACGACACCCCCCCAAGCTTCGATGAAGCTCAGTCCTCCTCATCGGAGTCCTGCTCTTCCTCGTCAGGGTCCTCTTCCTCTTCCTCATCGTCATTGCTCTCCTATTCGGGCTACTGGTACTGCTGGGGCTGATAGTATGGTTGGGACTGGTGATGGTCCAACCCCATGTGGATGAACATGTTGGAGACGTCGTACTGCATAGCCGATGTCAACCCCCAGTTCTATTGAGTCAACTGGGTGTTTGTGTGCTATGGTGTCCTGCATCTGCTGCTGCTGTGTGCTAAGGGTGGTGATCTGGCTCGAGGGTCGGAGATGCTTCGTTGGGTCCTCATAGTTGAAGCGTGCTGATGCCGAGGGACCCACCTGTGGACCATAAGATGAGTGCATACCTAGGGGGTAGTAAGGACCTTGATCACCGGCATACCCACTACTGCCAGCCTGGTATGAGTTCGGGTCGCCATAGGCATAGTACCCATATACTTCCTCGAAGCTCATGTTCTGAGTAGAAGGTCCGGGCTGCGCAGTAGTGGGGGGCGGGGGTAATTGTTGTGATGGTCCTGCTACGGCTTGTTGGTCCTGCCGGGTTCTGCTTCTCGTCTATGGACCTGCAACACTCCGTCATGTGGGCTCCTTCTTCTCCATCTGCAAGGTAGGCTTTTCACCGAGTAGAGAGAGAGAGTCTCGAGCATGGAAGCTCGATCTACCTATAGTACCCGGAGTAACACATAAAGATAGAGTTTCTGACCTCGTGCATCATGTGCCCTTGCACGAAGTGCTCGAGACCGACCTCGTATCTGAACGCCTCAGTCTCTGGTAGAAAGGTGACTTCGGCATTTTCCATCTCACCGACATACCTCTCAATGTGAGTGACCAGAGAGGTCATATCGATGGGGCTCTTGCCGGAAATCATCTTCTGCCAGTGAGCGAGCATGGTTCTGACCGGAGAGCAACGGATTTGCTTTGCCATGGCGTACAGATACTGCAACTCAGGAAAGTTGCAGAGGTGGAGGTCTGCATATGGGTGCACGACCGTAGCCAGCCACTTGGCTAGGAACCTTAGGGTAGGATTATGGATGGAGACTATGCTATTCTTACTACTCACAGGTTCATTTGAGATTGCACTCCACCAGGAATTTCGATCATAACGGTGTTTCTTAGCAAGCTCGTGGGGTCAAGGATACATCTTTTATGAAACCCCAATGCGATGCTAAACTCTTTTAGTTTCATTACGAATTGTTCATTGAAGAGCCAAAAATAAATTTTAGTTTCAGTGCTGGTTTCTTCAATGGCAAGAGAAATTAGAAATTCCATGGTGAGGAGTTGTGAACCTGGTTCCACGATGTCGGCAAAATCCTCCCATCCGACAGCGGTGAAGGCTTGGTTCATGTCCTGCTTGAGCCCTGTCTTCATGAGAAAACGGGTGTCGAACCTCTTGTCGTGGCCGAAGTTTTGTTTCTTTAGTAGTTCAGGGGCCTCCCGCTCGTAGTCATTCTTGACGGCGATCTACTCGACCATCATCAGAATCCTGATGCGGAGACGGGGTCTCGGGACTGCTGGAGTTTCTTCTTCACTTCGGGATACATTTGTATGGCGACCGGAGTCGACCGATATAGTATCCTGGGAGGAAGATGAACTTCGTGAGCTTCTGGAGATCTTCGAGAGCGCCTTCTTGATCTTCTCTTTGGCTCTCCCGATCATGGTTCCTGCAAAATGTTAGCACACACAATACCAGAAGGATATGGCACTTAGGAAAAGAGGTTAGTCGTTCTTCCAGGGTGTTACACCACCACAAACGTTCGTCGCTCAGCGTTCCATGAGATTATTCGATGGGAAAAATTTTGGTATTTTTAGGTTTATGAACTTCACTAATTACTATAGATTTTTATTTGTTTTTGGTTGAGCTAGCACTTAAGTCTTTTATTCAATTAGCTTACAAGAGCTTGATTAAGCAAAGAGACTTAAGAAAGGGAGGGGAGATGGACGAGCTCGGGCTGAGGCATGCAAACCTGAGCTTCTGCTGCATTGAGAAGTGTCGCCATCGTCGGGTTTTATAGAGCAGTGCGAGGCCCAGTCCGGTCGGTTTCTCCACAGCACTGAGCGAGCCACACCGGTGCTCTACTTCATAGACTTTCAGATGGTAGTGCTCCTTTCGGTGGTGACGGGACATGGGCGGAGGAGGAGAGCCGGCCGGTGTACCTAGGGCCGGGCGGCCTGCACCCTGCACGTTCAGTGCGCCAAGCTTTGTCCCTTGTTCCATGTGCACGCAATGTATCCCATTCCCTGCTGCTCCTGTCCAGATGGAACAAAGTGGGGCCGGCCGCCCTGGGTGGGGCCGGCTGGCTTGACATGTGGCCAAAAATTTTTCGAAAATTTTTGTGAAGCCCTTTTGAATGCAGAGTTTCAGAATTCAAACATGCTTTGGTCAAAACAAATATGCTTATGCGAAGATGAAATGGAAAATTATGCAAGGAAATTCAAACTATCCTATATGCAATGCAATGATGGATACATACCATGAACCTCATGGCGCGGGCTCGGGTTTTGAGTCCGGAGCGGGACTCTCCATACCTTTGGTTCGTTTGGCATCGCTGGATGGAGTTCCTGACGATGACACTTTCTTCCGCCACACTTTCTTGGGTTTGGGTGTTATTTCGACCTCTTTCTTTTCCGATTCCAGAAATTTCTTACGCTGGATCCTTCGTCTCGCATTTCTGTAGTTGTGAAGCTTGATTTGCTTCGCCTCCTCTTGAATCCGCAGACTTTCTACGTATTCAATGAGGGCTTCAATAGGTGGGATGGATGGCTTCTCCGGCCCTTTCTTGGATTTCTTCTTCTGGTTGATTGCCTTGACTTGAGAGCATTGTTCGACCTTCGGCTTGAAGGCGAACTTCTCCTTCTGACCATTGATGTTGAGCTGGATTTCTCCAGCTCCCACATCGATACTCGTGTTTGCTATGCTCAAGAGCGGCCTTCCCAGGATGAGAGGCGTCTTGGTGTCGACCTCCATGTCAAGGACGACGAAGTCGATGGGAATCAGGAAATTCCAGATTTTAACCGGAATATTCTCCGCTATTCCCAAGTTAGAGGGGCAAGCACATGATGGTTAAGGCGGTCATAAACTACCTTTGGCATGATGCTGACACTGGCTCCCAAGTCGCATAGAGCGTTTGAGAAATATTGAGTTCCGATCGAGCATGTGATGTTTGGGCAGCCTGTGTCCTTCTTCTTCACCAAGAGGGGATTGAGTATAGCAGCGCTACACTCTTCTGTTAACTACACGACCTCGGTGGTGGGTAGTGTTCTCTTGTTTCCAAGAATATCTTTGATATACTTGGCATACGTAGCCACCTGCATAGCATCAAGAAGCGGTATATTGATGTACAACTGTAAGGATCACCGGGGTGTCCGACCCTAGAGGGGGAGGGGGTGAATAGGGTCGCTAATCGCTTTTCTATCCTAGGGCTCAATCTAATTGCATAAGATAAACCTAACACGTCCTACACATGCTAGTTATGACTAAGGTTTATCTATGCTACCCTCTACTTACCCCAAAAGACTTGCAACCTAGCCAATCCTAATCAAACTAACTAGGAAAGTAAAGGTAAGCAAGAAAGAGTAAATGCGGAAACGTAATGCGGTAAGTAAAGCGGTAAGGGAGAGGATATGCAAACTCCCGTGAAGACACCAAGACACACGATTTAACGTGGTTCGGTTAGGACACCAAAGTCCCTCCCTACGTCCACGGCCACTTGCTCACAAAGAACAAGTGGGATGCCGAGTCTCTTCGCTTGATCACCGTCTTGCCACGCCTCCAAGGCTCCCAACAAGCAAAGGCTAAGTGACGCCAAGTCACAAAGACGAGGTCACCGCCACCGTCTATCTCGAAGCGTCACCACGGCACCGTCTTCACTATCTTGGAGCTTTAACACCAAGTAGGGGCCTCCTTCCCCGCACAAAGTGTCGTTGCCACTCCACACCAAGTCGGAGGGTCACACGACGAGTACACAAGTTGCTTGCCGCAGCAAGACTTTCTCTCAAGCTAGTTCTCTCAAGAACTAAGCCTAAACAAGCACTAAGCACTCTCACAAGTGTGCTTAAGCCTATATGATGTACAATGAAGCTCTATGGTGGTTGGAGATGATCTTTAGCTCTTGTATACTTCCTTGAACTCCAGCACACTCAAATGACCCGGCCTTGGGGGTATATATAGGCAGCACAAGCAAATATAGCCGTTGGAGAAAAGCTGCCAGAAATGTGCTTAACACCGGTTAATCCGATGCTCCCCAAATTGCCATCGTCGGTTTAACCGGTGATACTAAACTGCCCACTGAAAACTAGCCGTTAGGTGTACGGGCAATCAACCGACGCAATCGACCGGTGTATGTAATATTAGCGTCAGTTTTAACCGGTGAGTGCAACTGTCCTCTGATCCTTGAAAAACAAACTCTCTGGACAACTGCACCGACGCCATTAACCGGTGCATCATCGGTTCATCCGATGTATGCATTTTTCTTGGTCTGCTTCTGCCATTGCACCGACGTATTCAAACTTCCTATCGTCGGTTCATCCAGTGCCAAACCCTAGCCCGCAGGCCATCTCTGTCATTGCACCGATGAGTACATTTTGCCTTACGTCGGTTTAACCGGTGATACTAAAACTCCCATACGTGCTCAAGTCAATGCACCGACGTGTGTAATTTGCTTGGCGTCGGTTCAACCGGTGACTTGATTTCTTTTAGGTTTCAGGGCGCTGCTCGATAAGCGGAACCCCCGTAGGGGCGGCCCTTCGGGCCTAGCTTCGCCTCTCTTCTCTTTGTCATCACTTGAACCTAAAAGCCTGAGTATATCATCTAAGCAAACACATTAGTTCAAGTGTTGCGTGTGTCATCAATCGCCAAAACATTATATTGAAATATGGCATGAGAGGCCATTTTCGCTACAACAACTTCTTTATTACCTCGACGAACTTGCCGAATTGTTTGTCGGCCACCGACTTCCTTATCCGCTCCGGAAATGGTAAGGCAGTTGTGTCATGGTAATCCCGTGAAGTTCTAGGGGGTTCCACGGGGTCTTCTTGAGTTGCAAATGTGTTGGAGTCGATGGCCTCCTCCTGCACTTCGTCTTCAGTGTCGGTATGGCTGGCGGTTGCGGCTTTCCGCCGAGTTCCTGCATCCTGTGGGAAAGGTGGCTCCCGTGTGGACTTGCCACCACGCGTAGTCACTGCATTAGCATTCTCTTTTGAGGGAACTTCCAGTTGCCCGAGCAGTTTCCCCGTGTTAGCGTTAGGACAAGATGAGGCTAGTTGAGCTACTTGAGTTTCTATCATTTTGTTGAAGCTCAACTGGTTTTTAATAATCGAATTAAAGCCCTCTAACTATGCGACCAAGGATTCCAGAATATTGTGATTAGCAAGAAACTTCTTGCTAATGTTGTCATTTATCTGTTTCTGGCTGTACACTAGGTCTTTTAAGGTAGGCTGAAAATTGTTATTAAAATTCATACCTTGCTGATTACCGAAGGGGAGGTTGGGTTTTGAGTTCCAACCTTGCTGAGGACGGAACCCCGAGTTGGGATTGTTGTTGTTGTTTCCAACAAAGTTTGCGTCCTCTTGAGTTAGGGGGCACAAGGTGCCCGAGTGCCCAGTCTCACCACATGTTTCACATGTAATTCGAGACTCCGAAATCTGGTTTACCTCCATGTGCGGAGATTCCAGTTTCTTCATCAGAAGATCCATCTTGGCAGCGAGCATGTCGACGCTGTTGATCTGATGCATGTTGACGGCTCTTAAGTACCGAATTTAGGCCATCAACTCCTACATAAATACATAAAATGTGAGCATCAACATAGTGGTAGGGGTTTATTACTAACCATTTCCACAAGTGTTGGTAAATATTTGTATGCAGGTGAAATAAGGGTTTCACACACTTCATGAGCAGGGAAACACACTTCTCAGTTCAAGGCAAAAGGTGCAACTAATCAGAGCATGAGATTCAGGCTGGAATGGATCAAAACAAGCCCAAATACCCAAGCAAACCAGCGGAGGACAAGCCACGCCCCATGGGTTTAGGACAAGGGACACCAGGACAGCCCAAATATCAAGTTTGGGGGCGGTTGGAGCCCCGGGTAGGCCGGCCGACCTAGCCCATGGGCCCCACCGCCTCATCTTTGACGCGTGGCAGCTACTCACTGGCTCCCAAGGTCGGTTCCAAGGGGTAGAGCTGCAATCCTCGGCCGAAAGAACCATGGCTCCCTCCTATATATATGAGGGGAGGGGTTCCATTTGAGACACACCACCAAGTTGGAGTTCACATCCCATCAAGTGCTCTCTCAAGCCTTCTCTTGGTTTAGACTTGTCTTAGAGTAGGGAGAGGGTAGAGGTACTTAGGAGGGCCGCCGGTCTTCGGTACTCTTCTCCATTTTGTACCTCTACGAGAGTGAGGGAGTAGTTCGGGAGAAGTGCTTGGGTGTCGGCTCTCTGCTCCCAGCTTGTACCTCTACGGATGCTGCTACATTCTTCGGTATTTAGTAAGTATTCGTGGTTCCTATCTCTAGTATTTTACTTGGTAGAGTAGATGCTAGTAGTGCTTGTAGTTGAGTGAGATCAGTTCTCTTACTCGCGGGTTCGTCGTTCTGTATTCATACAGAGTGCTGTAGTTTGCTACGGGGATCCATACGTAGTTAGACTACAGTAGTAATCAGTAGTGTAGGCATGGTGTCTAGGCTAAGGGTTATCCTTCGTTTGCCTTATATCCCACGGTTTAGTAAAGGTTGGCTGTAGGTGGTGACAGCCCTATTGGTCCTTCGTAATCCAACACGTTCGGATATAGCGTAGAGCTGTTGGCCGGAGTCGACTGGCAGACCAATTGTAAGCCGATGCCCGAAGCGAGTATTGTGCCCGAGAGATCGACCTTTAACTCAGCAGTAGTGCTATCTTAGGAATCCTCTCTACCCTTCTACCTATCTTGGTGTGTCCTTGGACTGACTTGAATAGAAGATAGTGCACACACATTCCCTGTGGATTCGATAACCCTTGGAATACTCTGAGGTGAAAGCTACAACGGTATCCGTGCGCTTGCGGATTTATTCGTTACGCTAAAATACCCAACAAGCTTTCTGGCGCCGTTGCCGGGGAACGGTTGCTGTATCTTTCTTCGAACCTAGTCGTCCTCGTATCCTTTGCTTTTCTTTACTTCTACCTTGACCCCCACTATCCAAAGAGAAGCTATCCTTGAAAAGCTTCTCTATCCTACGGAATTTATTCCGTATCATTTTCAATTTTCTTCCTACTATCTTTACCCCCGCTACCCATGGAGAAGCCATCCTTTCACAGCCTCTCTGCCTCAAGGAGCGAGTTCAATGAGCCACCATCCTCTTCCACATCCGGCTATGAACCTTGTCCTGACCTTATTGCTATGGTTCGGGAGCTTTCCTTCTCTGGGTTAAGTAGCGAGAACCCAGACTACCATATGCGGGAGTTCGAGCAGCTTTGTTCACGCTTTGCCTCTACAAGCATGAAACAAGATGTCCTCCGGTGGATGTTGTTTCCCTTCTCTCTTAAAGGGAAGGCAAAGCAATGGTACACGTCTTATACATATACCGGAAAGGGCAGCTGGGACTCCTTGAAGACGACATTCTCTATCATCTTCTTCCAGCAGAATGAGAAGGAAACTTTAGGCGCAACCTGAGCCAGATTTTCGCTCCTAGTGAAGTCCGACCCTACCATGTCGACACTCTATCCTTTAGTCCTTTGGAAATTTAAGAGGAGTCTCGATAAGGAATCCGCCGATCATCTCAACTCAAGCACCGGAGGAGTACCCCTCCATATGTTCCCGGCTGAGGCTAATAAAATCCTAGATTATATTGCCGAGTATACCTCCTTGTCAGCCGAGTCTGATCCTCTCCAAGAGGAGTGTGAGTTGACCCATGAGGATCTTCTAGCAGCTGAACCCAATCCTTCATTTCCCATATCCTCAGATTCAGTTGTAGAAACCTCGCCCGAACCAGGAACATCGGAGGGAGAAGAGATTCACCCCCCCCCCCCCCCCGGAGTTCTATTCTAGATTCGAGGATGAATCAAAGAGAAACCATAGAAACACCTCGAATCTCATAGATGCCCATTCAGGGAAGGAACCCTCCTCTGTCCACACCGATCAATCTAGAGATCTATTGACAGAACCTTCCCTTAGGCCTACGGTACCTCCTTGTCCTCCTGATTCCCGTAATGAAGCACTTCCCGAGGAAGCCATGAAGGAGGATTGATCAGATGGAGAGAAACGCTTTTCTGAAGCAATTTGGATTAGCTCACCCTCCACGATCACTCCTTGCTCGATAAGGGGAACTACCGTAGAAGCCCACATTAACCCCATCATGGAGGTTAATGTTTTGTCACGGCACTTAGCGTACACTCTTCTAGGCAATGTTACGCTAAGACCATCCGACACGCTCTTAAAGAGTTGTCCCTCGGGACACATCCTTAAATGCCGGGGGGTCGCAAGTGCCATGCCGCTCATAGTAGACAAAATTGAGGTCAACTTAGATTTCTATATCTTCGATATCCTTGATTTTGATCTTCTCCTAGGCTCCCCGTTTGAAAAACTTCTCACATCTCAAGGGAGTCTAGATAAAAAGCTTAGGAAAACTGCAACTGCCACTATCTCTTGCTTAGAAAATTCTATGGTGAAGCATTTTCCCGAGCCAAACCCGCTCAAGGAAATGATACATGAATCTCCGTTCATACCATCTGAGTCCATTCTCTTTGAGGTTGCAAAATCTGCCACTTTTGAAGAGAACGACTCAGAAGAAATCCTTCGCTTTTGTGAAGATGAACGATCATTATCCCTCTTGAGTGAGTTTGAGCCTCTTTCCTCTGGCCCCAAGGAAGTTGTTCTCGACCACGATCGAGATCCAACTAAGATTTCCCACGATGAATCTCTTGAGATGGAAAATACATGGGCCATGGAATTTGATGAGTCACCGACTCTGGAGTCCAAAGAAAAGGATTCCTTAGATGAGCATGGGAATTTCACCCTTGAAATACCACAAGAACCATGCTCTTTCAATACCTCTCCAGAGTCAGGCACGCATTGTGTCCAGAGCACACATGAGGACTATAACTGCCTTAAGGTCCTCTCTTGCAAAACCTTTAGAAGGCTAGTTGTAGATGCATATGTTTACTATAAACATTGCAAATTTCGTGGATGCTCTGTTTTGCTAACCTTGCAGCTAAACCTTCATGACAAATCAACAATTGGTGATGAAAAGGGGAACACATCATCAACAATAGTTGCAAGAGAGCGTTCCCATGGTCGAGCTTATGACCAAAAAACAAAGCACTACCGGGACATAGCCCGGATTATCATTTATTTATTTACTTAGTTATTTGCCTTCAATAAAAGCAAGAGCATGTTCTAGGATGTATTTTTCCTTCGGGTATTTTTGGTCGCTAACCTTTCCAGGGGAAGATCAAGGAGAATGACGGACAAACAACACCTACGAACATGTTGGCTACACCAACTACAACCCCTCGATATGCCTTGATAAAGGAACAACTACAGAAGGAGACTTGAACTCCATTCACTTGAAGTTTTGCAAACTTCAAGTGTGGGGGAGGTATGTGAGTGCCCCGAAGTAAGTTCTTTTTCAATCCATATTCTGTCTTTGAATTGGTGCTAGTCCTCGCATCTTGCTCCATTAAAAAAAGAAAAAGAAAAAAAGAGAGGAATTTGCCATGGCGACAACATTGAGTCTTCATCAACAAGACACCATGGTAAGTGCTCTCAATGTCCTGCTTTTGACATTAAACAAAGCCCTACCGGGAGGTCACCCAAGGATCACCAGAGTAAGTCTCATGGTGAGAGTAAAGCTTAGTTTGAATAAATTCTAGAGCTCCCTGGTTCTTAAAACCAGTAGAGCCATTATTTTGTTTCCACTATCTCGTTGAATATAGAACCAGGTACAAGTACAAGTGTGGGGGAGATCCCTCAAAGATCATCATTGTCATACACATTCGAGATCTTCCACAGATGCATCGCACAACATCGTCTGCACCAACATGACAAGAGACAAGGCAAGGACACCAAATTCAGCCAACCACCTAGTGGTTTGGCTGAATCACCATTGCCTTGATCCCCATCTTCTTCAAAAGCGATGGTTTGTGCATCCTCTACCTCTCAACTCTCTTGATTCATGAGTTTGAATGGTTTTTAAATCTTACTCACTAAAATCAAACTCAATGTGAATCAATGTGTTACATCTGCTCTACATGTTTTCTATGGTTGGCTTGCATATGTTTTATTCCATGCTTATCACCTTGATGCTTGTGAACAAAAATCCTTAGGAAACCATGCTTATCTAAGTAGTTGATGTTTGAGATAAGGTTTGAATGATATGATCTTCCCTCTTTATTGTTTAAGTGCTTGGGAAATTTATTTGAAAATTTAGAAAACCCTTTGCAAGCTCCTCTTTGATATGCCAAAGTCCTACCAAAGCCATATGATGATGTATCTTGAAAACCATATACACATATGCTGCTTGTCTTTGCATTGAGCTTTGTCAAATTATTATGACCCTTGAGAGAATTCTTTTCATGCTTTCATGATCAAGATTCACGTGCACACCATATACCCCCTTGCTATGCTTCTTTGAGAAGTTAGCATTGTACCATCCACTCATTCCACAAAATAAATGCTCCACTATATATGTTGGTCTCTCTCTCCAGTTTTTGTTAAAAAAGAAGAAGAGAGGCATGGGCTATCGAAAAAAAAATATGGGCACATGAAGGTCCAAGTATTGGAAAAAAAATATGGGCACATGAAGGTCCATGAAAAAAAAGAGATAGCCATGCTCTCAAAAGAATTTATATAGAGAGAGATCATACAAAAGGAGTTTCCATTCCATCCACCACAATTCATGCACGTGCAAATCTTGATCTGATTGTATGACTTGTTTTTCTTTTTGGATCCGGCTTTGACTTTGCAATACATGTGATACAAAGTATGCCTTATCTTTCATGCCTTACCTTGAGCTCCACATATAGCCATAACTAGAAGTAGGATGAATAAAAGGCAAGTAAAATGCCTTGGTAAGGATACATACACATTGAGCGATCTGAGAGAATCAAATGAGGAGCTAAGCAAGGCTTGTTTTGAAAACTTAATGAAAAACCCCAAGCTACTTGACATGAGGAGTAGAAGTGATTTGATCCGCGACCATTCAATTCCTCAACTACCCAAGATGGCATGATAGACACTTCAAAGTTCACAAGTGCAAAGTATGGTTTGGAATATCTCTTATGCTCGCTTCGTACCTTTGGGAATTCATGTTTCACCTTAGTCCTTTCTGCTTTACTCGAGGACGAGCAAAGGCTAAGTGTGGGGGAGTTGTTGACGGCTCTTAAGTACCGAATTTAGGCCGTCAACTACTGCATAAATACATAAAATGTGAGCATCAACATAGTGGTAGGGGTTTATTACTAACCATTTCCAAGAGTGTTGGTAAATATTTGTATGCAGGTCAAATAAGGGTGAAAACACACTTCATGAGCAGGGAAACACACTTCTCAGTTCAAGGCAAAAGGCGCAACTAATCAGAGCATGCGATTCAGGCTGGAATGGATCAAACCAAGCCCAAATACCCAAGCAAACCAGCGGAGGACAAGCCATGCCCCATGGGTTTAGGACAAGGGACACCAGGACAACCCAAATATCAAGTTTGGGGGCAGTTGGAGCCCCGGGTAGGCCGGCCGACCTAGCCCATCGGCCCCACCGCCTCATATTTGATGTGTGGTTGCTCCTCACTGGCTCCCAAAGACGTTTCCAAGGGGTACAGCTGCAATCCTCGGCCGAAAGCACCATGGCTCCCTCCTATATATATGAGGGGAGGGGTTCCATTTGAGACACACCACCAAGTTGGAGTTCACATCCCATCAAGTGCTCTCTCAAGCCTTCTCTTGGTAGGGGCGCCGGTCTTCGGCGCTCTTCTCCATTTTGTACCTCTACGAGAGTGACGGAGTAGTTCGGGAGAAGTGCCGGGGTGTCGGCTCTCTACTCCCAGCTTGTACCTCTACGGATGCTGCTACATTCTTCGGTATTTAGTAAGTATTCATGGTTCCTATCTCTAGTATTTTACTTGGTATAGTAGATGCTAGTAGTGCTTGTAGTTGAGTGAGATCAGTTCTCTTACTCACGGGTTCGTCACTCTGTATTCATACAGAGTGTTGTAGTTTGCTACGGGGATCCATACATAGTTAGACTATAGTAGTAATCAGTAGCGCAGGCGTGGTGTCTAGGCTAAGGGTTATCCTTCGTTTGCATTATATCCCATGGTTTAGTAGAGGTAGGCCGTAGGTGGTGACAGCCCTATTGGTCCTTCGTAATCCTCCACATTCGGATATAGCGTAGAGCTGTTGGCCGGAGTCGACTGGCAGACCAGTTGTATGCCGGTGCCCGAAGCGAGTATTGTGCCCGAGAGATCGACCTTTAACTCATCAGTGCTATCTTAGGAATCCTCTCTACCCTTCTACCTATCTTGGTGTGTCCTTGGACTGAATAGAATAGAAGATAGTGCACACACGTTCCCTGTGGATTCGATAACCTTTGGAATACTCTGAGGTGAAAGCTACAACGGTATCCGTGCGCTTGCGGATTTATTCATGACGCTAAAATACCCAACAATGCACGCCCATGGGACGGGCTGGCTACTTTTCACCTCTCCAACTCTGATTGGAGGCTATCTTGTCTATCATCGTCTTCGCTCCCGCAACATCGAGAAAGAGGAAGGAACCACCCGCTGCTGCATCTACGTGGTCCTTGGCTTACTGATTCAAGCCGTGGAAGAAGTTTTGAATGATCAGCCATTCTTCCATGCTGTGGTGCAGGCATGCTTGTACGTACTCTTGTAGACGCTCCCAGGCCTCTGGGATTGTCTCATCCGGTAGTTGCTGGATACCAGAGATTCTGTTCCGGAGGGCATTGGTCTTGCCCACCGGGAAGTATTTGGCTAGGAATGCATTTGAACAAGCTTCCCATGTTGTGAAAGCTTCCTTGTTGGAGTAAAACCACGTCTTGGCTTTCCCGAGCAGTGAGAACAGGAATAGCCGAAGGCGGACGATATCCATTGTAGTTCCTTTGGGGTTGATGGTGTTACTCACCTCCAGAAAGTTCTGGAGATGGGCGTTGGCATCCTCGGATGCCTTTCCACAGAATGAACTTGCTTGAACCATATTCACCAGTCCAGTCTTCAGCTCAAAGCCGTCATTGCCGGCACGGTCTTGGTTCAATCCAGTAGGAATGTGGCTACTAGACGGGGCTGAGAATTGACGAAGAGTCTTCTGAGCCATGGGTGATGAGGCTGAAGTGGATGGATAACTGATAGGCCAAGTGAGCCTTTTCTGAGGTGGGATGACGCGGCATCTCACAATCCTCCCAATTCTTTCTGGATTTGGGTTGAAGTTATTTGGTAGGTCAAAACCGGTCATGCACTGCTCTGCATCAATCAAAAGATAGAGAGAGCAATGGTAAGCCCGCTAAGACTAGCGGTCACAAACTAGTAAAGTTTATCAAACTATTTATGATATCTTTAGCCAATTGCTTCTCCTGCCACAGCGCCAGAAATGCTTGTTGGCATTTCTTATGCCCAATAGAATCTAAATTCTGCAAGCGCACAGAATCACCGCTGTAGCACTTCACCTTGGAGTATTCCAGGGTATCGTATTTTTCTTCAGGGAAGCACTATTGTAAAGAGTATCGTAAACCGATTGATAACTGTACTAGCTTAATCAACCGACTAACTCGACGGGGGTAAGCCAGATATAAGGATAGGATAAATGGCCAGTCAATGAACGAGTGACACACTGTAACACCCTAATTTAAATTCCAGCATTTATTAATAAATTTAATTGGCTTTATTCAATTTTCTAAGGTTTATTGTGTTTAGAATGGCATTTAATCTAATTTTTGTTCCTCAAGTATTTAAAATTTTATCATAGGTTTAATTTTTGTTGTTGCATCATGCTGGAGCATTGTTTTATTTGTTGAGTGCTTGTGTGAATTCAAATTCAAATTTGAATTCATTTGCCTTGAGATTGAATTAGGATTAGATTTAGAAAAGGAAAGGGATTAGAAAAGGAGGCCAAACCCCAAACCATCTCGGCCCAGTGACCAACCCAACAGCCCAGCCCGGTCCGCCTCCTCCTCTCTCTCCCTTTCTCTCGGGCCGACCCAGCCTTTCCCCCCCGGCCTGCTTCGCGCCGCAGCCCAGCTCTTCCCACGCACCGGCCCAAAACCCCACTCGCCCCGCACGACCAGCGCCCAGGCCCGCGTCGCCCTTTCCCCTCGCTGCCAGCCGGACCCACCCGCCAGCGTCGCTCCGCGCCCGCGATCCCGCAGCCCGCGTCGCCCACTCTCTCACTGCGCCCCGGGCCCGCCTGTCGGATCCTCCTGCTACCTCGCGCAACGGCCGGCCCAGTCACCGCCGTGATCCCCGCGCCGCGTCAGCACCCTGGGCACGCACGCCTAGGCCTCAGCCGCCCTATAAACGGGATCCCCGGCCTCTCCCGTACCCCATCCCCCACGCCCTAGCCGCCCAAACCCTAACCGCACCGCTACATCTAGCTCCGCCGCAAAGGGACCCCTGCGCCACCGAGGGTCCGACTGTTCCGCCGCCCCTTCGCCACCGCCAATCGGCGCCGCGACTCCGACTCGACGCCTGGAACTCCCCCGGGCCCGCTGCCTCTACTCCAACCTCCGCAGCGACCCATCCCCGAACGCTGCCCGCATCTCGCCGCCGACCTTCGCCGCCGAGCTCCCTGCACGACATCCACGCCCGATTCGAACCTCGGTGAGCCACGCACCAACCTTCTCTCCCTTCTGCGCTAGCTAGCCTAATCCATAGGCCACCCTAGCTACCAGCACGGCATGCGCCGGTGCTCCACCGCCGCGCACTCCACGACTCCACCATGGCGGAGTCCCTGCAGCACGGCACATCCCCACGCGGCCCTTGTTCGGGTTCGCACTAGCACCCGCACGCATGCAGACGCTTCCCGGGCCCCCCGCCTGAGCCCAGCAGAGCGCGAACACTCGTTTGCCGGCGAGCCCCACTGCCCAGCGCCGCCCCTCGCCGTGGCAAGATCCAACCAGGCCCCAATCCACCGTTATGTTGCCTCAGGTGAACCACACATGCCGCGCTCGTGCCCCTAGGCCAGATCCCAGGCCAAAACGAGCCCAGGAGCGCCGAATTGGGCGTCTCCGGCGAGCCGCCACCGCGGAATCGCACGCCGGCGGTGTTGCGCCGCCGCCCCTCACGCCAAGCCTGCCCTGGCCACCCGATCAACAATCAACGGCCTAGATTAGATCTAGAGCCCAGCTAACTCGAGCCGCCAGATCGAGATCTAACGGCCCTGAACCGAAGATACCAGTTCGGCCTGGCGTTTTTTCTAAAGACCCCCCCAGCTTTCTTAGATTTAACCCGCGGTCCAGCCATATAGAAAACTAATTACGGTTTGGCCCTGTTTTTTTTACTTAAGCCCCTGAGCTTTCCCAAAATAGTACCCGCTGTCCAGCACTTGTTCTTTTACGAGTTAGACCCTGGAGTTAACGGTTAATTATGTTTTAGTCCTCGGTTTTTGCAGAAAACCCCCTGGAACCCTAGTTTTTATCGCAGATAGGTCCCTGAAGCTTGTTTTTGGCCTAGAATTTGCGTTTTAACTCCGTTTTAGGCGTTCTTTATGTCCACGCGATCGTTGTAACACGTAGAATAGTTTTAGACTAGTTTAGTGTGCTGTTTTTATGTATTGATGTACTGTTTCTTAGTTTTTACTAGTGTTTGCTTGTATGCTTATTATTGTGCATTGTTTTGGCCATGTGTTCGTGAGTAGACATTGATCCATCTGAGGAGCCCCAGTACCAGTACCCGGAGCAGCCGTCTTCCAAGCACTTTGAGCAGCAGCAGGAGCAGTATGAGGAAGGCAAGTATAACATGAACAACCTATCATCTTTAAATACAATTTCATACTGCATTTAATACTGTATGCCTATAAGGATTTCCTAGCCACATTTATCCTTTATATATTACCTTGGGTTGCATTTTGGTTAGTTGTGCTAGGTGCCGCGCTATAACACATAATGGTCCTTTTTAATTAATTTGATTAATGGTATATGCAACTTAATTCTGAGAGTGACCCTCTGTGTGGCTTGAGTGGTTCACGTCTCGTTAAAATTGGTTTTTGTTAGAAACATGGTTTAGGGGGCCAGCACGGTGCTTACTGCTGGGTTGGCCACTCTCCATAAGGACCGGTTCATAGAGCGACAACCTGGGACAACAGCGCTACCACAAGACTGGAATGGGACGGTCTTGGCTTACTAATTAGGTCATTTTGGTTCGGGAGTAACTTACCTGCGGGGCAAGAGGGGAGTCGAGCTTCAATGGTGGTCAGGCTACGAGGCTGGTCTGTGTGTCTTGTACCCCCTCGAGGTGGGCACCATCGTTGCATTGACTGAATCCTTAGCGGTTACACCTTACCAACGTGTCCTTTGTAACGGCCTCGTAGTGAGTTTGCTAGTCATCTCACCTAAGGAAGTGTGATGAACAACTGGCGTAGCTCACGACTTGTGGGTAAAGATGTGCAACATCTGCAGAGTGTAAAACTGGTATACTAGCCGTGCTCACGGTTATGAGCGGCCCAGATCCTCCTTTTGATTAGTGGGGTTAGCTCCTTCCGACGAGGGGGTGCCTCTCGGGGTTATGGTATGGTTGTGGTTTGGATCTCAGTAGCAACATGATTAACTTTGATTAATTACTATGAAACTGGGTTAATGGTAATTCATCAACTTGTAGTAATTAGTCTTAATAAAACTTTGTCAACACTTAAAAGCTAATGCAGTTGAGTCAGCCAACCTTAGAGCCTCATAGTTTGTGTTATACTTGTTGAGTACAAGTTGTGTACTCACTCTTGCCTCTTCTCTACTTTTTCCTCTTGGCTACGCTACTGCTGCTCAGTTCCTGCCGATGCGAGGGAGTTCGCTCAGCGCTACCAGGACTACGAGGACTTCTAGGCGTTCGTCTCCCAATCGACGTCCCTGTGGCGCCCTGCTCAGCTTCGGAGAGTTTTTATCGTACTTGTACTTCGCTTCCGCTGTATCAGACATTTATGTCATTAATGTAATAAATAACATTCGTATTTCGATTTATTATGTCTTATTCGTGATATGTGCTGTGATATACTGTTCATTCTGTTGTATATACGTATGACTTGATCCTGGCACGTATATGATTGCTCGGTTTATGTTCTTTTATAAACCGGGTGTTACAGAGTGGTATCAGAGCCGTATCGACTGTAGGATGAAGCCTAGATAGAACTGGTCGAGTTTTAGGACTTCTTCTCTCCAATCCTTGTCTGCTGAAACTATTTTACTATTATACCCCTTGAATTCTATTACTTTTACCCTTCTTGCCTTGATTTTTCTCTTTGAAGAATAGTTTTCGTAGATTTTGGCCTGAATCAGTCATCTGACCACCATGAGTATAAACTAGGTGACCCTTTTTATAATAATACGATAGCACGTTCTGCGACGCGTTGTGTTAGTCGAGTCGTATGTTAAACTCGGCTAAGTGGTGAAAATTGTCTGCTTGTTATTATGCTACATGTTTGATTTGGATTTTTGAATGATTGCATAGCTTAGTAGTTTAAATTTGTTTAAAGAAAATCACTCTTATGTTAAAGTTAACTAATTAATAAAATGAATTAGATCGTTGGGGGTAAAACAGTCCACTCTATCCTGTCTACTTTATCATGTCTAAGTCTTTTTCCGCAAAGAGTTATCCTATCCATCTGAATTTACTCCTGCAATATCCTTATTCGTGAAATCTTTTGTCCAAAATCAGATGGTGAACACCAGGCGTGGTTCTGACCAGCAGGGGCAGAACAACCAGGGTCAGAACACCCAGGGGACCGGGATCCCGATGCCTCCGCCTTTGACTCCGGAGCAGTACTTCCAGCTCCAGATGCAGATGATGGCCATCCTGAACAACACTGTTCAGGCTCTTCAGCAGGCTCACACTCAGCCTCCGCCTCCTCCACTGCCGCAGCCTCGTGACAGGCGTGCAGAGTTCCTGAGGGGTCACCCGCCGACGTTTTCTCACATGTCCGACCCTCTTCAGGCTGACGACTGGCTCCGTGCAGTGGAGCGTCAGCTGGACATCGCCCAGTGCGATGATCGGGAGAGAGTTCTGTACGCAGCAGGACAGCTGCGAGGGGCAGCTTTGGACTGGTGGGAGTCCCACCCAGTTCAGGACCGCGAGGCTCTCACTTGGCTCCAGTTCCGGGAGCGGTTCCGCAGCCACAACGTCCCCGCGGGCGTTATGAAGATGAAGCAAAAGGAGTTCCTTGCGCTGAAGCAGGTAATCTCAGATATAATCGTTCAGTGTTTCCTTTTGAGCTAATACCCCCCTTGTTCTATCTTTCTGAATCATGAATTAATCCTTCGCTATATCTATCTGTCTTTTTCACTTCAGGGGACTATGTCGGTCACATAGTATCGTGATCGCTTTCTGCAGCTTGCTCGCTACGCCCCTGCCGATGTTGCGGATGACCGCAAGAAGCAGGAGCACTTCATGGAGGGCCTTGAGGACTACCTCCAGTACGCGCTGCTCAACCTCCGCTTCGACGACTTCAACCATCTGGTTGACAGCGCGCTCAACACAGAGCGCAAGCACTTGGAGATGGAGGACAAGAAGAGGAAGATTGTCCCCGTTGCTTCCGGCAGCAACACTCGTCTTCGCCTCCAGCAGCCCCAGCAGTACCAGCAGCCTCAGTACTGGCCTCCTCAGCAGTACCAGCAGAGGCCACCACAGCAGTACCCGCCTCGACAGCAGCAGCAGGCGGGGCAGGGCCAGAGGTTACCGGCACCTCCGGCTCGTGCTGCTCTACCAGCTCCACCAGCACCACAGGCTCCACGTCCGGCAGCTCCTACCGGACAGCAGGCTTCGACACCTCCTCGCGTGTGCTATCACTGCGGTCAGTCGGGGCACTATGCCAACACTTGCCCCCGGAAGGCGCAAGCGGGACAGCAGGGGCGCCCAGCTCAGCCCAGGGCGCCAGCACAGGGCAGAGTGAACCACGTGACGGCCGAGTCAGCGGTCGAGGCTCCTAACATGGTTATTGGTACGTTCATGGTCAACTCCCATCCAGCTACAGTGCTTTTCGATACTGGTGCTACTCATTCTTTCATCACCAAGTCATATGTTCAGGAGCATAGTTTCTTTACCACTGCATTAAGGAAGTGCCTGCTAGTCTCTTCACCGGGAGGGGAGTTGAGATCCCATATTGTTTGCCCCCGAGTCAGTGTAGCCATAAGGGGGCAATGTTCAGCGCTGATCTGAGGGTGCTAGACACCAAGGGTATCGATGTGATTCTGGGGATGGATACTCTGGCCAAGTGGGGAGTCAGAATTGATTGTGCTCATCGGGCAGTTCACCTGACAGCATCTGATGGCCAAGAGGTGACAGTCAGTGCTTCAGAGCCCTCGGGATTTCTTCATCAGATAAAGGCTAGACCCACGGACGGTATTCGCGTGGTGTCTGAATTCCCGGATGTCTTTCCGGATGATCTGCCAGGTATGCCGCCTGAACGCGCCATTGAGTTTTGTATTGATCTCTTGCCTGGCACAGCTCCTATTGCAAAGCAGCCCTACCGTATGGCACCTATAGAGCATGAAGAAGTTAAGAAGACTATTGATGAGTTGCTAGCCAAGGGCTATATCCGTCGCAGCTTCTCTCCTTGGGCTTTTCCATTATTGCTGGTAGATAAGAAGGATGGCTCGAAGAGGATGTGTGTGGATTATCTGGAGCTGAATGCAGTTACCATCAAGAACAAGCATCCACTGCCCCGTATTGAGGATCTCTTTGATTTGCTTCGAGGTGCTCGTATATTCTCGAAGATTGATCTTCGTTCGGGTTATTTTCAGCTGAGGATCCGTCCTGGGGATATTCCGAAGACGGCATTCACTTGCAAGTACGGGCTATATGAGTATACGGTCATGTCCTTCGGCTTGACTAATGCCCCGGCTTTCTTCATGCACCTGATGAACATGGTTTTCATGGACTATCTGGATGTCTTCGTGGTGATTTTCATTGATGATATTCTGATTTTCTCCAAGACAGAAGAAGAGCATGAGGAGCATCTGAGACTCGTATTGCAGAGATTGAGAGAGCATCAGTTGTATGCCAAGTTCAGCAAGTGCGAGTTCTGGATTGATGAGGTGCCATTCCTCGGTCATGTTATCTCTCAGGGAGGCATTGCTGTTGATCCGAGCAAGGTGAAGGATGTGCTCGAGTGGGAGACACCGCAGACAGTAAAGGAAGTCAGGTCATTCTTGGGCTTAGCTGGATATTATCGGAGGTTCATTGAGAATTTCTCCAAGATCGCAAAGCCTTTGACTTCTTTGCTGGAGAAAAATGTGGCTTTCGTGTGGACTGATGAGCGTAAGAGGGCCTTCGATGAGCTGAAGAAAAGGTTGACTACGGCGCCAGTCCTGACTCTGCCAGACCAGACCAAGAGGTTCACGGTATATTGTGATGCTTCGAAGGATGGTCTTGGGTGTGTTCTGATGCAGGAGGGCAGAGTGATTGCTTATGCTTCACGGCAGTTACGTCGGCATGAGCTGAATTATCCCACCCATGATCTTGAGTTAGCCGCAGTTGTGCATGCTCTGAAGATTTGGAGGCATTACTTGTATGGACAGCGGTGTGATATCTACACTGATCACAAGAGCCTCAAGTACATTTTCACGCAGAATGAGCTGAATATGCGGCAGAGAAGATGGCTAGAGTTGGTCAAGGACTATGATCTGGAGATTCACTATCATCCGGGCAAGGCCAATGTTGTAGCAGATGCTCTGAGCAGAAGAAGTTATGTCAACATGGCCGTGGCTTTCCAGATGCCTCCAGAGTTATGCGAGGAGTTCGAGCAGTTGAGTCTGGGCTTCTTGCATCATACCTCCAGTGCAGTGTTTGAGGCAGTACCGACTCTAGAGTCAGAGATCAGGCAGCATCAGAAAGAAGATGAGAAGCTGCAGGAGATCCGTGAGTTGCTCAAGAAGGGCAAGGCTCCTCATTTCAGAGAGGATGATCAGGGTACCTTGTGGTACAAGAACCGGATCTGCGTGCCAGATGTGAAGGATCTCCGGAAGTTGATTCTGAGTGAAGCCCATGATACAGCTTACTCTATTCACCCGGGCAGCACGAAGATGTATTATGATATGAAGGAACGTTTCTGGTGGTACGGGATGAAGCGTTCAGTGGCAGAGTACGTGGCCATTTGTGACACCTGTCAGCGTGTCAAGGCTGAGCATCAGAGGCCAGCAGGTCTGTTACAGCCTTTGAAGATTCCAGAGTGGAAATGGGAGGAGATCACTATGGACTTCATTGTTGGATTGCCTCGTACTCAGAAAGGGTACAACTCCATTTGGGTAGTAGTGGATCGATTAACGAAGGTTGCTCACTTCATTCCAGTGAACACTACTTACTCCGGTGCTAGACTTGCAGAGTTGTACATCTCTCGGATTGTTTGCTTGCATGGTGTACCCAAGAAGATCATATCTGACAGAGGGTCTCAGTTCACTTCTCGGTTCTAGGAGCAGCTTCATGATTCGTTGGATACGAAGCTGCAATTCAGTACGGCTTATCACCCTCAGACAGATGGGCAGACAAAGAGAACCAACCAAGTGTTGGAGGATATGCTGAGAGCTTATGCCATTCAGTACGGTACTAGTTGGGATAAGTGCCTATCTTATGCTGAGTTCTCATATAACAACAGCTATCAGGCCAGTCTGAAGAAGTCCCCCTTCGAGGCATTGTATAGCAGAAAGTGCAGGACTCCACTCTATTGGGATCAGATTGGTGAGAAGCAGCTCTTTGGCCCTGAGATCATAGATGATGCAGAGCAGATGGTTCAGGCTGTGCGAGAAAATCTGAGAATTGCATAGAGTAGACAGAAGAGCTATGCTGATGGCAAACGGAGATATCTTACCTTCAGTGTCGGTGATTATGTGTATCTGAAGGTGTCTTCGATGAGAGGAATCCGCCGATTTAATGTCAAGGGGAAGTTAGCACCTCGGTATGTGGGGCCATTCAAGGTGCTAGAGAGGAAAGGCGAAGTTGCTTATCGCCTGGAGTTACCTCTCAGCCTCTCAGGTGTTCATGATGTCTTCCATATATCTCAGCTGAAGAGGTGTCTGCGAGTACCCGAGGAGCAGGCACCACTGGATGGAGTAGATGTGCAGGAAGATCTGACTTATACAGAGCATCCGGTAAAGATTCTGCAGACATCAGAGAGGGTTACTCGGAACAAGCGCATCAAGATGTGTAGAGTTCAGTGGAGTCATCACAGTGAAGCTGAGGCTACATGGGAGCGAGAAGATGAGTTGAAGAAGACATATCCAGATCTCTTTGCTAGCCAGCCCAGCTAAATCTCGGGGATGAGATTTCTTTAAGGGGGTAGGGTCTGTAACACCCAAATTTAAATTCTAGCATTTATTAATAAATTTAATTGGCTTTATTCAATTTTCTAAGGTTTATTGTGTTTAGAATGGCATTTAATCTAATTTTTGTTCCTCAAGTATTTAAAATTTTATCATAGGTTTAATTTTTGTTGTTGCATCATGCTGGAGCATTGTTTTATTTGTTGAGTGCTTGTGTGAATTCAAATTCAAATTTGAATTCATTTGCCTTGAGATTGAATTAGGATTAGATTTAGAAAAGGAAAGGGATTAGAAAAGGAGCCCAAACCCCAAACCATCTCGGCCTAGTGACCAACCCAACAGCCCAGCCCGGTCCGCCTCCTCCTCTCTCTCCCTTTCTCTCGGGCCGACCCAGCCTTTCCCCCCCCCCCCCCGGCCTGCTTCGCGCCGCAGCCCAGCTCTTCCCACGCACCGGCCCAAAACCCCGCTCGCCCCGCACGACCAGCGCCCAGGCCCGCGTCGCCCTTTCCCCTCGCTGCCAGCCGGACCCACCCGCCAGCGTCGCTCCGCGCCCGCGATCCCGCAGCCCGCGTCGCCCACTCTCTCACTGCGCCCCGGGCCCGCCTGTCGGATCCTCCTGCTACCTCGCGCAACGGCCGGCCCAGTCACCGCCGTGATCCCCGCGCCGCGTCAGCACCCTGGGCACGCACGCCTAGGCCTCAGCCGCCCTATAAACGGGATCCCCGGCCTCTCCCGTACCCCATCCCCCACGCCCTAGCCGCCCAAACCCTAACCTCACCGCTACATCTAGCCCCGCCGCAAAGGGACCCCTGCGCCACCGAGGGTCCGACTGTTCCGCCGCCCCTTCGCCACCGCCAATCGGTGCCGCGACTCCGACTCGACGCCTGGAACTCCCCCGGGCCCGCTGCCTCTACTCCGACCTCCGCAGCGACCCGTCCCCGAACGCTGCCCGCATCTCGCCGCCGACCTTCGCCGCCGAGCTCCCTGCACGACATCCACGCCCGATTCGAACCTCGGTGAGCCACGCACCAACCTTCTCTCCCTTCTGCGCTAGCTAGCCTAATCCGTAGGCCACCCTAGCTACCAGCACGGCATGCGCCGGTGCTCCGCCGCCACGCACGCCACGACTCCTCCATGGCGGAGTCCCCGCAGCACGGCACATCCCCACGCGGCCCTTGTTCGGGTTCGCACTAGCACCCGCACGCACGCAGACGCTTCCCGGCCCCCCCGCCTGAGCCCAGCAGAGCGCGAACACTCGTTTGCCGGCGAGCCCCACTGCCCAGCGCCGCCCCTCGCCGTGGCAAGATCCAACCAGGCCCCAATCCACCGTTATGTTGCCTCAGGTGAACCACACATGCCGCGCTCGTGCCCCTAGGCCAGATCCCAGGCCAAAACGAGCCCAGGAGCGCCAGATTGGGTGTCTCCGGCGAGCCGCCGGCGCGGAATCGCAAGCCGGCGGTGTTGCGCCGCCGCCCCTCACGCCAAGCCTGCCCTGGCCACCCGATCAACAATCAACGGCCTAGATTAGATCTAGAGCCCAGCTAACTCGAGCCGCCAGATCGAGATCTAACGGCCCTGAACCGAAGATACCAGTTCGGCCTGGCGTTTTTTCTAAAGACCCCCCAGCTTTCTTAGATTTAACCCGCGGTCCAGCCATTTAGAAAACTAATTACGGTTTGGCCCTGTTTTTTTTACTTAAGCCCCTGAGCTTTCCCAAAATAGTACTCGCCGTCCAGCACTTGTTCTTTTACGAGTTAGACCCTGGAGTTAACGGTTAATTACGTTTTAGTCCTCGGTTTTTGCAGAAAACCCCCTGGAACCTTAGTTTTTATCGCAGATAGGTCCCTGAAGCTTGTTTTTGGCTTAGAATTTGCGTTTTAACTCCGTTTTAGGCGTTCTTTATGTCCACGCGATCGTTGTAACACGTAGAATAGTTTTAGACTAGTTTAGTGTGCTGTTTTTATGTATTGATGTACTTTTTCTTAGTTTTTACTAGTGTTTGCTTGTATGCTTATTATTGTGCATTGTTTTGGCCATGTGTTCGTGAGTAGACGTTGATCCATCTGAGGAGCCCCAGTACCAGTACCCGGAGCAGCCGTCTTCCGAGCACTTTGAGCAGCAGCAGGAGCAGTACGAGGAAGGCAAGTATAACATGAACAACCTATCATCTTTAAATACAATTTCATACTGCATTTAATACTGTATGCCTATAAGGATTTCCTAGCCACATTTATCCTTTATATATTACCTTGGGTTGCATTTTGGTTAGTTGTGCTAGGTGCCACGCTATAACACATAATGGTCCTTTTTAATTAATTTGATTAATGGTATATGCAACTTAATTCTGAGAGTGACCCTCTGTGTGGCTTGAGTGGTTCACGTCTCGTTAAAATTGGTTTTTGTTAGAAACATGGTTTAGGGGGCCAACACGGTGCTTACTGCTGGGTTGGCCACTCTCCATAAGGACCGGTTCATAGAGCGACAACCTGGGACAACAGCGCTACCACAAGAGTGGAATGGGACGGTCTTGGCTTACTAATTAGGTCATTTTGGTTCGGGAGTAACTTACCTGCGGGGCAAGAGGGGAGTCGAGCTTCAATGGTGGTCAGGCTACGAGGCTGGTCTGTGTGTCTTGTACCCCCTCGAGGTGGGCACCATCGTTGCATTGACTGAATCCTTAGCGGTTACACCTTACCAACGTGTCCTTTGTAACGGCCTCGTAGTGAGTTTGCTAGTCATCTCACCTAAGGAAGTGTGATGAACAACTGGCGTAGCTCACGACTTGTGGGTAAAGATGTGCAACCTCTGCAGAGTGTAAAACTGGTATACTAGCCGTGCTCACGGTTATGAGCGGCCCAGATCCTCCTTTTGATTAGTGGGGTTAGCTCCTTCCGACGAGGGGGTGCCTCTCGGGGTTATGGTATGGTTGTGGTTTGGATCTCAGTAGCAACATGATTAACTTTGATTAATTACTATGAAACTGGGTTAATGGTAATTCATCAACTTGTAGTAATTAGTCTTAATAAAACTTTGTCAACACTTAAAAGCTAATGCAGTTGAGTCAGCCAACCTTAGAGCCTCATAGTTTGTGTTATACTTGTTGAGTACAAGTTGTGTACTCACTCTTGCCTCTTCTCTACTTTTTCCTCTTGGCTACGCTACTGCTGCTCAGTTCCTGCCGACGCGAGGGAGTTCGCTCAGCGCTACCAGGACTACGAGGACTTCTAGGCGTTCGTCTCCCAGTCGACGTCCCTGTGGCGCCCTGCTCAGCTTCGGAGAGTTTTTATCGTACTTGTACTTCGCTTCCGCTGTATCAGACATTTATGTCATTAATGTAATAAATAACATTCGTATTTCGATTTATTATGTCTTATTCGTGATATGTGCTGTGATATACTGTTCATTCTGTTGTATATACGTGTGACTTGATCCTGGCACGTATATGATTGCTCGGTTTATGTTCTTTTATAAACCGGGTGTTACACACACAGAGGCTCAACTCCTTAGAGAGGTAGTAGCTGGGAGGACAACGAGCGAGATAAGACACCTGATACACTTCTGAACTATCGAGCTAGCCTCTCTAGATCAGACTAACTATCTGACAAATCTTCGGGATAGCAGAGCTTACTTCGACGGCTGGAAGAGGAAGGACTTGAGAAAGGGATGAGAGGGGAGTCCAATGGCAACCTGCACTACTTGTATAAAAACACCCGAACGTGGTGGACTACAAGGGACAGACAGGGCTATCACCACCTGCCGCCTACCACAACGGTTCCATGGGGTGGAACACCCTTTCTAGCTAACACCGAATTTGGACACCACGCCCGCGATCAGTGCTAGGATTTCTCTCGAGGCCGTCGAGAGAAATCTCCCTCAACCTAGAGCACTAACTTGAGATACTCTAGTCCGGGCGAGAAAACCCATAAGATAGAATCCCGGCTATTGGAGAGATCACTTAGCCTAAGCTAAAGGATACAACTTCCGCGCTCGAGCTGAACACTCAAACTCGAGAAGATAAAAGAATGCGGAAAGTAAAACTGACTCAGAAAAGTAAAGAAGATAACTTATATTAATAAAGTCAAAAGAAAGATATAGGAGCTATACCAGACTTCCGACGACTCCGGAATCCCGAGCAAGCTCGACTCGACTCTAACTCCAAAACTACTAACCTACTCTAGAAAGTAAAGAGAGAATGAGCTCCAATGGTGTGTGTTTACAAGTGAGGATGAGAGTGCTATTTATAGGTTTCCAAGGTCGGTTCTTGGCCGGTAAAACAGTCGGCGTCAGTGGTAAGCAGGTATGGCGATTGAGCTTAACTTCCACGCGAAGCCGGGACACGAGACAATGCAAGGTGGGGCCGGCCGGCCTCCCTTAGGCCGGCTGGCCTAGGGATGTGGCCATCTGTCTACCGCCTTCTCCTGGACGTCTGTGATCACTCCTTGATGTCGGTGTAGCTTGCTTGGGTTGTACGCAGGCACGTGCTAGGCCGGCCGGCCTAGGGGAGGCCGGCCGGCCTCCCTCTGGATTTTCTTGGCCCTTCATTGCACCGACGTTACACTTGTACGCTTGTGATCTTCCTGAGAGGTGGATTGGTGACTTGGACACGATCTTGCACTGAGTTGTGGGTCCTTTGATCCTTGTGCAAGCCTTTCGGTCCACTCGATCAAACCGACATCCAATCCTCGACTCAGAAGCATTTGAATGTGTCACATTGCCCCTGGATCGAAGACGTGGCATGGTGTGTAGAGGTGCCAAGCCGGTCGGCCTGGGTTTTTGCCCATTTTCGTCCAACTTTGGTACATGTTCACCTGAAATCACAACTCATCCAAAACTTGTGAAACTTATTAGAATTAAATAGAATATGAATGGAACATAGTATAAAGCTCAATTTATTCCCGAGAAGTTGACGGTCAGAATGTGAAATAATGGTCGTCAACAACAGGCACGACATGGATAATGGGCTAGCACGATTCAGCCCGTTAACAGCCCATAAATCATCCATATATATACTCTCCACTTCGTCATCCTAATCCTAATCCCAATCCTACCAATCCAGCCACCAGCTGCTTTCCTTGCGCACGCCAACCCCAATGACGCCTGTCTTCCTCCCGCCGCCGGTCTTCCTGCGCCCCACACCGCCATGGCCTCCTCCGTACGCATCCCTCCCGACCAGCCCTTCCACTTCGCGTTGTGCTCCTAGGCCTTCCCGCCTCTCCGCACGTCGTCGGCTCGCCATGCCGGCCGTGGCCCTCCCGCGCGCCCCTCACCGTTTCGGGCGCCGCCGCCCCTCGGCATCCCTAGCGCCGCCGCCGCGGCCTCGCCGCCCCTCAGCGTCAGAAGCACCACCGCCGCGACCTCCCGCCCCGGTCGCCACCGCCTGCACCAGGTCTGGGCCGGCACGGCCACGCCGGGCCGACCGTGCCATCGTGCTGGCCCGGCACAGCTACACGTGGATCGTGTCCAACCGTGTCGTGCCCAACCGTGCCATGCTAGGTCGTGTTCGTGACGTGCCTTGTTGGGCCGCACGTTTGGACATCTATACCAAGAGCCCATGCATTGGATATTAATAAGATGATGGTCCATTAAATATAATTTATGGTGGAGGAATCTTTAGGTGATGGTTGATGAAATTGTCCCCAAAATTTAACATTCTATCTGCCCCCACGTCGCCCCCCTTCCCCCGTGCAAGGCAACTCGGGCGGCCGCCAACCAGCGCGCCTCCGACGCACCTCTCTCCCTGCCCTCCCGTCGCAGCGCCGCCGCAAGAGCCCACTGCCGGAAGCCCGTGTGGCAGAACCACATGAATTATCCCGGATCAAGTGTGCTGGCCATCACCATAAAGGCAACATCGACTCAAACGCACTTCAAACAGAACAATTCTTGGTCTGTAGGGTAACGTCCCGATACAACCACCGGTTCTCGGATCGAACAAGCATACCCCGCACGAAGGCGAGTCCAGAGATATTACAACCATACATATTTTACAACACAGGCATAGTATTTATTACATCAAGTTCAAAGTACTTAATACAGATCCAAACTTAATAAAACATTATACAAGACATAAGTTTAAGTTCAGAGTTTAAAACAGCGGAAAGAAAACACGATGGCTACAACACGTCACAAAAGGACACCAAGCTAGCCCAAGCAAAGAATCACTCATCAGGGTCATTGCCGGCCGAAGACGGATCCCACTCTACGGACCAGCCAGGAGACAAAGAGCAGGGCCAAACAGACTAGCGATCTGGTCCTCAAAACTCATACCTGAAAAAGGTTTCAACAGCAAGGCTGAGTATTCTAATACTCAGCAAGACTTAACCGTCAACGGATATACTTAGTCCACCTAGCTAGACTATGCAGGGTTTTATAAGGCTCTGGTTTTCCTTTTGCTGAAAAGCAATAAAGAGTAGGTCCTTACTTTCAAATTTTAGCTTCCAAGATTCTAGTTGATTAACCATTCTATGTAAGCAACTACTCCTATTCAACCATGGTAGAACTTTAAGCAAACATCAAGATTGATCATAATAATGTTACTCTTATTACTCTGTGTGGCAAAGGGATCAAGCAGTCCCAAACTGTGAGAAGCGGATGATTCGAATCGAAATTTGTTGACCTGGCCAGGCAGATCTAACACACACGTTTGGAACACCGTCGGGTCATTCCCAAACAACCGTTGACCTTTCATTCCGGCTTGTGGATAGGGTCACTCTCCCCGACTACAGGGCACCAACTTCCTCCCTGCACCCGTGGTGTTACGCAACATAAACATAAATAAAACCTATCTCTAAGAGATAGTGAAAGGTATATCCACTCCCCGGTCCGATCGGCTACTAGGCTTACCGCGTACCATATTTACGGCATATGGCTAGTACGTTCAAAAACTTAACCACCGTTACCACACACCGTGACCTTAGCAGAATTTATCAACACAGACGGGGTCTCACACAAGGTCATGATATCGAACACAACCCCGTCCGTCGTCCTTATATTGATACTAGAAAGTAAACAAGCAATTTCTATAGAGCTCGCGAGTGACAGGCAATCACTCGACTTTTACCGGTCCTATAAGCTTAGCAATTATTCGAACTCAGGTCTAGTGTTCAGTACATAGGTTCCTAGGATCATGCATCTAGGGTTTCAATTCAAATCCTAAGAACTGTAAATGCACAAGTAGGTAATAATGATAAATTGTAATAATTTGAAATACTGGGTTATGTCCAGGGCTTGCCTTCTCGGTAGTCGCTAGCTAAAAGAGCCCTGGGCTCTTCCAAACTTTGGTCCGAGTCTTCAGTCAGTATAGCAGCGTTCACCTGGACTTCTGGATCACCTCCTTCAGACTCCGGGATGAACTCGTACGTCCCGTCAGCTAGATCAGTCGTATCTATATGTGATGCAAGAACAATATTATAAACATACACACGAGGCGAAGAAATTGTAGTCTAACAAATAGCAAACAAACTTAACACATGGGCAGTCATTTATGGAGTAGTTAATTAACACCACTTACTCCACAAAACAACATGATCAACTTCACAAAAGAACTACACTATCTTCATAAAGCACGTGGTAGTTGTTTCCTATAGCAAATAAAACATGGTTTGCTAATAAATCAACAACTCAGTACTCAAACAGAAAGAAATTCAGAAAAAATTACTCTAAACAGAAGATATACAGAGTAATTAATACTGAAAATTCATATCAATTCATGCAGCCAATTATTCAGAAAAATTCATTTACTCAGACAACACCTAGAACAAGATTGAATTCTACATTACAAAATACAACACTTATGATTCTCAAAATATTTCAGAACATGATTCATATGCCTAAGAACGTTCCATAAATTTTTCAGAATTTATTTAGACATAAAACTGAAGTAATAATTTTGACAAAATTAAACCACATATGGTAAAATTAATTAGTACAGAGAGTTATATAATGTTTCTGGTTCTTAGCTTTTACAGACATGCATATACGACAAAAATAGAGTTACACAAAAATTCTCAGAATTTTCTAAGTAAGGAAACTATTTATCACAATAAAAGCTTACTTAAAATGCATTAAATCAAAGATATAGTTAGACAGCTCTAAAATTTCCCAAACTTGGGTAACAACAAGGTTGTAGTGACACGTAAGTATGAAAAAAGTTTCACACTCAGAAATTAAATATTTCTATCAGGAAAATTAAATTAGCAAAACTAGTAGATTTAGGAATCTTGAAACTTTGACCTAGTTAATGATGTCAAAAAAATTTCAAATTTTTACCAGGCACTAGTAACACTGTAAGACACAATCAAGCTAAAAATCATAGACAGTTACTGAGAAGAACTCCTAGAACAAATAAAGACAATTTATTCTTTCCTTTTTCTTAGATTAAAATATATACTAAAAATGAAGATGTGCATGTAACAAAACTTGTAGTTCTTGTAATAAGAATCCCAAAACATTTGGGTTTGTATTTTTCTAATTTTTCTACGAATTTCTAGGTATTTTCAAAGTTCAGCCTAGAAACAAATGAGAAAGGTTTGAAAACTTGCAGAGAGGTCCTTAGAAATTCTAAAAGTATTTGCAGGGAAGACCCTGGCCGGAGTCAGAGCAGGGGAAGGGGTTTGACCGGCCGGCGGCGGTGAAGCAGAGAGGGAGAGAGGTGGAAGAAGAAGGGTGGATCTATTTGTAAATTCAGAAAATTCCCGGGACCCTACTGTAAATCAACAATAACTTTTAAACTAGGGCTCAATTGAAAAAGTGTCCAACATGAAAGTTGTTCAAATTTTCAAGATCTACAACTTTGATGTTGTGCAAAAATTGATTTGACCAAAGATTAAAGAGTTATTTTGAAAACATATGAAGGATTTTGAATTTAATGGACTTTTGTCTTTTCCATTGCAAATTCAGTTTAATTTCAAACTAAAAAGCAAAATTTTCTGTCATGTAATGATTACACTGAATTTTACACATAAACCCTCCACAAAAGCAATATTAGCTCTCCCTATTCAAATTAAACTATAGAAAGGACCCTGCAATAAATTATATTTACACAACTACCCTTTTATATTTTACAATAAGATCCTTTTTCAAGCAAATTAAGCACATGATGCATAAAATCAATACAATTCTACTGTGCAGACACCTAGGGTGTCACAACCCGCGCGTCCCGCGAGGGCGGCGGCGGCAGGGCCACCTTTCTCTCATCCCTTTCGTTTGGCGGGCACGGCCGCGGAGCGCATGGGGATCCGGCCGTAGTGGTGCCACGGTGGCTCGGCGAGCCGGGATTCGGGGTCTCTGCGCCCGGATCCGGCGGGCTTGGAGGCGGCTCTACAAGCTGCGGTGGCGCAAGGTGATGCCAAGGAGGCGGTGCGCTGCAGTGGAGCTGAGGAGGTTGTGGCCATGGTGAAGACGTGCATGGGCTCGGGCGGCCGCGTGGTGTATGCCACGCTTCGGCCTGGTCGCCAGTCGCCGGAGCGGGCTGGCATGGCATCATCGGTGTTGCCTGATCCCGGACCTCCGCTGCCGGATCCGACGTCCGCAGTGCCAGATTCATCGCCTGGCATGGCAGCAGCGGTGGCCGTGCGACTAGAGGCGCGTGGATCTGCGTGGGGGGCGGCCTGAGCTGGGAAGCGGCGGCGGCGGCCGGCACGGACGGCATCGGCAGCGGCCGGCGCAGGTTGACGGCGGTAGCGGCGGCTGGTGTGACTGGGTGCAAGGGGCTGCTGGTGGTGGCTGCGGGCCGTGGCCTTATCGTGGCTGGCCGTGGCGGCCGTGGATGGCTGTGACCGGGCCGGCGCTTGGGCGATGGGATTTGTGCTGAGGTGGTTGGTGCTTCTCGACGGTGATGCTGGCCCGGTGCCGCCTTGGTGGTGGGGTTGGGGGCTGGCTGGTGCATGCTGGTGGCACTGTGGTGGTGCTTCGGGCTGTAACGGGCATCTTCCGGTGGAGGCGATGCAGAGGCGATGAGGAGCGGGCTACTGGCTTGGCCAAGAACGTGTGGCAGACATGGTGCTGAGTTGGGCGTAAACCTTCAGTAGCGCCTTTGTCAGTGTCGATGGTCCACACCCTTGTGGCGTCATTCTCCCTGCTGGGGGCACCATTGTTAGGCACCATGTGCCCTGCTACATGGGGCTCTCGAGGGTGAGAACCATATCCATCTCTGGACGTGCGACGGCGGCACCATTGGCGTCGTGCCCTCCTTGGAGGCGCCACATCTGAGGCCAGCCTTGGTTAGGTAGTGGCGATGGTTGGTTGGTAGTGTTGCTCGTGCGCAACGGCAGAGGAGGTGCTCTTGGTTCGTGTTGGCAGGGAGGTGCAGAGGACCCATGGGTGCTGAAGGTCTTGAGCTAGCGCGCTTGGTGCTGTGGTGACTCCGGTGTCGGCTGGGCTGAGGTGTTGCTCTCATAGCGGTTTCAAATATCTGAGTTCTTGGCAGAGGAGTGCGAGGCGGTGGGAGAGGCGAGGCCCCCACGCAGAGTGGCCAGTATCAGTGATTTTCATCGGCGCTGCGACGGGGGTGTTCTGCTAATGCTCCTTTGGGATAGGGGAATAGACGATCGTGTGTGTGGCTTGAGGGTTATCTCCCATGGTGGAGGAGTTCAAGGTGCTGCTCAGACTTGCAGCGGGCCGCGGCTTTTAGCGTGCCATAGCATTGGCGACGACGGCGCAGTTTGCGGTGGTATCTTTCGCTTTCTCTCCAGTTTGTGGTGGTGTAGTGTTTTATTGAGTGCGTTGTTTGTATGCGTTCTTTGTGTGGTGATGGTGTTCGCTTTGGCGCGTTATGTACGATTGTTTCTTCTTCTTATATGATGTGGCAGTGCTCCTGTCTTTTATTTAAAAAAATTTGTCACCACTAGTGACAGCAGCACCCACTGTTGAGAGGTCATTCGGGCTACTGGCTAGTGGCAGTGGGCATATATTTTTTGAGGGGCAGGCTACTGGGCTTACAGTTAACGTTAGTGCTGACTCTGTCAGGCCCAGGCCTTCCTCTGCTCCTCAAGACGCTCACCAGGGAGTTTTTTTATTTTCATATTTTTTTCGATTTATCAAAAATATATTTCGTGATTTTTTTTTTCAAAAATGTCACCCAGCCGCCGGTTCATCCGGCGGAAGGTTGTTACCGCCGGATGAACCGGCGGTAGGATCGTTCCGCCGTGGGCCGTGGTGGGCCGGACCTTACCTCCGGTTCAAACGGCGGTAGGTGCTTACCGCCGGATGATCCGGCGGTAAGCACCTACTGCCGTTTCAACCGGCGGTAAGGTCCGGCATATTAAACCGCGCGCGCTCGCTCCCCCAGCGCCGCCGCCCGCTCGATCCGCCCACGCCGCCGCCCGCGCCACCGCCCGCCCGCGCGCTGCCCCGCACCGCCGCCTGTCCGCCCCGGCGCCCGCGCGCACGCCCGCCCCCCGCGCGGCTCCCGCACGCGCGCTAGGCTTTGCCGGCGGCACGGCTCGCAGCGCTCTCCCGGCCGCCGCACCGAGGCGGCGCTCGCCACTCGGATCGCAGGTATATTTTAAAATTTAATTTTAGTAATAATAGTTGGTACATTAGAATTAGAAATATTAGTGTTTTCGAATATAGTTTTATGTGTAGAAATAGTTTTTAGCGTGTAATTATTTGAATATAGTTTCATGTGTAGAAATTGTTTTTTTATGTGTAGAAATATTAGTGATTCGAAAATAAATTATTACGATACAAAATCGTAGAACATGTAATTGAAAATATTAGTTTACATACGAATATAATTGAAAATATTAATGAGTTCAAACAGACATATTTGTCTCATAAAAATATTATTAATTAATATTATATTACAGAAAAATAGAAATTGTTGTCAGTAATAAAAATTGTAGAGAAATAATTAAGATATATGTAAAAATAGCAGAATTATTTTTGAGCGTTGATTAAATTCTAAGGAAGAGTAATTATTGTCGTAAATATTGGCAGGCATGTCAGATGATTTGTATTTTCAAGTGTTCTATGGGTCAGGAGAAGTTAGATATGGTCCTGAAGGGGTAGATTTGTCAGAGTTTAGCTCGATCACAAAAAAAATACCCCGAGCTAGAGAGAGGACTTGGATTTCAATATCCAATTGGCTATTTAAAGCTTTCGGCCTTAGTCGAGATGAACATGAGATCTCTGTCATGGCAGTGGTCAGTCGAAGGGAACCAGTATTTTGGGAGCTATTGCCGCTTGAAGGGACGCAAAACTGGAGGAACTATGTCAATATAAGTAGTAGCCGAGGCTTACCGCTTGTGTTGTTTATTCAAGCATTCGAGAAGATTAGTTTTAGAACTGAAGCGGGCGGGGATCATGAAGGCCAGGGAGATATAGTATCGGAAGAAACTGAGACGATGCATGAATCTCATGAAGAAGGTGGTGAACTCGAGATTTTAGAAGATGATAGACATGCTGCACACGAACCTCGTCAAGCAACTGGTCAGGCTGATGAAGGGGAAAACATTCCAGAGATAGTTGAAGAGTTTCAGAGGGAGGGTGAAGAACAGCACAATGCAATGAATGATGACTCCTCGGATGATGATGATGATGATGATGATGACGACGGAGATTATCATGTCCCACACAACTGGTCCGGTTATGATTTTTCAAAATTAAGTGTAAATGAAGGTGAAGCGGTGCCTTGGGAGTACAGGCAAAATGAGGTATGCATCGGTTCGGTGTATGCCAACAGTGACAACATGAAGGAAGCTATAAAACGTTGGTCGACTCTCTCTTTGCAAAGACAGTTCAAAGTTGTCAAGAGCAGTCCGAGAACATATGACGTGCGTTGTGTGAGAAGCGAATGTCCTTTCAGGGTGTATGCTTCTATGGGCAAGTGGCAGGATTTCTGGGAGGTCAAAAAAATTGTGGAGCACACATGCCTGCTTGAGCAATTAGAACCACAGCACCGCAACCTCAGTGCAGGTTTCATAGCTAACTACATGTACCCTTTGATCGTGGACAATCCTAGTTATGAACCTAAGTCAATCATTTGTGCTGTTGAGGAGGAGTTTAAATATAAAATTAGCTACAACAAAGCTTACAGAGCGAAACAGAAAGCGCTGCAGATGAGGTGGGGGACGTATGAAGCTTCGTATCACAATATGCCGGCAATGCTGCACACTATATGTCTTAGAAATCCTAGTAGCTATTACGACTTGAAAATGTATCCATGTGCCCAGAAGCCTGGAAAGCAGGTACTCCAACGGTCGTTCTTGGCCTTGGGCGCTTGCATTGAGGAGTTTCCGTACTGCCGGCCAGTCATTTGTATAGATGGGACATTTTTGACAGGAAGGTATAAAGGCACAATCCTCACAGCTGTTGCAGCTGATGGTAACAGATAATTGTTGCCTTTGGCAATTGCCTTTGTGGAGAAAGAATCAGGGGATACTTGGTATTGGTTTTTGCAGAGGGTGAATCAGATGATTGTCAAAGATGTAGAGAACGTGTGTTTGATTCATGATCGGCACAAGGGTATATTACAAGCAATCGATGACATACAGAATGGTTCTACTGAGCGTAGTAGGACTGCACTTTGGCCGGACCTAAAGAGTAGGTGGTGCATGAGGCATATGGGGGCAAACTTTCATACCCAGTTCAAGAACAAAATCCTTATGAAGCTATTCAAGTGGTTATGCAGCCAGAATCAGGAAAGGAAATTCAACTTCCTATGGAAAAAAATTGGATGAGCTAATAAAAAAAGCAAACGGCGGAGCTAGCGAAGAGATCTGTCAATACAGAGGACGACGACCAGGTCTCGCTTGAAGATGTGGGCTTGGACGGTCCGAATGTCAGGCGCAAAAGGAGAAGGGCAATTAAGACATTCTCTGAGTGGATTGAGCACGAACCAAAAGAGAAATGGGCTTTACTGTTTGATGAAGGAGGTGCTAGGTATGGTTTAATGACTACGAACCTAGCGGAGGTATACAATTGGGTGCTGCGTGGTGTAAGATCATTGCCACTTGTTGGGATCGTGGAGTTCTTCTTGTATAGCACTTGCGAGTACTTCAGGGACCATTACGCTGTGGCACAGAAAGATATGGTCGATAATCGCAAAGTTTACGGATACAAGGCTACGGAGCATATGGAGGAAGCTTTCAAAAAGGCCCGTTTACATCGGGTGACTCCAGTTGGCTCTATGGAACGTCGGTACGAGGTGATGTGTAGGGACAAAGGCTGAATGGGGGGCCGGTGTGAGAATCATGTGCAGGAGTGTGTTCTCCGTCCTGATGCTTGTATTTGCTCATGTCATAAGCCAAAGCTGCTGTACCTGTCGTGCACACATGTCATTGCTGCCTGTTTTGAGGCTGGTGGACTACAGGCTCGTATGTATGTCTCAAATTACTTCATGAAGGAAACTATTTGGATGACTTGGAGGCACGAGATATATGGGTTTCGCATCCTTGGAGACTTCATAACTGATCTTGGACACAATGCAACTTACATTCCGGATCCAGATCCAGAAATGTTTCAAGGGGTGGGCCGACGCAAGAAGAAACGCATTAGAAATAACATGGATCGATTGGAGGGTGGTCGAGATGTCCGCCTCTGCTCGAAGTGCCATGAGACGGGTCATACGTACAAGTATTGTACGGCATTGAGTTATGGTGGCCGCACAGATGGAGCGGGCCCATCAGAATCTGCTCCAAATCCGGCACCGCAGGCAACGGGTCGTCGTGGCCGCCGTCCTAACAACGATGGCCTTATGTGATCGATGACGATTGTCATTTGTGTCATTTGCTATTGAATCATGTTCGATGTTAAATTATGTAATATTAAGAACTAATATGTCGTAAACTGATTTTGTCTTGGCGTACGAATATTTGTTGTAATATGTGGCGCAAATGTATGTTCAACTTTATTGCTGTAATTGGAAATTAAAATTATATAATATGTAATTTGTTGTGCATCATTTATAAGTTTATTACATTATGTTTTATTTAGTATTTTATTAAAAATTTGTTGTATTACTTAATTTTTGTTCTGAAATTTTATTTAGTATTGTTTTACGTTAATGTTATTATGCTTAATATTGTTATTTATGTTATGAAATTATTTGTAATAAATCTCATTATACAGGTATGCGCACGAGGAAGGAACTACCCCTGAGTTGCTAGATGCTCTCGTCGACAAGCGCCACCGGTCGTACATGTCTGCGGTCCGTGGCATCAGCTTAGGGACGTTTCGGGCTCGTGTGCCCATGTCGACGATGCCGATTCACCGTCGCTGGGTTCCTAGGTACGGGTTACATTTGTCACATATTTTAATTGTTTCCTTAACCTTTTGTTCTAACTTGATTTTCATTTTCGCGATGCAGGTTACGCGCTTCAGGTCTTCTCCCGATTGCGCGACTTGTGGAGGGAGATATGGCGGACCCTGCACGTCGACCTAGGGACAGGGCTCCACGGTTCCAGTTCGACATGTCCCTCCTCGCGGCACTTCTTGACCGATGGCGTCCGGAGACGCACACGTTTCACCTCCCGGTCGGTGAGATGACCCCTACTCTTCAGGACGTGGCGATGCTTCTAGGCTTGCCGTGTGCTGGACGAGCTGTGGGTGCAGAGGACGTGGGACTCTCGTGGCGTGATGACCTTTTGGCTCGGTTCGCCGGGGTTCAGCGCAACGAGCTAGCGTTGCCGTACCATGACGTGGGTCATACGAGCGATTGAGTCCGAGGCTTCGTCGAGTATGGGCCAGTACCATGACATGACGCCTGCCCAGCACCAGAGCACGCTGCAGAAGATCGTCGATATGTGCAAGCGATTCCGACGAGCCGTGACCTGTCGTGAGGACGACACCTTCCTCCCACCTCACAGCTAGGGGGTGCCCCACTCACGACGCAGGACTACAGTCAGGTGGAGCAGACGCCTATTCCTGAGCAGGGTCGTCGGTCCACTCGCCAGACCATCCCGCCGGAGCCACTGACGTACTCGCAGCACCACACTAGGGCGGGCCAGGCTGCAGAGCGACGTGGCAGGAGGAGAGGGGGCAAGCGCGGACGCATCTAGTTTACAGGTTGTAGCTTGTTAATTACTTTGTTCCGTCATACTATGTTATGTATGCATGTGCAGACTATGATTCAATGTGTCCATTACATACCATTATGATGAGTAGGCCAGTGCAATATTTCGGGCGATGGTATATGTCCATGCAGTGAAATTATGACGATTACGCCGGTGCCATGCAGTGTTCCGGGCGATGGGATATGTCGGGGCAGTACAATAATCACGAGTAGGTCGATGCAGTGACAGTACGTCGAGTTTAAAGTGGGCGATGCGATGAGTAGGTCGATGCAATAATCCGTGTTTAAAGTGGTAGCAGTGAACGCTGTGGAGCGTGCGAGTACTGATGGTACGAGCAGTGAGAGGTTCTGTTGTTGTTTTTAGTGGAATGAGTGCGCACTGTGGAGCGTGCGAGTGCAGAACCGTGGACGACTGTGGAGCAGTGAGAGATAATATCTGTGTTCAAAGTGCTTGGACATGCAAGCAGCCCTGCGTCTATAAAAGAGCACCTTGTGGTTCCTGAGAGCACAGACTTGCAATTCAGTTTCCACTTTTTTTAATTAGCCCAACCAAACAGCTATGAGCTCCTCATTCTCCCGAGCAACTTTCCGTCGGGAAATGGAGGCTAATTTAGGACCCTCTCCTAACGATCTCAATAGATGTATTACAGATTGCAAGGTATTGCCGAAAGGTGTAGAGCCACCAGGTTGCTATTGCCAAATGCGTTGTGTTCCGAACATATCTCGTGATTACGAGACTTTTGGCCAGAGATATTGGTGTTGCAAGAATATCGAGGAAGTCCAAAAAAGAGGTGCAACATCACAGGTATAGATTAATTTGTAAATATGCTTTTATTATTTTTATTAATTTTGAATCGTTTCTTGTTTGCAAAAGTACGCTGGTGATGACACGCATACTCATTGGTGTCATTTCCATGAGTGGATTGACACGTGGATCACCCATCGTGATCAGCAATATATGGAGTGGTTAAAGAAGGTGAATGAAGATTTACGCAAAGCGAGCGTGCAAAACCAGACATCGCGGGACGTGATAAGGGTACTGCCCGTAAATGATTGATGTTGTACTGCTCCGTCTGAATAAATAATGTAACGTTTGTTCGAATTACCTAAGGCATGTTAGGTTTAGTATTGGACCTCGTTACCGTAGTTTGCAACAGGTCCTGACATGCCATGTCATGTGTTCTGTGCGTTGAATTGTGTGGACCACTATTTAATTTGTGTTCAATGTTTGAACGGTGATTGTTTTCATTGTTTTTATTGTGTGTACTGGCCGATATATGCCAATGGAGTTGTCATCGCGTCGGTCTGAAAAGTTTATTTGTAGGGCAATGCTTCTGAATAATTTAGTTGCAGCTAGTACATATTACACAATGCCGATTAATTTGACATTGAAATTACAATAACAATTGCACTGGCATGTACATGAAACACGCTAACGTTGTGTTCCATCTAGACCTAACATGCCTTAGGGAATATGAAATTCGAACATTACATGATAGTCATCTATTGAGTGCACCGAGGATACTTCCCCTTCCTAATAGCCTCGGGTCCCGCCTCCTTCGCACGGCGGGCCCTCTCTCGCTTCCTCTCCCTATCAGCTTCACGCTCCTCCGCCTGCCGACGTTCCACTTTTGCGAACCTCTTCTCGATCTCTTCTTTATCTTTCTTGCGCTTCTCCTCCATTTTTTCCTCTTGCAGCATTCGCTGCCACCTTTCCGCAGCCCACCTTGCTTGGCGCTCAACGTGTTCCTTAGCTTCGGTCGATTGCTCCGTGTCCAGCCACTATATGAAATCACAAAGAGGTGGTGGACTCTATTTCCAAGCCGAGTTAGAATTAACATACTGAACTCCGAATGCGCAAACTAGATAGTGCGAGGTGATACCTTCGCTTTGTCCTTGCCGTAGCGCTTTGGCGGATCGTACTCGTAGTTCTCACACATGAAGAACCTCCTGCCGAAGTCATCGCCCAAAACTTTGGACTCCATCAGCTTGCACAACGAACCGCAGAAGCACATTGGAACCTGCACTCCTTGAGGCACAGGTTCTCTAATCTTGTTCCACGAAATGTAGGTAGAACCAGAGGAAGACATGGTGGCCGTGCGTGGATGGCTAAAGACTTCGTATGAGATGGCTACTGACTTCATATGAGATGGGGCGATGTTTTATTTATAGATGGAGCTATTTGGTCTATAGGCATGGTTCACGCATGTCTATCGCCGTTTGAAACGGCGGTAGGTACTCCCACATTTTTAATTATAGCGGGGGTGCAGAAGAATCTGATGCAAGGTGACAGGACATCGAAATCGTAATTGAAACTCATGAATATCTCATGAAAATATATTTTCACAGACTATTAGAGTTAAATCTAATTCGTATAAATTTAAAAAAAAATTTCCCTAACCTCCGCTATCTCTATTATTTTCTGAAATATCTCTAAACGTAAAGAAAATAATTATAGGTCAGACAGTCCTTAAAATAATTATACAATTAATTACAGCAGTGAAAACATATAAAATAATTAAAAATAAATTACATATAAAATAATTAAAAATAAATTGTGGGAACACCTACTGCAGTTTCAAACGGCGGTAGGGCGCTGCCGTCTACAGGGCAGCTACAGCCAGCTGTAGGAGCCGGCTATAGCCGGGCTACAGCGCGGCGGTAGCACTTACCGCCGGTTCGTTTGGCGGTAAGGAGCTACCGCCGGATCAAACGGCGGTAGCTTCCATGGGCCGTGGGATAAGGATCTTACCGCCGGTTCGTTTGGCGGTAACTCCTTACCGCCAAACGAACCGGCGGCAGGGTGATATTTTTGAAAAAAAATAGCCACATATATTTTTGATAAATCGAATAAAAAAATAAAAAAATAAAAAAATTCCTCACCAGGCCACCACCGCGCTGCGCTACCTTCAGGCTTCAGCCCACACAAACCTTCATCGCACGAGCGCTCGCCGGAGAGGAGAAAGGGAGGCCGGAGGACGAAACCCTAGCTTGCGGCATCGGCGGCGGCGGGAGAAGGAGAAGATGATCTAGGACGTGAACTCGCCCCTCTTCCGCTCCGTCCTCAGCCAGAAGGGCGGCGCCGACAAGAGGTCCGTCCGCTCCCTCCTCCAACCCCTGTCTCTCCCGGACGCCCCCAAAAAAAATGCCCCAGCCCGCCGCCTGTCGTCTCCTAGTTTGGGGTTGCGCTGCCATGGTCTTGTTCGCGCTTCGTTCTATGGCGTTGGGGCATCACGCGCGTGGTACTGGGTTCCTCGGACGGGTCGAATTTGGATGTTGCGACAATCTAGCTCCTCAAATTAGAGGGAAGCATTTTTTCAGGAACAGGAGCTGTAGGCAGGGGATTCTGTAATCCTTTAACGTGGGGTTGTTGGTTCGGACGCATATTGAGTGACATTGCACGGTGACATTCCCCGTGATATTGAGTCACTGACGTGTGGGACCCACATCTTTCGCATGTGGGCGCTTCCCTCTGTCATAATGCGTTTAGGAGATTTTTGTTTTTGGGTTCAATTTTTATATTGGTGCCAATAATCTTGATGGTTTTTGGATTGTAGGGAAGAGGTTACTAGATATATTTAGATTCCAGTATAATTCTTGCACGTTCTGGCTACCAGTTGAAGCCCCTTTATCAGACTGGTTATATTGTGTTTATTGAATTAAATAGTGTGTCTGGCTGTCTGCTGATCTTGCTGAGTTCGTTGAACAAAGTGAAAGGTCCAAATTACTTCCCTCAAGTATGGCCCAAGTCAGATAACCCCTTTAACTATCTCTTTGTTCAATATGGCCCCTAAACTCATTTGGTTCAATTTACCTCCTAATACAATTTATCTTTTTTATTTCTCTACATACAACTGGAAACTTAGTTTAAGATTTTGTAGGGTTGCAGTGGGCATCACAATGTATGTCAAAATAATATAATATGATTTTTTTGTTATTATTTTTCTATAATTTTATACCATAAGGGTTAATTTATTATTAAATATCAATACCTTATCAAAATAATGATGAAAATGCTTGACATATTTTTCTAAAATGTGTTATGATGCCCGCTATCATCTTGCAAAATTTTAACCCAAAATTTCGCTTGTGCATGGATAAATAAAATGACTAATCTTATTAAGGGGTAAATTGTGTTGGAACTGATCAAACTGATCAGCCTCTCCCTTGTGACCTCTCCGCACAAATGCAAGCAAGCAATCCTTGCTAGCTTCACTCGGTCGGTGGAAAAGACACAAGCTAATAGAGATCACAGATACACACACGAGAGCTTTTTGCAGCACCACACACTGGTGCTCCTCTTTCTCTTTTCACCACACAAACAAATGCTGATTACAGGTCTTAAATAAACACACCCTGAGCTATGTTTTGGCCACATGACCCAGCCAAACACCACATGGCTTAACCACTAAGAACTTCCCTACATGCTGGCCACATCTGCTTGCATTGCATGTAAAGCACCACTAAGAGCACATATGCAAACGACTCTTCCAACAGCAAGCTCTGATCCACTCCGTCGACAATGCATCCGCCCATACAAACAGACTAACCTTATCTTCTTGCTTCTGAACTAGCGCTGCCATGACTCTGATCGACCAAGCACCTGGCTGCACACACACCTGCAAGCCTGACTCCAATGACACACATGCACACATAACATCATGGTTCCCAATGATCTGCTTGCACGTGCAAATCCTGGCCACTGCCATGCTGCACGACAGACACGGCCACAACTAACATTGACCCAATAATGCTAAACTGACACACATGCACACGCCCAACAAGATTATGTCTAACAAATTGTACCAAATGACATAGTTTAGGGGGTAAATTGAACCAGGAAATGGTTTAAGGGGTTATCTGGACTACGATGATACTATAGGAGAGTAATATGGACTTTTTCCTTGAACAAATGAACCATACGATAGTATGATATGTACTGAGTGATATATTCCGCGAACGGGTGCCAAGCCGGATTGGTTAGAAGACCTCAGTAGCACTCCTCAGGTCCTGGGTTCGTCTCCCAATGGGAGCGAATTTTAGGCTGAAGTTAAAAAAATCCCCTCGCCTACTTACATGCCAAAGCACATGGAAATAGGTCTCTCCCACCCCGGCTAGCTCTCACATGGGTTACGGTATGGGTTATGGCACCATTGTGTAAGGGTGAGGCAGGGGTTCGGGGGTTTTCTCGGCCTGCATGAGAGGTCTTCTTCTTACATTAATGCTCGAGGGGCGGCTTGCCCCTCGCAGGTCGAGTTTTTTTTTTTGAGTGATATATTCTTTTTCCTGTATTATTAGTAAAAAGACGCTTAAAAAATGATCCATCAAGTTATTCAGTGAGAACATGTACTGGTGCTGGGGATATGGTATATCACAAATTATGGCTGTTGTTTAGTACAAAATGACTTATTTTATCATCTATTTTGATGAAGTTGAATTGCACTTGGGCTGGTTATATGCAGTTGGTGATTACAATATATAAGGAGGATATAGGTATAGGCTGCTGTTTCCAGATATATTGTGCCACTTTCTTGTGATCTCTGCACACATGTGCATTATGTTGAATTTTTCTTGACGTCCTTGAATGCCTCATGGGAGACATTTTTAAAGTCTAGCCTTTCTGATAAGGAATCAGTTAAGTTCGGCCCTCCAACATGGCCACGGTAGTTTTGCACATGATATGTGACAAACATTATTCTATCTATGATTGATATTTTGTTCCCTTTTTCTATTTTTCACTTTTTCCTAGTGTCTTCCACTCTTTTTAGAAATCCATTGTAACTTAAGAATGTATCCATCAAACTCTTGATAACCAAATGTGTGTAGCCAAGGTAAGCTTGGGCAATTGATTCATTTTACCCACCTCGTAAGGTTCAGCAAATTATCCAAACAGGTCCCTTTTCTCCCAAATGATTTACTTTATATAGAAGTTTCATCTTGGTACTGACATGCTGATTGCTGTCGAAGTAAGACTAAGGAAGATTGGTAATTATGCTGTTTGCTGTAGGATTAATTCTCGCATTGTAGCAAAAGCTTAAAGCTGGCACTAAGATTTAACACAATTTTCGACTTATACATCAATTGCCAAGTTGGTCCTACCCAAATCAATATTGGTTGGAAGTTGGAACTGTTACCACCTGCAATAGTCTACATCTATTTATTGTAGAAGATGCCATACCTATAGTTATATTAGAGTCATTGAATGCACAGAAGAGTGTTAAGTGTGTACCTTATCTCAACCTCATTCATTTTCTATGTCCTATGATGTCCTTCAACTATTGATGGCTTCTGGAACCATACATGTATTTCGACTGGTGGGGATACATTTATGTGGCATCATGTTGGCATACTTCTGTAGCTATGCTGATTTGCATTTCTGATAACTCCAAAGGGTCCAACTTTGCATTGAATAGAGCTGTCTGTTTTGTGCAGACATCTGGCAGTTCAGATAGTATGTTTGGGGCTTTCATTTTAGACCTCAACTGTGGTGAGGTAGTTTTGAGCTTGCATCGAATCATTTCATTCAGGAATAGACGGATTGATCTTTTTAACAAACTGCATAGTTTATTTTTTCTGTATTATCTTATATGTTGTCAACTGTATCACCTGGTCAAAGAGGAGGCTTTTTATATTCTTTTTTTTTTGAATTATTTGGAATTGCTAATAAGTTTATTTTTCAATTTTCTTGAGATAAGAATTTCTGGCACCTATGTTTTTCTTTTGTACATTCTGCAGTTACATATGGTGTACGGGAACTGTAAAGGAATTTGAAATGTGATGAGGGACTAGGAATGTTTATTGTGTGAATTAGAATTGTGAAAGAATGCTGTTAACTTTGTTTATACACAGAACGAGACATTGACCATCTGATGTATTCCAACAGATGGTAGTTTTCATATAAGCATATCATTATTTTAGTTGGTCAGTAGATTAGAGAATTATCCACACTTAAAATGTACAATGACAAGTTATTTCGGGAGAAACTTCTAGTTTTGTGCTGTCACATACATGGCTTTCCATACAGGGAGAATGCTCCCTTATGAGATATAAGTGGATGGAGGCTGATCAAGATCATTTAAACTTCTATATGAAATAACTTGTTTTGTTCATTTTGGTGGCTTCAGTTGAAAGGAAATCATTGTTCAACGAAACAACAGTTTTCATTAACATAAAATGGATGCATCTGAAAGCAATTTCTATTGAGTGATGTAAGTCTGCTGAATTAATTGTAGTGCCAACTGCAGTCCTATATAGAAGCAATCCTATAGTGTGCTTCCGTCAACATTTTTGAAACTCCACCCACCAATATTTATCATCAAAAGTACCTCTGGTATCCTAGAGTGCATGCTTATATTTCGAAGCTGATTATTGTTTTTTTCTATTTGGTCTGTAGTATGCTTTGCAGTAAGGTTACATGATTATTGACTTGCTAGGTCTGATCACAGGAAAATGGAGGAGCATAAACCAAAGGAGCAGAGGCCCAAAGCCAGCGAGAACAAGCCTGTGATGAACGAATGAACATCTCCGGAAGCGGCATTCATTAGCCCTGTGGTGAACCTCAATGTCCATCTCCACTGTTTAGCTTAAAACCAACGCTTCCTATAGTCTTAGCCATGCCCTAGTTTCCCCTTATAGTCTTAATCGCTCTGGCTGAACATGGCGACAGTGCAGTGGACATGAAGCTTGAACTACCTATGGGACTATTATCAATTTGAGACACCCATGATTGACAACTTTTCAGCGGCCCACCTGTTACTGCCGTTGCGGTTGGTACAAATTCGTGGGGCACCACCATGTTGGTGCCTCCTTTTCCACCTCCCCTGCTTATACCTTCCAACTTTATATAGTATCTAGAGGCAGGATGGTGTAAAGTGGTTCTTAGGCCGGATCTTCGCTCGTGGCGTTGCATGGAATCCGGAAGTCTTTGAATTTGTTGCATGGGAATCGTGGTCTGATCCGCTTGGGGGTCCCCTAATTTCGCGGGATTGCGGTCCTTTTCTGTGTTGTTGTGTTGCATGTGAGTCTGAAGGTGCGGTGGATCCCTTGTGGCTGTTCGTAGCTACTGTTTGTTTGGGTTGGACTGACGTTTTCTTTGATCTTACCTTACCTGGTTGGTTGTATTGTTCTTCCAAGCAAAGGTGAACAGCTTGAATGGTACTATGTGAAAACTGAAAGCAACCCACCGAAAGAGTTGAGAGTTGCCCTTCATTTCGTGTTCAGGAAAGTCATTAAGCTGTTGTTTCTGCACGGTAAAAGTTGATGACATTCCATGCTTATTGAACTGTTCTTTGGCTGCAGGTTTAAAAGTTACTGAACAATGTCAGTCTGACAGCAGAAACACGACGATTGCTTGATGCGAAAAGGCAGATATAGCCCCAATAATTTGAGGCGACTACCTCTGATCACCTGCCTGTCCTTTTAATTCACCCCCCAGAGGCCAGAGCAGCTTCACAGGCTGTTTGGTTGTTCAGCGAGTCGGTGATCGAGCCCATCACACTATTCCCTACACCGTCTGGTCGGGTAAATTATTAGTCGGGTTATAATCAGCACCATGATTAGTCGCCGACTGTTGAAGAAACCAAACCGGTCCCTCTCGGTGGCTGCGCAACCGCTTGCCCTAGCGTACAATGCACGGTCCTCGCGTTGTTTCTCACCGTATTCACATGCCTCCCGTAAGTCCAGCGGCATTCAGGCACCTACTACAGTCGCAGCCGGTCGAACGAACAGGTGAGAGAGAGAGAGACAGTGAAGCTTGCAGTCATGGTGCAGGGACCCGCCGGCTGGCCGGCCACGGCAGGCGGCCGGCAGCGCCGCACAGGCACAGGCAGCGGCAGCGGCAGCGGCAGCGGCAGCGCAGTGACGGCGTCTGGAGCGTTGCGAGCAGATCTGGCGTCCTGCGGGGCCGGACGGAAAAGGGTGGTGGTAGATGGCTGCCTCTGGTGAGGCTCCTGACTGACCGATCTTTTTGCTGACGGATAATTGGATTGCCTGGGGACTATGTGGTCGTCGGTCAGGCATGTATGATGCTGTTGTGACACACATGATTTCGTCGTCAGTTGCTGTCTGCAATGTACTCCTAAGCAAAAAGGCAAAGACAACCAGCTATGATCCACGTATGTTGACGTCTGGACAAGCTTAGGATTATGATGTAGACGTGTATCTCCATTGTAAAATCACCTATAGTATCATCATCGTCCAATCAACCGCTAGTTTGCCTCGACTCGAGTAGCAGCGTCACGCAATCAAGGTGAGATCATCGTCAATGGCTCAGATTACCATAAAATCCCCTGTCACGAACAGCTTATCACGGCTGCCATCGACAATCTCACACTATGGGGTGTTTGGGAGAGCTCTGCTCCATCAAATTTAGCTCCATTTCATCTTTTTTTTATCTAAACACATCACCTAGCTCCTCTCCACCAAAAACCTGGAGCTCCTCAAGAGGTGTTCCACCAAAATATGGAGCTGATGGAGTTGAAGAATATTACCCACCTGCCACCGCTTACACATCACACGTACCAGTTCGCTCATGGGAAAAGAAAAGTCTACGCCGCGCCACCCCTCGGGTCTCCTTTCCCCCACCGGGCTCCTCGGTCTCCCACGCCGCCGCCGCCCCTCGGGCCTCCCCGCCGCCACCAACTAGGCCTCTTTCCACCGCCGCCTGTTCCTCCTCGTCGCCGGCGCCTCACCCTACTGCGCCCGTGCACTGGCCTTGGCCTCCCATGCCGCCGTCGCATTGGCCACCGGCGCCGCCGTCACCAGCCAGCACTCCTCAGGCCCAAGCTACGCAGCCGCTGGCTCGGGGTCCGTGGCTCACTCGTGGCCCCCGCTCCCACGCCGGTGAAGTTCGCAGGCCCAGCCCCAAGCAGAGCTCACGGTCCCGCCCGCCCCGCGGCGGAAGAGCTCGCTGGCAGGGGGTGTAGGGGGCGGCACGACCCATGGCTCCCCGGCATGGGTTACAGGGGAGGGGCGGCGCGGCCTGTGGCTCCTTGGCGTGGGAAGCAGGGGAGGGGGCGGTGGGGCTCACAATACTCGCCGCCGCCGCACACGCTGGGGCTCGCAGCCGCCAACGCCGCCGGGGCTCGCCGCCGTCGAGATTGAGCCTCCCCGCCGCCATAGAGAGCTCCTCGGCCTCCACGCCGCAGCCGCTCGGAGCTCCACTCCGCGCGCCCCTCGGGCCTCTGCGCTGCCGCCCCTCCAGCCTCTCATGCCACCATTGCCGGCCAACCGTCCATCTTGCCACGCCCTTCACCCTCCGCCGCGCCACAGGGCACAGCCGGCCGCTGACATGTGGGGCCCTGCTCTCGGAGTTCTGTATTTTGGAGCAGAGCTCTCCCAAACAAGTTGTGCTAAAATTGGTGGAGTGGAGCTGTATTTTTTTGGAAGTGGAGTGCCATGGACCGGAACTCCAACGGCCTCAACCGTAAAACCCCATCATTTCCACGCCGGTACCGCACATACTGCACGAAAAGTTAGCAAACATGCAGCCTCTGCTTTTAGTTGGGCTCTAGCCTTTCACATCGCCCAAAGTAAGCCGCCGGCATTATGGCCCCTGATTGTGCAGCGTCGCGTACCCGGTTGAGCTGATGCTGCGTCGTGCCGCCGGTTTGTGCTCATCCTCCCAACTCGTCACACCTATCACGCCCCTTGCACAAAATTCTCAGATCACGCGACAATATTGCTGCCATTGCAAGAGTGTCAGGACGGCTCTTTGATTTCCTCCACGGTACTGGACTAGTGCACTGGAGGACACGACCCACTTCTCTCCATCCCCCGCCCCCCTCTACCACGTACCATGTGGCTGGTTCACTGCCTCTCTCCATGGCTCCGAAGCGAAGCTAAGGGACAGTGGGAGCCAGCCTACAGTTGGAAGGACCATGGCTTCTGTTTGACTCGTGCAGCCGGTGCCTTGCTTTATGTGAAATCTTGACAAATGATCACTGCACTGGTATGCATGCGGAGTGACGAGTGACTGGAAAAGCTGACAATAATCAGGGCCCACCTGTCTCTTGCGCTTGCGGCTGCAAAATTTTTCACCTACTCGGCCGCTCGACCTTTTCATTCTTGTAGAGGGGTTTACTGAACAAACACGTTTTTGTTCGGCTTTGATTTTTGTAAGAGTATTGTCAAATCTGTGCTTTGTAACTAACGCCTAGTCATACACAATTCAGCCCCCCTGAGCTGAAAGAAAATTTAGCTTTTAGAGGGTGAAGGAGGATGAGTACTCGTGGTGTGACAGCATCTTGGCCTTTGAGCTATACGCAACGGAGCAAGGCAGCCTTACTGGCTGAACCATGGCAAAGGAAAGATACGGAAAGCAAAAATAAAAATCAAAGGGAAAAGGAGCGGTGAACTATAGCCTAAAAATGCACGCTCGTCTTGCTCCCCTTTTCCATTCTAGCTCATTCAGCGGTTGCAACATCATATAATTGTAAGTTTACCTTCCCTCACCCATGCAGAGTGCTAATGGATCATGACACTAGTGGTCTCTACACAATCCAACATGACCTTTATATATTTTATATATTTTTAGCTCAAAATTATGCAAGATTAGAGTCCACCCCCTTTAGTTCTGGACCCTTCGATTATCTAGACTAAAATTTGAGGTTGTTTACACTCCTAAGATTGGACGTGCTTTCCACTCCCATTGAAGGTTTAGGTGTTCATCCGTCCTAAAATAGGCCTTGCATTTGTTTCTATAAAATGACAACTTTTCCTTGATAATTAAAGTACGTAGGAGCCTGCTATATCATATAAGGAAGAGAACACAATATCTTACATGGTCGATATTACATAAAAATTAAGAGAGTTTTTATGGCGCACAATATCTAACCTTCATTAATAGGGCTGAATTTGTAATTATTTTTAGTTATAAATGAGAATGAAGATATGGAATTAGAAAGATAGTCGAAATAATAAATCTACCTTGATATTATCAATATGTTTTCATGTAATACTTTTATACTACCTTACTACTCACGTATACTATCTATACTACTGCAGAATTTTTCAAAAGTTTACAATTAATAATCTGAGCCGCCGAATGTTTGGATGCTAATCATTTTCAAACGCACAGTATTGACCAGCATTGTGTACCATAAAAGAGCTTTAAGATTTCGTAATAATGAACCACTAGTTGTTTTCTTTGGAGGATGCAAAAAAGGCGAAACCATTTTCTGTTATTACAAAAAAAACTGAAGACATTCGTTGACACTGGATTAATAGTTCGAATTGAGCAGCTGGTAATAATCCAAACATCGTTTTTGTAATCCAAAATACAGATAACTGAATGAACCCTCATCACCTACAGCACAGCTAAACCTCGAAGCCATCTTCCCTCTCTACTTTTACTGCTGCTTTTAACCACCTCCAATCTTTCATCTTCGGATCCTGTCCTCTGTTTCGCATCTATAACGAACATGGCACCATTCATGCCATTTTGAGTGATTTTGGTGATCGAATGACAACGCAATCAATGGGACTAATGCTTTTGTTAAGTGAACATTTCTAGATCCCAGGGATGAAGTAAAAAGGCCATGCAAAGCAAAACACGAAGAAAGAACTCAAAGAAACGCTAAATTGGACGAGTTCTGCAGAAAACAGAGGCACCGGAAGAACCGATACCCAAGCATTGGTGCATCCGATGGTTGTCAGAAGATCCGACGCCCTGGTATTTGGTGCAGGACTGAGCGCCTCTGAAGATCAAGTGAAGAGCAAGTAAAGCACCGGTTGAACCAACGGTGTCAAGACAAGCATCGGTGCATTTAATGTACTATATTCCAGAGACGATGTCAAGTGCCCAGGAGTCAAGCTTTCAGCACCGGTTTAACCGACGGTCCATCGGAGCATACCATCGGAGCAATGACGTCAGCAGAAGAGGGAGGCCCAACGGCTACTTCAGTTGCTGTGTGTGACCGGTTGAACCGACGCCCTTAGCATCGGTTTAACCGATGGTCCCTGGAGTTGCTGCAACTGTGTCAAAGAAGCCAACGGCTACTTCAGTTGCTGTGAGTGGCCGGAAGATCTGACGCCCTGCACTGGAAGTTTCGATGCCTACACAGAAATGTGCCCAACAGCTCCAAATGGCTAGTTCGAGTTGGTGGCCTATATATATGAGCTCCCCCGGCCATTTGAAGTTTGCTGGAGTTGCTAAACATCCTACACACACCCAAGAATACCTCCAAGCCATCCAAGAGCATAAAGATCAAATCCTTAGTCCTTAGCACAAGTTTTGTGAGTGTTAGTGCAAGGTTAGTGTAGCAGCACCGTTCAAATTAAACCGGCTTAAATGCACCAACCATCATCTTAATACTTAATCAAGTTACTATGCACTTAAAATGGTGTAACCTGACAGGCTGTTGGGTAAAATCCCGATTAAACTACTGTACTCCAGGATCACAATTGCACTTAGACTCGTACGAAGACGAGCACAGGTGTTACCAGCACACAGAAATCTTCAAATTAATTTACAACACCAGTTTTACATAAAAGCCTTAAATACAAACAACAGAGTTCAAACGCACAGCGGAAGTTTAAAACTGAGTTCGAAATACAATACGATAGCTACGACGACGATAAAAGGTGAGCTCCACATCCTGCCCACCGATGTGACGCCAACCTGCCCAATCTTCACGGGGAAGACGGGGCCCACTCGACGGTCCAACCTGGAGGAAGCGGCTGTCCAATCCAGGACGCATAGATTTCCTCGAAGTCCGCAGGGACACAACCTGCTCAGAAGGGTTACAACAACAACCCTGAGTATACTAATACTCAGCAAGGCTTACCCGACTCTGGGTATACTTAGCCCATTACCTAGACATGCAAAGCTTTTTGGCTCTGGAGTTCTTTTGCTGATAAGCTGCTAGAAATGAATCCTTACTTTCAATATTTTAGCTCCATTTAGTATACCAAGTATTACTAAGTTCGCCTATTCATCTAAAACACACATGGTGGAACAGATTATCTTTTAGTAACTTCCAAACCAGTCTTTTCCATTCCGTTTTCATTTCACTTTCTTACTACGATGTGACAAAGAGATCAAGGCTCTCATAACCGCGAGTCACGGCAAATCGATCCGATTTAACCTTGCAAGGTGGACCTAACTCACACGACACATGTAAGCCCCGTCGGGCCACGCGCGTCAACTGTTTCCACATTACCACGGCATCTGAACTACGCCTGCTAAAACCCAGGTGATGGGCCCCTCGCAGTGAACTCCCGGAGAACCCGGAGGCGGCATCCTATCCAACACCCGCCAACTCCCACGCCCAGCGTAGCATGACGGAATTCAAATCACCGCTGTAAAGTGGTACACAGCTCACCGGTTTCGACTACCTCCTACTTCCGGTATGTGGTTAGTACTGTTCAATCCTCGATCAGCACTGCCAACAACGGAACGGTCCTCAATCGACACAGGCGGAGATTTCTTTTCATCCAATCTATACCATTAATCCAACTCATCTCCGCCCGGTCTCCATTTCTCTTTACTCAACAATTCATTTCAAAGCCACAGCTAAGGAACAAGATCCTAAAACTCGCGAGTGACAGCAATCACTCGACTTCTACCGAAATCCTACTTAGCAGAGCATTACTAACGATACCTGCACACTAGTATGGACTCATAGGTACCTAGGGAGAACATGCATACTAGGGTTTCATACAACTCCTAAAACTTAAATGCACAAATATTTAAATAAACATTGAATAATTTAAATTATGGTTATGCTCCGGGGCTTGCCTTGCAGGTCAGCGGGGTTAACAAAGTCTGCTGGAGCGTGCTCAACGACGTCTTCCTGCTGCGCTCCTGCTCGTGGCTCCTGGACCGTCTCAGCAACTAGCTCGTGGACAGCGTCGTTCGTGGCGTCTACACGAATAAAATATGTCATGCAACAGATAGGACACAGAGCAATGCATAAGCACTTAAAGCGATGAAAGAATTAACTCAAATTAGCCTGAAGTGATTCCTTCGAAAACAACTACTACTAACTTGCTTAGAGTAGTAAGAATTAAAACCGGAGTTTGCTTTGCTGAGGTACACATACATGAAAAATAACAACTAACAACACTTATATAAAGAAAAGAGTAAGGCTAGGGCACAATCTAAGCAAAACCCTAATTTGTGCATAAGCTCTAGTAACAAAAATTTGCTAGCTTAACTTGAAAGTAGTAAGCATGCCACCCAAATTTTTCTAACATTTATTGATATAGAAACACATTTCTTTTAGCCCTAGAAAAGGAAAACAAACACTAACAGATGCACAACCAAACACATAGGCTAAGCATCTGCAACTTTTACAGTAGACTGCACATGCAAGAACTAAGCCACTGCAAATTTTTCATAATTTTTAGAGTTATAGAACAAGTGGTACAAAATAAATTAGGTTAAACACAAATTGAATTTTTCATCAGAGCAAAAGTGACAATTGCTCTGCACAGCTATTTTTCTTCTAAACATCCCAGCTTTAGAAATCTAACAAAATTTACTTTGCATTTTTAGGAGTTTCCTGCGAATTTCTATAGATTTCTAAAGCTGCAGCCAAAAAAAATAAGAAAAAGGGAAAAACATAAAAGGGGGCTGACAGCCAGGCCCCACTAGTCAGCGGGCGCCGGCCCAGCTGCTCGCCTCCCCTGCTTCACGCGCGCCGTGCGCGCTCCGCCTGGCCATGGCCGGCGCGGCACTGCCGGGCCCGCGGCGGCGCTCCCGCTGGCGGGGGCCGGCCGGCGGCGCTGCTGCCGGGCCCCACGGCCAGGACGGCAGGCGGGGCGGGGCGCGGGACAGGGCGCGGGGCACAAGGGCGGCGCGCGGGCGGCTGCGCGCGGCTTGGAGCGGCAGCACGGCGGCGGCGTTCCGACCACTGCGGCGCGAGGCGGCGGCGGGAGCGGGCGGCGTGAGCACCAGGAAGCCTAGGCGGCCCTAGGGCGCGCGGCAGCGGCGAGGGGTGGCGCCCAGGGAGGTCCGGCGGCGTGTACGGGCGGCGGGCGGCGCATTCCGCGGCGGCGCGATTTCGAATCGACGGCGGCGGCCGCGAAATCGGGTGGGGAACAGGCCGGTGAGCGAGGGGAGGTCGTAGGTGAGCTCACCGTGGTTCAATTTGAAGCGAAGGATGGCCGGGAGAGGGAGCTTGGCGTAGAGGTCGAAGCTCGGCGACGAACGTCAATGGCGGCCGCGGCGGGGGTGCCTGATTCGGCCGTGGTGGAGCTCCAACGGGCTCGTGGAGGTTCGTAGGAGGTGAAGGACGAGGTTGCCCAGCTCTGGGTGCGTGGAAATCGATTGGGGCGACGAGCTCGGCCAGAGGAACGTCGACGGCGAGGTCTGCTCGCTTCCGCTCGCTGCTCCGAGGAAGGAGAAGGGAGGAACGGGACGGGACAGGAACCTTCGAGGCGTTCGCGAGGATAAGGGCGCCGACGCCGAGGTCGGGCGCGATTGCCGACGCGTGGAGCGGCGCCGACGAGCACAGTCGCCGGTATGGCCGGCGAGCGTCACAGTGCCGAGCAGGAGATGTACTGTTTCTTCGTTTAAATGATTTTAACTCGAATTAGACTAGTTGAAACTCAAATTTTCATATGGGAACATGAAATTTGGCCAAAATAAAAGTTGTAGAGAAAAAGAAGATCTACAACTTTCGTTTTGGGCGGAAATTGGTTTGGAGCACAGATCAAAGACAAAAACGAGATCGAACATCGCTAAAACAAAGGTTCCTATGCGAACCCGATTAACGCTAACGACGAACTCGAGTCCACGATTAGCGGGTTAACTCGGTATTAGCGAGCACGATTAACACAGGGGTGTTATAGTTAGCTCTTGAGTGAGAGATCAAGCAAGATTTAGATCCTTGTGCTGTGGTTCTAGAGTGAACCATCTTTGTATCATGTTGCGCCGGCCATCCTTGGAGCCTTGGTGGCTCGCCGGCAAGTCAACGACCCTCCGGCTTGGTGTGGAGCGGCGTCGACGACATTGTGCGGGGGACGGAGACCCCTCCTTCGTGGGCAATCTCCCTTAGTGAAGATCGGGATCAAGGTGACCGTGATTGTGTTCACGGAAGAGACTTGATTGCCGGGAAGCGATACTCTTCGTGAGTGCTTCAACAACGTGGACGTAGGGGTGCCTTTGTGGCAAACTGAACCACGGGATATATCCTCGTGTTGAGAGTTCGTTTTCTCTCATCCCTCTCTTTAACCTTCCGCATTTCATATTGCAACTTGTGTGCCTTTATTTTCTTAATGTAGTATCTTGCTAGGATTGACTATAGGTTACAAAACTCTTTTGGGATGAGGGTTTTTCACACTAAGGTGAACCGTAGTTGCACATCTAGATAGCTTGGATTAGTTTAACTTTTGTGCAAAATAGTTGGAGCCATATGTTTAGGTTTTAGAGTGCCTAATTCACCCCTCCCCCTTTTAGGCTAGAGCACCCGATCGCTTTCAAGTGGTATCAGAACCGGGACTCACTTCTCTCACAAAGAAAGCCAATTCCATTGGTAAATTTGTGTTTACCGGCTCATTAGATCGGTAGGCTTTACCGCCTAGTGAGTTAGCTCTTAGGGGGAAAGGATGGATCCTTTTAGACCCGCTCCACGGTTCGACGGCACAGGCTTCCAACGTTGGAAGGTTTTGATGCAAGCCCATCTCGAAGTGACGGGGCTAAACGTTTGGAGAGTAGTGAGTGAAGGGGTGAAAAATAATGGTCAACAAGAGAAGCAATATGATGTTACCGCAAAATGCATAATTTTGTCTTCTCTTAGTGATAATGTGTTCAACCGGGTTTATTCTTATGAAAATGCTAAAACGCTATGGAAGACTATCATTGAGAACCATGAGGGCATGGAGGATGTAACCAACGAAAGATATCATGTTCTCATTGATAAGCTTAATAGCTTTAAGCAACTTGATGATGAGAATGCCGAATCTATGTACTCATGTTTGAACACTCTTGTGAATGAGATTAATTCCTTAGGCGTGAAGCAAATTGAAGATTTGGAACTCATTTGCAAGATTTTTCACTCACTCCGAAGGCCGGACTATGATTTGGTGACCACAATTCTATATGAGAAAGAGCTTGATACGATGACACCAAATCAAGTACTCAACAAGGTGATTGCCCATGAGCTACGAAATGACATCAAGACAAAGGCGCCATCGTCTTCACCAACACATAGTGCACTTGCATGCAAGCAACTCAAGAAGTTAAAGAAGATGGCCATCAAAGGTAGCTCAAGTAATGAGGAAGAAGAGGAAGCAAGAAGCTCCTCAAGTGATGATCAAGAGCCAATGCACCCCAACCTCTACAATCAAGTAAAGAAGATGAACAAATGCTTGAAGGAAATCAACTCAATGGGGTATATGGTCTTCCTCAAAGATGGGCCTCACCATCAACTTATGAAGGTTGAGAAGAAGTTCAAGAAAAACAAGCAAAAGAAGGAGAAGAAGCCCAAGCATGAATCATATGCCGTATTTGGTGAATGGGTAAGCGGTGGTGAAGAATCAAGTGCAAGTTCAAGTGATGAATCAAACAAGAAATTCACCACCCGCATGAGATCATTATCCAACACTTGCTTTATGGCCAAAGATATGGATAGCGATGTAAGTGATGATGACTCCGACTCTCCTTCAATTGATGAACTTCTTGACCTTGTTCATGAGCACCAAAAAGTCATAAGAAGCAATCAAAAGAAATTAAAAACCTTAATGCTCTCAATGATCTAAATGTTTCTCTTGCTACAAATTTTGAAGATTTAATGTGCAAATTCAAATTGCTTAGGAAGGAGCATGAAGAGCTCAAATTAAAATTTGAGAGCATTAATGATACTAATGACTCTTTAGAAATGAAGTGAACTATCCCTTGTGCAATTCCAATATCTAGGGTAGATGCTTCAACTTCTTGCATTTATTTAATTGATGATTCTTGCTCTAACCCTTACAATGAAAAATGTTATGAGAATGTTGTTGTAGAATCATGTGATGACCTCATTGCAAAGGAAAATGATGAGCTCAAGCAAGAAGTGGAAAGGCTCATGAAGGACTTGTATGGATTGAAGGGCAAAGACATAGAGATCAATGTCCAACCTTCTCAAGATAACCGTGAAGACATGGTGAAGAAGCTTGAGAAGGGGTCCACCGTGACTTGCTCAAAATGCCACAAAGAAGGCCACAAGTCCAACAAGTGTCATCAACCAAGGAAGAAGCTTCCGGATGAGAAGAACAAGAAGAAGCTCACAAAATCAAGAGTTCTCTCATCTACACCAAGCCCAACCGGAGGAACAAAAGCAATAGCACCTCCTATGTGATAAAAAAGAAAACAAATGGCAAGGTGGTTGCTCACAAGGTTGGGAAGAAGGAAAGGAGTTGGAACCACTTCATTTGGGTGCCCAAGGACATCATCACCAACTTGAAGGGGCCTCAAATGGTGTGGGTTCCAAAGGAGATTTAAAGGCAAGAACGGCTTCGGGGGATTTGGAGGCTTGCCTCACAAGTTAAAGTGAAGGTTCAAGCCAAAGTAGTTAAACTCACAACTTGGACATACGTTGCCCAAGTCCCCCATGTTAAGGTAAGAGTAGCTAGATTTCAAGCATCATGTAGCTCCATTGCTCTTGCTAGGGTGTTTGCATTGCATCACCTAGTGTTATATATGGTGGGTTGCTTGTGTCATGATTCTAATACATGAGCAATCTACATGGTCTAATAAATGTGTAGAAAGCTACACAAGGTTACCCTTCATGGTACATGGATCTCATGAGGTATGTATTTCATATGTGTACCATGAACACAAGCTAGGGTAAACTTTCCAATTGTGTCAAAATCAATGTGCATACATTTGTTTGGTGATTCAAACACTAAATGCACATATTTAGGGAGAGTTCACTTTATTGCTTGTGATTTTGAGACTAACATGTTTGCAAGTTTATCTTTTGTAGTCTCACGAGAAGTTAACACTCTAAGAGAATGTTTCTCACGATCAATATGAGCAAACAACTCTATAAGAGTGATTAGATAGATTGTGCTTTAATGCATATTGAGCCATGCTCTATTGAACTTAAATGCTCATATCTAAGTTCATAGGCTATGTGCTCATATATTTGCTTAACCTTGGTGTACCAAGTGCTCCTTGTTTAAAGACTTTCATTTGGTTGCAAGTCACTTTCATTTGGTACATGCAAGTTAAACAAAGTTACCCCCGGAGGTATGCAAGGTTCTAAACTCATTAAATTGGTATAATTGTCAATTTCTTATCTTCTTTAGAGCTACCTCCGTGCATGATATGATCTAAGCTTTCTAGTTATAACTTCTAGTTGTGCATTTGATTTTCACATTATCATTTTGTGCACATACCTATGGAAAGCTTAGCTCATGTCTTGCTAGTTTTGTGATTTTGTGATCCACCATAGTGAATTTTTCAATTGGTATTTTTATTGATATCATACAATTGGATCATGAGTCATGTAACTAACTCCCTATGCTACTAATCTTCTCTTGAGATATATTGTTTTGCAAGACCTTTTAGGTACAAGACCTTTTAGGTGATTTGATTCCAATGGGGGGAGAGATGTGGATCAAAGCAAGGCATGTTTCCAGCAAAGGGGGAGAAATGTTCCTAAGAAGGAAAAGTATATTCTAAAGGAGGAAAAATGCCAAGTGAATCAAGTCATGAGGGAGAAGTAGCGAGAAAGAGGGAGAATCAAAGGGGGATTATGGTTTTATAGGGAGGTCAAGCCATCATTGGATGGTGGTAAACATCCAAGCGAGTGTAAGTGGTTTAATTTGTCAATTCTTGCAAATTTTATGCTTGCTTTGATTGTGTTGTCATCAATCACCAAAAAGGGGGAGATTGTAACGAACATGGCACCATTCATGCTATTTCGAGTGATTTTGGTGATCGAATGACAACGCAATCAATGTGACTAATGCTTTTGTTAAGTGAACATTTCTAGATCACAGGGATGAAGTAAAAAGGCCATGCAATGCAAAACACGAAGAAAGATCTCAAAGAAACACTAAATTGGACGAGTTCTGCAGAAAACAGAGGCACCGGAAGAACCGATACCCAAACATCGGTGCATCCGATGGTTGTCGGAAGATCCGACGCCCTGGTATTTGGTGCAGGACTGAGCGCCTCTGAAGATCAAGTGAAGAGCAAGTAAAGCACCGGTTGAACCGACGTTGTCAAAACAAGCATCGGTACATTCAACGTACTATATTCCAGAGACGATGTCAAGTGCCCAGGAGCCAAGCTTTCAGCACTGGTTTAACCGACGGTCCATCGGAGCATACCATCGGAGCAATGACGTCAGCAGAAGAGGGAGGCCCAACGGCTACTTCAGTTGCTGTGTGTGACCGGTTGAACCGACGCCCTTAGCATCGGTTTAACCGATGGTCCCTTGAGTTGCAGCAACTGTGTCAGAGAAGCCAACGACTACTTCCGTTGCTGTGAGTGACCGGAAGATCCGACACCCTGCACCGGAAGTTCCGATGCCTATACAGAAATGTGCCCAACGGCTCCAAACGGCTAGTTCGAGTTGGTGGCCTATATATGAGCTCCCTCGGCCATTTGAAGTTTGCTAGAGTTGCTAAACATCCTACACATACCCAAGAACACCTCCAAGCCATCCAAGAGCATAAAGATCAAATCCTTTGTCCTTAGCACAAACTTTATGAGTGTTAGTGCAAGTTTAGCTCTTGAGAGAGTGATCAAGAAAGGTTTAGATCCTTGTGCTGTGGTTCTAGAGTGAACCATCTTTATATCTTGGTGCGCCGGGCATCCTTGGAGCCTTGGTGGCTCGCCGGCAAGTCAACGACCCTCCGGCTTGGTGTGGAGCGGCGTCGACAACATTGTGCGGGGGACGGAGACCCCTCCTTCGTGTGCAATCTCGCTTAGTGAAAATCGGGATTAAGGTGACCGAGATTGTGTTCACGAAAGAGACTTGATTGTCGGGAAGCAATACTCTTCGTGAGTGCTTCAACAACGTGGACGTAGGGGTGCCTTTGTGGCAAACCAAACCACGGGATATATCCTCGTGTTGAGAGTTCGCTTTCTCTCATCTCTCTTTAAGCTTCCGTATTTCATATTGCAACTTGTGTGCCTTACTTTCTTAGTGTAGTATCTTGTTAGGATTGACTATAGGTTGCAAAACTCTTTTGGGATGAGGGTTTTTCATACTAAGGGGAACCGTAGTTGCACATCTAGATAGCTTGGATTAGTTTAAATTTTGTGCAAAATAATTAGAGTCATAGATTTAGATTTTAGAGTGTTTAATTCAACCACTCCCCCTCTTAGAGTAGAGCACCCGATTGCTTTCAGCATCCTCACCCCACCCAGCCTCTTCTTCCCCTGCCCCCTCCGACCTCCCCATTGCCCCCAGCCTCTCCGCTCTCGCTCCATGCCAAAGCCCATCGCAGCAGCAGATCACAACGCGCCATGCCGCCTCCATCCAACGCCGGAGCACACGCGCGCACAGGTAGTTAGCTAACGAACAAACCCAGCAGCAGCACACGGCCGACACGCCGTCGCCAAGCGAGCACAGGTCGCGGGGGCGACAGAGGAAGACGACAATGGCCGCGCCGCAGGCCCAGCTCCGCCGCGCCACCAGCGCCGACAGCGGAGGCGGCGAAAGCACCAGCGACGGCGACGGCGACAGCGACGCCCTGGCCGTGGCATCGGCCTTGCCCCTCTTCCTCCTCCACGACCTGATCGGCGTGGCGGTGTTCCTCGCCTCGCACCCGCTCCACGCCGTCTACCTCCTCATCTTCGCGCGCGGCCTCGCCTCCCTGGCGGCCTTCTTTTGGCCTCTCCTGGCGTCCACGTCGCTCCTCCTCGCCGTTCTCGCCACCGCCGGTCCGTACGTCGACGGCAGCACGGAGTGGACCGGGATGAGGTCCCTCGGTAGGACCTGCGGCATTGCCGTCGCCACGCTCTCCGCCGGGCTCCGGCCCAACGGCGCCGGCGCTGGCGCCAGGCTTGTCGGGCAGCTGTGCTCCTTCGTCCTCGGACCCACCGACGCCGCGTCCGTCCTCCGCGTCGAGGAGATCATGGGTGAGCCCTGCGACACCACTGCTTCTTGCTTTGTCTTCGATGAAGACCAGAGCTTGTTGTTGCTTGGTGGCAAAGGGTGCAAGGAGCTTGCATTTGAGCTGCCAACATTGGGCGGCGCCATTGGTGAGCGAAGCTTCTTGCATTACGAGGAGTTTGGTGATTTGAAGGACGAAATCGATGACAAAGTTGTCATTTCCGAGGATTTGAAGGGCTCTGATTCTTTGGCTGAGCAATGTTGCCGCAGGGACACATTATTTGTGCAAGAAATTGAAGCAGGGGAAGAAGCAGAAAATGGCATTCAGGGGCAGGACATCATCTTGTCAGCCATTGATGAGGACAGTGACGGTATTGAGGAGAAGAGATTGGAGTGTGACCCAGTGTCAGTGGAGATCAAGAAGTCCGAGCCAGTGCAGGCATTAGAGGTCAAGAAATTGGAGTCAGTGGAGCCAATGGTGGCCAAGATATTGGAGATCAAGAATTCTGAGCCAGCGCATGTGGTTGAGATCAAGAAATGCAAGCCGATGCAAGCAATGCAGATCAAGAAATCTGAGCCTGTTGAATCAGTGGAGATCAAGAAATCTGAGCCAGCTGAGTCAGTGGAGACTATGAATTCTAATCTTGTGCAAGCATTGGATATCAAGAAATGTGAGCCAGTGCAAGCATTGGAGGTCAATAAATTTCAGCCAGTAAAATCGCCAGAGACCAGGAAATCCGATGAAGTTGAAAAAGTGGATATCAAAAAGCAAGAGCAGGTGAAACCACGTTCTTCGATTGCTCAACGCATCAAGCTTTGGGAAGCACAAGTATCTGGCAATATCAAGCCAGGGCTTGCGGACAAGGAGGAAAATTCAGTTGAATTCAGTTTAGAGAAGGAGCTAATCAAGGATGTGAAGCAATGTGTGCGATTTCAGGCTCATCCTTGTGTCGACAAACGCAACAATGAGCAGCAAGCTCATGAATTTGTCTCCAGTGAAGAATCTACCAATGAACAGCAAGAGCAAGAAATTAAGGATGTCAAAGAATATACGCGCTCAGAGACTGAAACCTCAAGTGAAAAATGCAGCCAAAACACTGACGCTGAAGAGATTGCCCATGTTGTTGCACAAGCTGAAGATCAAGGCTGCAAAGATGCGCAGCCTGAACCATTGCTGCACGAGCAGGTGTACGAAATCGCGCAACCTGAGCAAGAACTGCAAGAAATGGAGGAGGTGGTGTACACGGACGTGGCGGCGTCTCCAGCCATGTGGAACGGGAGGGAGAGTTCGCTGAAGTCGACATCGATCGCCGGCCGGGTGCACTCGCGGACCTCGTCGGAGAACCTCGTCAGCGAGGGGTCGCCGTCGTGGAAGGACAAGGAGTGGAAGCGGACGCTGGCGTGCAAGCTCTACGAGGAGCGCATGCAGCTCCGGCTGTGCCGCGACCGCGCCGTGGTGGAGGGCAGCGACAACATGGACATGCTCTGGGAGGCCTACGAGGTTGGCAGCGGCAGCAGCAAGGGCAGGGCCGGGAAACGCAGCGGAAGCAAAGCGAAAGGCGGGTCCGGCAACAAGGCGGAGGAGGTCGTCGACGAAGGCGAGGAAGAGGGGGAAGAAGACGACGAGGAGGAGGAAGGCTCGGTGAGGCAGCTGTGCTGCCTGCAGGCCCTCAAGTTCTCCACGAGGAAGATGAACTTCGGAGGCGGCAGGCCTAGCCTGTCAAAGATCTCCAAGGTGCTGAGGAGGATGACAGCGCTGTCGAGGATGGGATCGCGGCGCAAACAGTCTGGATGAAGCTCATCTCCAGTGAACGGTGGCCAACGGATGGATCTTCGTATTCCTGAATGTAGAATCGTTGTACTGTCACTCTTCTTCTTGTGCTCTTTCAAGCGCTTGTTTTTCTTTTCTTCAGCTTGTGTATATGATGATATATACCCAATGGCTTCAGTGAGATTGGGGTAATTACAGGGTTGTAACTTGACCTGCAGAATGTAATAAACCTTAATCCGGTGTGTGCTCTGTGATTTTTCGTGGTTTTGGTAAATGCTATGTCTCCATCAACAGTTACTGAAATGCACCCAATTCCAGTAAGTGCAAATGCAGCCTCAGCTTGCCCTGTTCCCCTGTTCTGACTTCTGAGTTCTGAGCCATGACGCCATTGCCATAGACAGTGACAGTTCGTCACACGCCAATCTTCAGCACATGATTTGCCCAGACTCTCTGACTCAGCAGAAAGGTGGGTTGATCTCTCTGATTTTGGAGCAAGGACAGCGACTCCACTCTACTCTGGTGGGTAATCAGTTGGTGCATGTCACATTCTGGTCTCTGGAGTTTGTTCCAGCAATCTACACTAGAAAAACTCCAGCATATATCGATAATTACATGCAATACAGAAATAGTTCTGCAGGCTCAATATCTGCACTGAAGATACCTCTCATCGTTTTCCGCATTTCTGCAAAGCAATTCCTGCATGCATGTCCAACAGCGATAATTCTGCAGGTCAGAGAGGCACCAGTTTCTGTTCTGCCTTTTGGGAGCATCCTCTGATGCAAGGAGGGCCTTTTTCTTCTCACCCCCCACTCTCCAGGCCCAGCCCTTGGAGCTGACGTACTGTACATTTCGGCTAGCAGTACTGGAAACCTCGTGCACTAAACGTTATCATTTCGTGATGGACTGATGGGCCTTGGCAATCTACCACAGCCCATTGGAATTTCTATTTCCTTAATTTTTTGAAGTCAATTTATACTTTCTCTCCCATTTGTCAAATATATTACTAAGGTTATCGTAATATTATATGTTGAAACAATCGATAATAAACTAAACACAAAAATAAAGAATAATATAGATCGTGGACTCCAATCACAAAACTATGCCCTATCCAACTATTTCTCAATAAATCTTTCCTAATACCAACTAATAGAAATGTTCCTATATTTATTGGATGTGTCTCCGTGTCAATCGATTGAGATATATGTTATCTCTCAATCATCTTTGTCAGTCATTGAATGTTTGATTGACTACCCAGATTACTTGCTTATTTTTTCCATCCTCCACCTGGCAACAAGTGTACATGATCTGTATTGGGTTTGCTATTTGTATGTTTGACCCGTTTAGCCTATTTGGGCTGTTTTGGACATGTTAATGGATGTACCAATTTTAAGGCCAAATGACACATGCAGTGTGTTGTCAATATAGTAGCATTTTTTAAAAAGAAAAGTGAGAAAAGGACAGCCGATTGTGTGTTCAAAATTTACACCCATTTCATACATTCAAAACATGCAACATGAAGAAAAAAAATATAATATATACAATCTATTTTGGCATGCACGCACACACATGTATATACACAAAATGTTGTAATCACGCAGGCTTTGCATTCACTTGAACTCAACGACGCAGAACAACGGGAGGCATGAACAGATAGGGTCACCTGTTTCATCAGCAGTGATGGTGAAAAAAAAAAGATTTTCACCATGACAGTTAAAAGTTTGTTAAGAAAAATTAACAAAGAAAAATGAAGATATATGTCTGTCTTCTTATGTGTACTGCCACACTGGGTACACCAGTTCCTGACTTTTAAAACTATCAATCCCAACACCACCACAAAATTTACAACTTCTGCAAAAAGTACACATCAACAGAGATTATGATAATAGGAATGGAGACAAACAAGTGGAAGAAACCAAGAAGAAAAGTAGTAGTAAAAAGGCATAAGAAACACAGGATTCTAGAGAGTTCACGAATTTCAACACTTTGACCTAATATATATTAAATAAGCAAAAAGAATATAGGTCATGCACATTAAAATCACAAAATATCTACTAGTACAACTTCTATGTAGAGTTGTCTATCAATAAGAAATTTGCAAATGGACCCACTAGCAGCAGAGATCTTTGCCTGAATAAAGGCCCAAGAGGTCGAATGAGTTTGGTGAGTACTTCCCCTAGAGAAAGTGAACATACTATAGAAAGAAGAATATATAAAGAAAACAAAATTGTGCCCTTTTAATAAGACAATGTTGACACAGAATCGCGTCAAACACACTCGGATGCGCTAGAACGCGCGAATGATCGTCAAAACGATCAACGCCGATGAAGCTCTGGGCAGGTCGGTCTGCCCGGTGCCGCCGACCGGCCAGTTCGTGCATGGCTTCATGAAGACCTAGAACAGCGAACTCGGGAGGGACCCGTCGGAGCTCGTGGAACTATGATTGCTCTGCCCGCGGCCCACCGCATGCCGCATCCCGCTGCTCTACCGCCGCTCCTGGCCGGACGAGCGCGCAGAGTGGTGACACGCCATGCGAAGGCGCGGCCTGCGGAGGGCTGCCTCAGCAAGCTGAGGGGGCGGCGCGGTCGGCGAACACGTGTAGAGGGAGAGGGAGAGGTATGTGTGTCACACCCTGAAATTTTTGGATTTCAGGATGTGATAAAAATTAAAAATAAAACAACAATTTCCTCATTATTTTAAAATTTACTCAACATTTATTTTCTTTACAGAGAATTTAGTGTAAAAGAAAATAGATTGATTGTTTTTCAAATTAAATAAGATTGTTCTTTTGTGTTGCATTCATGCCGCAATGCATTATTTTATTGCTTATTGTTCAACTCGAGTTTAAATTCTCTTGAATTTAAATTTGAATTGAATTGTTTGAATCTTTTGTTGAAAAAAAAGAAGAAGAAACCTCTCCCTCACCCTATCTCCTTTCAGCACAACCCACTCCCATTTTCCTTTTCCCTCTCCCTTTCTCTTTCTCTCCTCGCGGGCCCAAGGCCAACGCCGCGACCGATTTCCTTGCGCCAACCCATCTACCTCTTCCAGCCCATCCCGGCGTCCCCCTTTCCTTTCTTCTACCGCCGACAGGTGGGACCCACCTCTCGGGGTATCCTTCTTCCCCGTGCGCGGGCAGGACTCCGCCGAGTCCGAGCGACGCACGCGCCCTCCCGCCCCATATAAGTGCCGCCCCGCACCCCTTTTGAGGCCCTTCAAACCGCAGCCGCCGCCCCAGTTCGCGCAAACCCTAGCCGCGGCCATTGATGAGCTCGGAGCTCGGGTTCACGCCGCGCCGCCACTCCGCCGCTCCTCCTCGACAAGTTCACCGCCCCGGAGTTTCACGAGGAAGCAAGGGAGCTCTCCGACCCCTTTTCCCCTCCCTCTCGCTCTCCTCCATCCGTGCGAGCTCGCCGGAGCCGTGCGCCATCGCGAGACCCGCTCCGGACACCGCAGCCCTGCGCAGACCCCTCCATCGAGTTCGCGACGTCGCGCTGGCTTCCCGCCCCAAAACCCGAGCCGAACTGTGCTAGAATCGCGTTTTCGCGATACGCCTATGATCCGCCGCCGCGAAGCTCGTCGCCGGTGACTCAACGCCGCCGCGGCACCGCCCAACCCACCCGGAACCGTCAGATCTTGATCTAACGGTCCATATTAGATCTAAAACCCAGGTCAAACTCGGCGTACCGGTCAACCGTGGCGGTTTTGCAGAAAAGCCCCCAGTTTCTAGGAAATCAACCCGCAGTCCTCTCCAGTTCAGAAGTAATTACAAAACAGCCCTTTGTTTTATGTTTTAACCCCTGGACTTTTCTAAAATAGAACCCGCCGTCCAGGAGATAGAGTTTTGCATGCTAGCCCCTATAGTTTAGGTTTAATCTCGTTTTAGTCCCTGGTTTCTTTAGAGCTAGCCCCTAGAAGTTTAGATCTATCGCAAATAAGCCCCCAGAACCTTGTTTTAGCCATAACTTCTTCGTTTTAACTCCATTTTTATCGATTCTCGCGCTCACGTGATCCTTGCAACATGTGCGATAGCTTTATGACCTTGTTATCCTCTGTGAGCACACTTTTTTTGTGTCTTACAAATCTTTTTTGTTAGAGACTAGGTCCCTATAAGCTTGTTTAGCCCATAGAATCGCCGTTTTAGTTCCGTTTTCAGCGTTTCTTGAGCTCTCGTAACCATAGCAGCGAGCCCTATCCTTTAGTATGCTCTTTAAAAATATTTTCTTTTGTTCTGGTGTATTGTTCTTAGTTGTATCTTTTTGTTTGCTTTGTATGTTTGCTCGTTGATTGCTTCGAGTAGAAGGATCGCTGTTCGAAGATTGAAGATCAAGAGTTCCAAGTGAGCAAAAGCTGAAGAGCAGTAAGAGTAGTTTTTCGTTGGAGAAAGGCAAGTGACCCTAACCATACTTCTATCTATGCTTTATTTACAAGAGTACTATGATTTAATTGGAACATGGAGAACCACCCAAGAAAACCGTACAACCACAATACTATATGGCTCTGGTCTTGGCTAAGTAATTAGATGAACTATATGTTGTGTTGGGGTTGTTTTGCTTGGTGGTTATGAGTTTGTGTTGTGGAGAGGGTGAAGGAAGCTGTGTCTTCTGAGGGACCGCAAAGGCAGGGACCAACACATACATATAGGGATTCTTTGTAAAGGCCTCATAGCGTCCCTATGCAATCACACCTCAGAAGTGTGGTGTTGTGCCTAGCTAGCACATTGCGTGGTTGGGTTCAAAGTTCTTCGAAACTTTTACACGAATTGTGGTGAAAGTGTACAACCTCTGCAGAGTTAAAACTAACCGGTTAGCCGTGCTCACGGTCAAGAGCGGCTTGGACCCTCACATGATTAATTTAACTTTAAGATGGAATTAAATCATTTTCTGGTTATTTCTTGTGGCCTTGCTGAGTACCAACCATAAGTGTACTCACCCTTGCTTACTGCTGCTCAGAAGGAGAAGGTGTTAGAAGTATTTTGAAGATGATGCTGAGTTCTAGGCATGCACAACCCCAGTCGATTGCCTGTGAAGTTTGGAGCCTTCGTTTCCAGGATAAGTTGTATGCTCTGATAGTCTTTTAGTTGTTGTTTTAATTCTCTTTTACATGATACTGTTATTGATTATTCACTTATGATGTCTCTATATGTATGAAACTTGATCCTAGCATACATATAGCTATGTATTCGGTTTTATCCTTAAAACTGGGTGTGACAGAAGTGGTATCAGAGCTGTATCGACTGTAGGACGTAAGTCTAGTTAGCAATGGTCGTTTTCTAAGGTTTCATTGATTTAAAATCTATTCCTGCTTATTCCGTGAATCTATTCCGGCTTATTCCTTACCCCCTCCATTGAAATTCCTCCTACTTGACCATTTTGTTTAATAAGTCTTTCTTGATAACTTACTTTTTCTTGCTTGATCCCTTCTCATCTACACCTTATTGTTGTGCAAATGTTAGATCCTCAATCCTTGTCTATTTATTTATTTTCCTGATCACTTCTTAATTTTGATCATACCGCCCACTTGGTGTATGATTTTCCAAATTTCATCCAGCTCACCTTCTTTTGATATGCTGGTGAAATTGCTCCTTGAATTTCTTTTTAACTTAACTTTTTGGACCTATCTCCCCTTTGCTTTATTCACAATGTGCTCAGTGTCTCTCCTTTCTTTCCAAGTAAATGCCGATTTGGATTCATCCCTTGACTTTTGATTCCAAAGTATCTCTTTAGATTCAAAAATAATTAGATTATCTGTGCCACGTATCCTAATGCCTGTCCAAATCATCTGAAGAATGGAGCTACTAGTTCATAATGAGAGTCAAGTCGAAGCAATTGGACCACTTGCCAACATTCCTACTCGAGTTAGATGAAGGATTTAGAGCACCACCAAAGAATCAAGCTTGAGCTAGGTTATGACACTCTCACTACCACTACAATCACGAAGGTGGAGTCAACACTGGACAAGCTGAAGGATACACGTGTCGTCAACAACGAGAAGCTGGAAGATATAACCATGCTTAGGAGTACCCCTTCTAACTCTATTAACAACGTTTAGCATCGTTCTTTGACCATGTTGACTGGTGGAATTCGGTATTTGCATGATGATGCTTGTCTTTATGACCTTGTTTGATTCGCTTCTTTGCAATGATTGTTGGTGTATTATGGGTCTTCTACCTACAATAACATCGGTTGCCTAGATGGGTTCTTATGTACCTCCCACCTCCTTGTTATCTTCTATCTTTCTACCTAATCCTTTAAAGGATGTCAAGAAAGAAGTTCATGGCAACACTGACAGCAATAGTAGAAGCCTTCAAGCGTCTACAATGATCGACAAACGAAAGAAGCTACAGACAAGAATGCACTCTTTTCCCTTTCTGTTACTGAAAGCATCTAGGCCCCTAATTCGAGTTTTGGTAATTAATGACAACAGTTTGTGGATTAACGATTTCAGTTGAGACAATGAGTATAGGTTGATCCACGGATGAAAGAGATTTGGTTGTGAACGTATGGAGTTTTGGAGATGATGAGCAAAGCTCGGGCTCAAGGCAAAGGTATAAAATAAGGCTTTTGTATTTTACCGGTCACAAGGCGTTTAGTGGATGAAAAGTGACCGGATTTGTTGGATAGATAGCCGTACTATCAAGAGGGGTTGTGTACTCATGCTTGACGGGTCTTTAGTGCCATTTTGCTCAAAATGTATAGTTGCATGCATGAGGGCTAACGGCGTTTTGAAAAGATTTGAAAAAGACTAAGGTTGAAAGCTGACTGAGTAACGGCGGACAGTCCGCACCAGAGGGGCGGACAGTCCGCGACCGTTCCAGAGAGCTTGCAGAGTCTCTGGTGGGCTCGCGGACGGTCCGGCCCAGGTGGGCGGACGGTCCGCCACTGTTTTTCAAATGTGTACCAGAAAGGGTGTCTATTTGGTGTGAGCTTCAAAGTTGAACGGCGGACAGTCCGCCCATGGGGCGCGGACGGTCCGCCGGCTAATCTCAGGTTTGTACCAGAGAGGATGTTTCTCTGGTTTGGGCTCAAAAGTTAAACTGCGGACGGTCCGCTCCTGATGCGCGGACGGTCCGCAGGCTAATCTCAAAATTGTTCCAGAGACGATGTTAGTCTCTAGTGGGTTGGAACTCTTAACTGCGGACGGTCCGCCACTGGGGCGCGGACGGTCCGCCAGGGCTTAACGGCTAGTTCTGACATGCATTTATTGCACTCTGACTCACTGGTTTATAATGGCGGACAGTCCGGTTTTTGAAATGCGGACGGTCCGCGACTTCGCAGAAAAGAGTGTAATGGCTAGTTTTTTGAGGGGTGTCTATATATACCCAATGCCCGGCCATTGGGAGGGTCTCTTGGCCATTTGGATAGCATTCTTGACACATTAGAGCTAAGGCATCCCTCTCTCACACACACTTGCTTAGAGATTACATTCTTGAGAGTGTGAGAGCTTCCTAGTGCATTGCATCAAGAGTTTGAGCTTTGTGGCATTAGGGAAACTTCAAGCAAGCATCATCAACTTGTTACTCTTGGGAGTTGCCGCTCCCTAGACGGCTTGGAGAAGTGGATTTCGTGGAGCTCCTCCAAGGAGATTGTTGAGGAGCCCCGATTTCGGTTGTGAGAGGTTTTGTGCTCACCTCACCGGAGTGGTGAAGAGTAACTCTAGTGGAATCGAGGTGTGGAGCGGTTCTTTGATTCTAGCCGGCTCAAGATCAAGAGGTTCTTGATAGAGGAGCGGTTGATTCTTGGAATCCACCTCAACGTGGATTAGGGGTGACCGGCAAGTCATCGACACCACGGGATAATTTCTTGTGTCAAGCTTGGTTACTTCTCTTGCTCTTTAATACTTGCTTTTACTTTGAGCAATTTACTTTACTAGAGCTTGACTTGTCTCTTGTCACCTTAGGTTGCAAACCCATCTAGAGATAGTAATAGCATGACATAGGGCTTTTCCTTTGTTTCTAATTAAATTTCTCTAGTGTTGTTGGCTTTAGATTTTAAACCGCCTATTCACCCCCCCTCTAGTCGGTGTTCTTGATCCTACAGTTACCCCCATGTCTTTCCCCCCTCCACCTTGATTTATTTAAGTTGCGACCACCAAGAGTTGGTGAAAAGGAGGATGATGATAAACCCAAGAACCGAAGCTCCAATAGCCATACACTCGGTCAGACGTCATCAGTTGATCCCCTTGCCAAGACGGATGATCAGGATACCTCTGCCAAATGAGAATGCCGTCAGTCTCCAATTCTCATGCCACCACGAGTCGCCAAGATACTAAACCAAGAAAATCATGTTTCTACAACGCAGTGGCTGCCTGAAGATGTATGAAAAGATCTGAACTTTATGGTTGGCTTATCTTCGTCACTTTACTTGAAGGTTATGAGATGTGTTTGTGGACTTGAGAAGTGATACAAGACCCCAAGCCAGAAGAAACAACCAAGCTCTATTCAAATCACTTTATTAAGGTACGAAGGATGTTCTTCGAAAGATTGCCAATGATGCCGAGGAAAGAGTGGGTAGATGAAAGAGGAAATAGACCGAGTAGGCATAAAGTGTTTTTGTGTGAGTTGCGAAGAATAATGGAGCATGCTTGAAGAGGTATTGTAAGAATGAACGACCTGGAAAGAAAGTTATATATGTTGGATGCTACCCAGCTAAACCTTTGTCTCATGCTAGCCTTGTGAATCTCGGGACGAGATTCCTTTTAAGGGGGGTAGTTCTGTCACACACTGAAATTTTTGGATTTCAGGATGTGATTAAAATTAAAAATAAAACAACAATTTCCTCATTATTTTAAAATTTACTCAACATTTATTTTCTTTACAGAGAATTTAGTGTAAAAGAAAATAGATTGGTTGTTTTCAAATTAAATAAGGTTGTTCTTTTGTGTTGCATTCATGCCGCAATGCATTATTTTGTTGCTTGTTGTTCAACTCGAGTTTAAATTCTCTTGAATTTAAATTTGAATCGAATTGTTTGAATCTTTTGTTGAAAAAAAAGAAGAAGAAACCTCTCCCTGACCCTATCTCCTTTCTACCCAACCCACTCCCATTTTCCTTTTCCCTCTCCCTTTCTCTTTCTCTCCCCGCGGGCCCAAGGCCAACGCCGCTGTCCATTTCCTTGCGCCGGCCCATCTACCTCTTCCAGCCCAGCCCGGCGTCCCCCTTTCCTTTCTTCTACCGCCGACAGGTGGGACCCACCTGTCGGGGTCTCCTTCTTCCCCGTGCGTGGGTAGGACTCCGCCGAGTCCGAGCGCCGCACGCGCCCTCCCGGCATGGCCCGCACGCCAAGAGGGCCCTGCCCCGCCCTATATAAGTGCCGCCCCGCACCCCTTTTGAGCCCCATCAAACCGCAGCCGCCGCCCCAGTTCGCGCAAACCCTAGCCGTCGCCATTGATGAGCTTGGAGCTCGGGTTCACGCCGCGCCGCCACTTCTCCTCGACAAGTTCACCGCCCCGGAGTTTCGCGAGGTAGCAAGGGAGCTCTCCAACCCCTTTTTCCCCTCCCTCTCGCTCTCCTCCATCCGCGACATCTCGCCAGAGCCGTGCGCCGCCGCGAGACCCGCTCCGGCCACCGCAGCCCTATGCAGACCCCTCCATCGAGTTCGCCACGTCGCGCGCTGGCTCCTTGCCCCAAAACCCGAGCCGAACCGTGCCGGAATTGCGTTTTCGCGATACGCCGGCGATCCGCCGCCGCGAAGCTCGTTGCCGGCGACTCAACGCCGCCGCCGCACCTCCCGACCCACCCAGAACCGTCAGATCTTGATCTAACGGTCCATATTAGATCTAAAACCAGGTCAAACTCGGCGTACCGGTCAACCGTGGAGATTTTGCAGAAAAGCCCCCAGTTTCTAGGAAATCAGCCCGCAGTCCCCTCCAGTTCAGAAGTAATTACAAAACAGCCCTTTGTTTTATGTTTTAACCCCTGGACTTTTCTAAAATAGAACCCGCCATCCAGGAGATAGAGTTTTGCACACTAGCCCCTATAGTTTAGGTTTAATCTCGTTTTAGTCCCTGGTTTCTTTAGAGCTAGCCCCTGGAAGTTTAGATCTATCGCAAATAAGCCCCTAGAACCTCGTTTTAGCCATAACTTCTTCGTTTTAACTCCATTTTTATCGATTCTCGCGCTCTCGTGATCCTTGCAACGTGTGCGATAGCTTTATGACCTTGTTATCCTCTGTGAGCACACTTTTTTGTGTCTTACAAATCTTTTCTGTTAGAGACTAGGTCCCTGTAAGCTTGTTTAGCCCATAGAATCGCCGTTTTAGTTCTGTTTTCCGCGTTTCTTGAGCTCTCGTAACCATAGCAGCGAGCCCTATCCTTTAGTATGCTCTTTAAAAATCTTTTCTTTTGTTCTGGTGTATTGTTCTTGGTTGTATCTTTTTGTTTGCTTTGTATGTTTGCTCGTTGATTGCTTCGAGTAGAAGGATCGTTGTTCGAAGATTGAAGATCAAGAGTTCCAAGTGAGCAAAAGCTGAAGAGCAGTAAGAGTAGTTTTTCGTTGGAGAAAGGCAAGTGACCCTAACCATACTTCTATCTATGCTTTATTTACAAGAGTACTATGATTTAATTGGAACATGGAGAACCACCCAAGAAAACCGTACAACCACAATACTATATGGCTCTGGTCTTGGCTAAGTAATTAGATGAACTATATGTTGTGTTGGGGTTGTTTTGCTTGGTGGTTATGAGTTTGTGTTGTGGAGCGGGTGAAGGAAGTTGTGGCTTCTGAGGGACCGCAAAGGCAGGGACCAACACATACATATAGGGATTTTTTGTAAAGGCCTCGTAGCGTCCCTATGCAATCACACCTCAGAAGTGTGGTGTTGTGCCTAGCTAGCACATTGCGTGGTTGGGTTCAAAGTTCTTCGGAACTTTTACGCGAATTGTGGTGAAAGTGTACAACCTCTGCAGAGTTAAAACTAACCGGTTAGCCGTGCTCACGGTCAAGAGCAGCTTGGACCCTCACATAATTAATTTAACTTAAAGATGGAATTAAATCATTTTCTGATTATTTCTTGTGGCCTTGCTGAGTACCAACCATAAGTGTACTCACCCTTGCTTACTGCTGCTCAGAAGGAGAAGGTGTTAGAAGTATTTTGAAGATGATGCTGAGTTCTAGGCATGCGCAACCCCCAGTCGATTGCCTGTGAAGTTTGGAGCCTTCGTTTCCAGGATAAGCTGTATACTCTGATAGTCTTTTAGTTGTTGTTTTAATTCTCTTTTACGTGATACTATTACTGATTATTCACTTATGATGTCTCTTTATGTATGAAACTTGATCCTGGCATACATATAGCTATGCATTCGGTTTTGTCCTTAAAACCGGGTGTGACAATGTGGCTGAGGAGGGAAGGAGAGGAGCTGGCGTGGCTTGCGGAGGAGTGCAGAGGGAGAGAGAGAGGCGGCTGAGGAGGGAGAGGGAGAGGGATAAGTGAACTAAACCCTAGCTCGATGTATTTATATCGCAGAAAGTTATTGGGCCTCGTCAGGGCTAGTTGGACCTGAGCCTTTTCGTGGGCGGGCTTTTAAGGTGACCTCCTCTGTAAATCGATTAATTGAGGCAACAACCGCCTTGGTTAATCAATATTAACCAAGACGGTCATTTTAAGTCTGGCCGTCTCGATTAGTCCATTTTGCAATGCAGTGTTTTTAACCGCCTCGGTTAATACCCGGCATTAACCGAGACGGTTGTGACTCTGAGGTGTTTAAAAAGGGTCGTGATAAATCATTTTTTGTAGTAGTGACTAAAGCAATTTTGGAAGGAGGTAAGGTCCGACCAAAGAGGTCAATAGTGTGCAATTTAAGGAGTGTGTTAATAACTCTAAAAAAATCACTAGAATAATGATGGAGAAGCACAATTGAATAGCATTAACTTAGTGGGAGCAACTATTACTAAACGAAAATAGAGAGTAAAAAAAAGTTTACACGACAATGTAGTAAATGGTAATATATGACGGCCATAGAGAATGGTGAGCATAAAGAAGATGATTGTGCCTTAGCAATAGTAAATGGTAGTATATGATGGGGAAAGATTCAGCAGTTGTACAACAATATAGGATTTAAAATGTTAGAAAAAACAAGCTAGCAGTGCTAATTTGCGCGGGCCACCTTGCTAGTTCATGTTATTTGGGTGATCCTCCGACTAATCAATCGAAGGGGTACCGGCCATCCGCTAGAAAAAGATCAATTCTAATATATTATCGGAAACTTTTTATATCTTCTAACGTTGTTAGGATAACCAACCAATGCACCTACCCGCAAAAAAAGAAAAACAATGCACCAAATTGATATATTGACTAAATGTCTCTTGTGTTTACTCGTGCAGCATGGAAGGCGCTTGATGATGCCTTTTAATGTTGGTCCATGCAACCAGTGTACTGTGCTCCAAAGCCCAACTTAATTAATTCAAATATTTGCGCCGGAAGTTCTCAGAGCAATTTGATTTAAGGGCTCCGCTTCGCTTTCCAGCGAGAGCCCCTTCAAATATTTCTCGCGCACAACGCAGCTGGAGCCCAACTACCTAAATTTCATCCTGGGCCCACTCGAACTTATTGAGAACCTACCCATCCGGATTCCGCTCAGATCGGATTTGTATGGAAGTGAATGGGTTGTTTGGTTTTAAGGCTAAATTTTAGTCCAGGTCAAAAGAATCTTAGTATTTAAAAATATTAAATAAAAATTAATTATAAAACTAATTGTAGAATTCTGGGGCTAAAGTGCGAGACGAATCTAATGATGTATATTAATTCATGATTAGTGGATGGTTTCTGTAGTATCACAGTAGCAAATTATAGATTAATTAGGCTCATTAGATTCGTCTTGCAAATTATCACTCAGTTGTCAAAAAAATTTATAAACAAATTTTATTTAATACTCCAAAATAGTAAGATTCATTTTGATATGACAGGGACTAAAGAAAAATTCCTATAATCAAACAGGGTCGAAATAGGATATTTCAGATATTCATATTTCTGTTTTCATCCTGTCTCCGTCGCTACCAACTTCTGCACGACAGGAAGCAGGAGCCGCAAACGCTAGAGAACATGTTAATAATGCCGTCACCCGATTAACGAATGGACAGTCACGCGCAGAGCACTAATGGACAGCGCCCCCGCCAACAGGCCAACTAATACCGGCTCACCTTTTCATCCGTTGATGCGGGACTATTTTTTTAATTATACAGTACAACTCAGACCACTCACAATACACGCATACTCACACCCCTATGAACACACATGCAAACTCTACTTCTATGAGCATCTTCGAAAACTGAGTCGGCAAATCCTCGAGATTAACAAAGTCACCACAGGCACCTCGCTGTCGAGGAAAACGTCGCCTACCACCGAATGCACAACACCGTTAAATCCTAGAATATTTGCTCTCATGAGAGTCGAACTCAAGACCTCAGGTGCTACCGAGGCTCTTGTAACCACTAGGCTACAGGCCTTTTCGCTTGATGCGGGACTACCCAATGTTTTGATTGAGGTGGTAAATATATATTAACGAGAGTAAATTGCACATACCATACAACAACTTATCATGTGGGTGCAAATTGGTCAAATAACATATAAAATACTAAATTAAGTGCAAAACTTGACAGGTGGGTGCAAATCGATTCAACAACTTTTAAAAAGTCTAATTTAATCCAATAACTTGGCAAATAGATGCATTCACAGTCCAAACATTACACGGCAGTGTAACTATCAAGGTCTCAATAAAGAGTATATTCACCATAAGATAAATTATTAGGTATTATTTGACTATTGATTTTCGTGTTGTGCCTGCGTGGCAATATATTAAAAATTCACCCTCAGTATTTTCGATATGTTTGATTATATACACTATTAAGCTGAAAAAGTCAATATGTTGATACAAACTATTGATATCTTTTAGGAGCTTGGTACATATAAGCCTCCTATATTCGTTCGAAAGAAAAATGAGTTAAATAAAGTTATAAACAGAAACAAACATGAGCATTGTTGAATACATTAGTAAAAACGCAGAAGAAACCTAAGGTTTCAGGATCTCTCAAATCGACTTTAGTATTTCAGTGCTATTAATAAGGTAATTCTAAAATTTGATTTAATTTTAATAAAAAAATGTACATGGTTGAAAAGCAACAACCGGATCACCACCAATAATTTTCATTTATAAAATTTAAGAATTATTGACGTTCATCTACTGTGCTTAATATGTTGTTATTGTATTGGTGGTTAAATAATATATTATTTCTAATAAAACCATAATCAATTTATTCTGAGAATAAAATTATTGGCATCCATTGCGACATGAAAATCTATGGTTAAATAATACGTTCTGAAGTGAATATACTCTTTATTGTAACCAAGCAAATACATTGTTGTGTAATGTTTGGATCGTGAATGCACCAATTACCAAGTTATTAGACTAAATTAAACATTTTTAAGTTGTTGGATTAGTTTGTACCCAGTTATCAAGTTATTGTACTAAATTGAGCATTTTACAAGTTGTTGGACTAGTTTGCATCCAGCTACCAAATTATTATATGGTGAGTACAATTAACTCTATTGAGAACCTAAATGCCATGAAGTTCTTCGCGAGGCTGCCGACGGAGCAACCAAACAATAGAGCGAACCTTGTGTCACTCTACATTTGGGTACGTACTGACATGTGGGGCCGGATCTACCGGGACCAAAGTGGGGGAAGACTTGGCCGTTCTCCTCGGCTAGTGTGGAGTGTGAACAAGCAGTGGGAAAACGGTGGCCTTGGCGGTGGCTATACAAGCAGCAGGCAGAGAATAGGGCCTCCAGCATAAGAAACGGGGCAAAATGGTTATTTTACTCTCATATTAATCCTTTTCTAGTGGCAGCTAACGGAAATGGTATTGGAGGCATGTCAAATTTTATCTAGTGGCACCAGGGGACCCTACGCATTTTAGTGGTATTGAAGGAATTCATACATTTTTAATGGTATCGAGGGAATTCACTTTTTTTATTCTACATGTATAACGGTTTTGTATTCTAAAAGTACCAATGATGAAAACAGCTAAATATTATCTTATATATTGAGTAATTCAAATCCATATCTATATTCGAATTAAAATATGATAAAATAGAAATGCTCCCCGAATCAGATTTCATGTGAATTCAATCCAGGTCCATCCTTAAATAGGTGATGGACCATTGGGGAGCTGGAGCAGTGGGGATCTAGGGCACAAGAATCACATGGTTGTCTAACATGTCTATCCTTAAATAGGTCCATCCTTAAATAGTTGGGGACGTCACGTTCAGATTTTACTTTTGTGGGTCCTAGCCGAGGGTAGATGGCTCTGTTTCTACGTTAATAAATAGAGCACTCCTGGGTGGGCTGGGGCGCCTTGAATATGTTGATTATTGCAATCTACTGTACGCTTTGTTCCAGCAACTAGAGGGATGGGGGATGATCTTTTATTAAAAAAAGTTGTAGTAGTACTCTTGTGATCATACTACATGAGAATATAAAGTCTACAGTAGTCCGGAGTCCGGACTAGCCTGATCACTTTGCACACTAAAAAAATGTGAATGACGGAAATACAAGATGTTGCCTGTAGGTGCATTTGCTTTGTTTATTTATCTTGGCTCTTGGGGCTAGCACGTGGCTTGCTGTGTATTAGACCCGTTTGGGTCTGGGGAGAGCTTTTTACCTAGGCCTGGACACTTAAAACCGAAAAACCGAAACCGAACCCGAACCGAACCAAATAGACCGAATTTTCGGTCTATTCGGTTTCGGTTTCTAAAATCAAACTGTTCGGTTTTCGGTGTCGGTTTCGGTTCCGTTCTCCTGAAACCCGAATAGACTCAAAGAACCGAAATGGAGAAGGGTGGAACCGTGGAAGCCTGGAAGGTGTTGGCAAGTTGCATTTTCTTTGGATGATTAAGGATGGAGCCTGTCATGCTGTCACCTGGTGTTTGTCAAGACTTTTAAATTTGTTTGTCATGAACTTGTTAAGTAATTTCCTAGTCTCTTGTCCTGTGGTGACGTATTGTGGTACTAGTACTATGGTTAAATTATTTCCTAGTCAATTTCTGTCACTATTTATCTCATTGTGTGATCTGTGAGTAGTGGCTCTGTTCGGTTATTTCGGGGAACCGAATAGACCGGACCGAAATTTTCGGGTTATACGGGTTCGGTTCCTGCAATTTTTCCAGAAACTTCGGTTCTCAAAATTCAGAACCCGAAATTCTCGTAACCCGAATAGACCGAACGCCCAGGCCTGTTTTTACTGGCGGCTTGTTGTGGATTAGACCCCGTTTGGGAGAGTTTTTTTTTACTGGCTTCAGCTTCATTTATTTTCTGTAAATTGAGAAACTTTAGTGACAAACCATTTTGTAAAAATGAACTAGAAGCCGGATAAAACTGTTTTTTTGTTCATCGAGCTTTGACTTGTTTTAGGAGAAATAGTTCCAAACGGTGCCTTACAAGTTACAATGCGTCCGTTTTCAGCAAAGCGGGGGAAAAGTCTCCCCACATGTACATGTGGCCCTATGATCTATCTACACCGTTCATCTCATCCACATGATATGTCATCCAACCATTGATTTTCTCACCAACCCTAGATTCTCTCACCTACTCATGATTCTTTCACCTATCTCCAACCATCGATTTCAAAACGGATGGCTGTGACAGACCATGTGGGCACAAGTGCATGTGAAAAATCCATGTTCCTTGTGCAGCTCGTTGAATCGAGTCTCTTCCCAACAATGGAGTTGCGCTCTTGTTACGGTGGTGGTTGGAGATTTCAGATTTGCTTCTACCTCCGTTCGTCAGTGGGTATCGCATATAAATATTTAGCAGCATGAGAAACCCAAACCCCAAAGCAAAGCAAACCTCTTCAATCCCCAAGAAAAAAAGTAAAAAACAAACACTACGTGAAAAAGCCAAATTGGTAACGGGCATAGATTGCTATTGGTAACAAGCAAAGCACCTGTTACCCTTTTGGAGTTTCTAATGACCCATCATCAGTAACGGGTATTTGCCCGTTACCAATAATAGTCATTAGTAACAGGCAATAAGTCAATACCCGTTACCAATAACATAATATCAGTAACGGACATCAATTACGCCTGTTACCAATAACAAAATATAGGTAACGGACATCAACCAACAACAGTTATAGGTAACGGGCATTATGGTAATGCCCGTTACCTATGTGGAATTAAAATAAAAAAAAAGAAATCATTTTTTTTCTATTCTTTTATTACATCCACACAGTTACATTCATACACGCTTGTACGCACACATCATTATTCTTCTCAAGGAACTTCTCGCCATTGACCATGATAAGGGGAATGTATTGCAGGACTAATCTCTTGCACCGGCAACAAGATAATAATATGATTAAATGCATGCCATGCTTGCCTAATACATTAACTAAAGAAGCAGAAAACATCTCCTAGTATTAAACTTCAGATTTATACACACAGTTCTAACGATAAACATTTATGCAAGTTTTTGTTCTTGCAGGGAACTAAATCTAAAATTTCTGCAATTTAAGCAAAAGTTTACACATCAGTGGATAGTAGGAAAAAGGTACCAAATTGCTTACCTGCTGGACATGACCTTCGATCTTATTGCACTCCTTGATGAGAATTTGAATTATCTCAAACTACAGACATAAAAAATGAAGTGTTGGGTCCAAAAAGTCTGAAATTATGAACGGCACAAAGCAATTACCTCCGCATTTGGATCTTTCAGTTTGGACATAACTTCATCAAGCCGGTGGTGGCAAAACACACAAGTGCTATCACTTCCTAATTATAAGAACAAACAGAAAATGTTATTACCTTCTGTTCCAAGGAGAATGATTGAGAACAAGCAAAAGGCACCGGTCTAATCAGATGGGCTAAGCAAGCAGGAGTGATGGTCTAATCACAAAGCAGGAGTTATATCTAAGCCGTAGTACTTAAATGCAATGACAAATACTCCTGCTTATTTCATCCAAAAAGAAATAGCATGACTCAAAAGAATGGGCCACGAAAGATTCAGTTACCTGTACTAGAAATTATAGCACTGCATCATCAGCCAACAGTGATTTGACTTTCAATCAAGAATGGGAATGAAAAGCAGCGCTCACCCACGCATCTCCAATTGAAGCTAAAACCCTAGATTAGAAGATGATGCCCCCAACCATTGCCATACCCGAGGACTCACATGTGTTGGAACGAATTGACAAAAATCAGATGCATATCTTCAATTCAGTAGACAAATAGGTATCAGCGATGTTAGCATGCACGAGCTTCCAATTTGCTATCCTAAAAGTACCAGTGATACATAAATGATATAGCTTATGCATTTCATCGAACATGAAGAAGGCAGGAGAGACCATGCCTTACCTCAGTTGTAAGCTAATGGGGAGGAAGGGCAACACCCCTGTCGTGGCATTGACGAGGGCGAGCGCATTGCTGGTGACCTGGACGACCTTGACGGCCCTGCGACGGATGGCGGCGCGCGTGTCGGCATCCACGCCGTGGGCGGCGAGCACTCGAATCGAAGGGAGGAGGGAGGACGAGGGAGCGGAGGACCAGCCATCGTAGATCCGCCATGCTCTGCGCGGATCCGGTCGCCATGGCCGCCGCGCAGGCCTCCACCGCCGCCGCCTCCATGGGAGGGCGCGGGAGAAGGGAGGACGGAGGGCCGGCCGCCGCATATCCTCCATGTCCTGCGTGGATCCGGCCGCCATGGCCGCCGCGCAGGCCACCGCTCCCTCTCGCCTGCGTCTACTCCCGTTGCTCCGACCGCCATCGCTCCCCCGCGCCGGCTCCCTCGCGGTCGCTGCCACCGCTTCCCCGCGCCTGCTCCCTCGCGACTGTTGCGTCCGCAACGCAACGCCCATGCTGCCTCCGGCCGCCCGCCGCTCGGCCACCTCTGTCCATCGCCTATTTGCCGCGCAACACGTCCCGAGGCCTAGGCTACCTCCGCCCGCCCTGCCTGCGCTACCTCCTGCACTGCCGGCGCCTACAACGAGGTGCTCGAGTCAACAGCAGCTCATTTCTCTCATCCGTGGTTTGCCCCCAACGAATCAAAGTAATTAATTAGTAGTAGCTAAGTTGCAGGCCATCAATCTTTCTCCATTAATTTGATGTCTCTCCTCCAAATCAAGCTATACTATGCCGTTATTGATGTCAAGCATAGCAGCGGGCCATGCGAGGATGCCCCCGCAGAGAACAGGGATGCCGACCACCGGCCCATGCTCAACGCTGGGGCGAGCTACCTCTCCACGAGCGCTGACCCCAATCTCTGTCACCCGCTTCTCTCCTCTCACCTTTCGCACCACAACATCCTCACGCGAGCCGCAGCCGGCGCAGGGGAGCGGTGGCAGCCACCGCGAGGGAGCGGGCGTGGGGGAGCGGTGGCAGCGGCCGCGAGGAAGCCGGCGCGGGGGAGCGGCAGCGGTCAGCACGCAGGAGTAGGCGCAGGCGAGAGGTAGCGGTGGCCTGCCGGAGGATGAAGGAAGAAGATGACAAGTGGGTCCATGGGCAAAATGGTCTTTCTACACTTTTGCTCAGCTAAAAATAATTATTATACTCAGCGTGGTGTGTTGGAGACAAAATCACACTTTCACAGTGTGTTGAAGATAAAATCAGCATTCACGGTTTTTTCTATACAAAATCACTCTTTGAAAGTGTGCTGCATACAAATCCCAATATTAAAAGTAACAGGCGTTAATTAACACCCGTTACCAATAAGACTGGGCTGCTATCTGAAGACTTTTTGTATAATGGACATAGACTTATTGGTAACGGACGTTAATAATATCCATTATCTTTAATAGTTTTTAGTAACGAGCTATATAAGTCCGTTACCAATACCGTGTTACCTATTTAAAATTTTCACATAGTGAAGCAGCTACCGCCAGAATCCCACCTAACCAGCACCACCATGTCAGGCGGTGGTGGAAATGGCAGCGCCGCCGCTCCCACTCACGTCGTGATGTTCCCCTGGCTCGCCTTCGGCCACATCAGCCCGTTCGCCCAGCTGACGCGCAGGCTCGTCAGCGGATCCGGCGGCGACGGCAGCTTCCGCGTAATGTTTCTGACGGTCGCCGGGAACGTGGCCCACGTCGAGGCGATGCTGGCGGAGGCCGCCGGGGTGGTGACGGTCGCGCCGCTGGACCTGCCCGCTGGCGCCGCGAGCACGGCAGAGCTCCCCGGCGATGGCGCTGAGCTTCTGAAGGTCGCGCTCGACGGCACCCGGCCGCAGGTCGCCGCGCTCCTCGGGGAGCTCCGCCCGGACGCCGTGATCTTCGATCGACTTCGCCGTGCCGTGGGTCTGCGACGTCGCGGCGCCGCTCGGCATCAAGCCGCTCTATTTCAACGTTTACTCCGCCGCGGCCCTCGCGTGCGTCGCCGTCCCCGCTCGGTGTCCCGGCGGGCGGCGCCCGTCCGCGCACGACCTCACGGCGGCTCCCGCCGGCTTTCCCTCGGACTCGCCGCTCGTCACGTTGCCGGCGTACCAGGCCGCAGACTTGACGTACGTGTACGAGAGCTTCTACGGCATGCCGAGCGTGTATCACCGCTTCAGTGTCTGCTTCGAGGGCTGCGTCGCCACCGTCATGAAGAGCTGTGCCGAGATGGAGGGCCCCTACATCGACTACTTCTCGGCGCAGATCGGCAAGCCGCTCCTCGCCGGCCCCGTCGTCCCGGAGCCGCCGCGAGGAGAGCTCGAGGAGCGGTGGTCCAGCTGGTTGTCCTCGTTCCCGGAGAACGCCGTCGTCTTCGCCTCCTTCGGCAGCGAGACGTTCCCGCCGGCCGCCGCAGCGAGAGGGCTTCTCCACGGCCTGGAGGCCACCAACCGCCCGTTCCTGGTGGTGCTCAATTTTCCCAAGGGCGCGGACGCCGAGGCAGAGATCGCGGCGCGCGTTCCGCCGGGGTTCGAGCAGAGGGTCAAGGGGCGAGGGGTCTTGCACACGGGGTGGGTTCAGCAGCAACACATCCTGCAGCACCCGAGCGTGGGGTGCTACGTGAACCACTCCGGGTTCAGCTCGGTGGTGGAGGGGCTCGCCGCCGGCTGCCGGCTGGTGCTGCTGCCCATGAAGACCGATCAGTACATCAATGCAGCGGTGTTCGCACGCGAGCTCCACGTCGGCGTGTAAGTGGTGCGGCCCAGTGAGGACGGATGGTTTGGCCATGATGCCGTCAGTGATGCAGTAGCGACTGCAATTGCAGCCGGGGGCGACGGTGAGTGGAGAAAGTGGAGGGAGTTCCTTCTGGACGACGCTGTGCAGAAGCGGTTTGCTACCGAGTTCCTCAGGAAGCTCAAGGACCTTGTCAAGGTCGCTTAATCAGATAGCAGAAACGAAGGCGCCCATACCCTAGTACTCTAGTCACTATGCACCGTGGAGAGGGAGCGGCGAGAGCAACCCGCTGCTCCCGTTGCGACACGTGCTGGGCAGAGGACGCGCGATGCGGGCCATGGGTTCCTCGCTCTGCCCTCTCGCCGAGGTCGCGCTCCGTGCTCTGCGTGTGGGCCTCTTTGGTGCCGCACCGCCTCAGATCCGCGCGGGCCTCGCCACGGTGCCCTGCCTCTGTCTCCACGGGACACCGCCCGTTCCCTTCCTGCCTCTTTTCCGCTTTCGTTTTCCTCCTCTCGCGGCGGCCTAGGGTTTGGGAGGGTTTGGAGAAGGCGGGACCTCGCCGCCGTTGCAGGAGAGCGGCAGCGCGGGAGTCCTCAGCCCGGCCATCGGCGACCGTCCCGGCCGACGGCGTCGTCAAACAAGCGCGCACCTTCCGCGCCATCGTCCGCGGAGGTCCCTGCCGGCGGATGCGCGGCACGGCGGTGCACATGCGCCGCGGCGGCGGCCTGCGACCCTCGCACCCTGCCGGCGTACGCGCGGCACGGCGGCGTGCACGTGCAGCGGCGGCGTGCACGTGCAGCGGCGTCGGGGCCAGCGACCGTGGCGACCTCCTCCCTTCGTCGATGTGCGCCCTCCTCACTCCTTGTGGCTTCGTCTTCTCTGCCTCACGCTCGCGTGGATGCGATCCCACGCTTCTTCCTCCCCACTATTGAGGGGCACACTGACTCCATCACCAAATCACATCCTTCCTGCGCATGTTTTTGCTGACCGCAATAGATCCCTCTCTCTCTCTGATTATATAAATTAGCTTGGCTGATTTTGTATAAAGGCACAGATCTTCCCCTTTTGCAAGCATCTACTGTCTTGAGATGTTGTTTCCCTTAGATGTAGCAACCATACCAAACAAGCTGCTTAAGGTCCTTACTGATTACTATCTAATATACTATGCATGAATCTTGCTCCACAATACATCTGAGAACTTTGGTAGTGATTTGATAAGTTTTATGCTGAGTAATATCCGATATGCATTCTACATGAGCCTCTCTATTAAACAAATCTGAGAACATGAATGAACCTCTCTTTACAATGTATCAGAGAACATGTTGACTATTGGTGTCTATTTAGAACATGTTGAGTATTGGTGTCTATTTTGATTTCAATCTGTAGCTTGCCAATTGAGTGGTAAAGCATTGAGCTATTTACTTGGATTTTCCATTGTGTCTTCGTAAGAAATAATTTGTTTATTATATCTCTTTTTGTAAGTAATGTTTGAGCCTTTGTTCTCATGGTATTATTGCTATAATCAGCAATTAATATCCATAGCTGCCCGCGGAGTGTGGCTGCACTAGCCGCTTTATCAAACAAAATCACCGACACTAATTTTAAATAGCAACTTTTTTATCCATTTCTTCTGCTCCTATTTTAATGATTTTCTTTTATTTGCAGGAAGAGATTTGCCATTACAAATTATTTCGCACACACCAGAGACGTCCGCAAAGGGCACCTGTGCGTTTGCTCCGGCGTCAGGGTGGTCCAGCGCCGCAACCAGTGCCCCTCGATTCAGCGTCGCCGCTCGTGTTGTTGGTGAGTTCGCTCTGCGTTTGTGTCTTTTTGCGCCGTTTCATTTCATTCTTCTGCTGACTCCTCCTTCCTATCTACTTTTGCATCGCCCCCTCTGTGGATCCAGATCTTTGTGGATGTTCTCTTCCGTGCTGTCTCTACGTCGGCAGAATTCGGGAGAGGATTTGGGCTGCTTGCTTCGGAGGACCTGTTTCTTGCTGCCTGTGCTCAGGTGTGCTCTGCTGCTCATGTCCTTTTCCCCTTTATTTCTCTCGCCCTGAAATTTTGTCCACTATTCCTTTGTTGGTTCTCGATTCACTTTTGGCAACCATGATAACTGTTGAAGTTTTGTTCGTTCCATCTCCCCATCTAGGATAATTGGTTGATCTATTTACTACAGGTTAAGCATCCCACTGCTGTCCAATGGCTGGGTGATAGTAACTGAGAAGAATGACACTTGAATGCTTTTAGCACAAGCACGGTAGTCAGAGAGATTATGTATTTTTCTCCTCACAAAAAGTGTATATCTTTTCTTAGTGTTGCAAGACAGGACAGATAGTTTAATTGAACTTACGGGTAAGGTATATATATATATATATATATATATATATATATATATATATATATTACTTCCCCACATTTGTTTGTTTTCCTTGGTTTGTTACTGCTTTTTCCTTAAAAATGGTCACCCATTATTATTACTCATTTCAGATAAGAAGGCAGTAGTGCTTCAGAAATAATGGAAAATCTCCTGGTTTCTTCTACTATGCTTTGTTTTCTTCATAGTATGGTTTAGCAGCAATATGGTTTATATTCTACTTTGTAGTTTAATTCCATTCTTACAGTTTTTTGCGGCATACTTCTCTTTCAGGAAAACATTGAGTGGTAACGTGTCAAGTTGCATCTGTACTTCGCAGTTAGCAGCCAAATGTATATTTTCTATGTTTCTTCATTTAATTAAGTATTGTCCTATATTGTTGTTTGGAATGTTTTCATCTTTTTTAGGGCATCAAACACTGATTTGTGTTTGGATGAAGGCAGCAAACGTACCATTAGAATTATAATGTCTCTGGTTAATGCACAGCTTCCTGCCTGTTGACGACTGGTACCTCCGAGCGGTTTCTGTTATGGTGAGCAGCATATTCCTCCACAATTAATGAGAGCACTACATGCTGCAATGGTGATTTCCTGCTATTTGATAGCCACCTTTTAATGCAAAGCTGAAAGAATGGCTCTCTTTGCTCTTAGTGTAATGGAAATCGGACCCCTGCACCGCCCTGTAATTCATATTTGATTCCCGGTTTACTAATGCATCATATTAAAACCATCGGAAAAACAAAGAGACAACATGGACACGGCGTAGCGCGCATGCTGACCTAGTTTCTCTGAGTAGTACTCTACTGGTCTACAAGCTACAACTTATAAGTGCCATCTGAATTTTTAGTGTCGGTACTGTTCTCGTTGAAATTGCATTGTTAGTGCAGAATGTCTCGCCCCCTGGTATGCACTATTTTTAAAAACAAAATTAATTTTAGTACACTTATCAAATAAATGTAAAAATCTAAACAAATTATTAGAATTACAATGAAAACATAAATTCTAAATATTAATTATTTTGACACTATTCGGTTCAAGACGAACACGTCATTCCACGCCATACATGATGCGCAATTAGAATTCACAGCTTTATTTCAGGTTCACTTTCTCTAAAACCATCGAGAAGAAAAAAAAATGTTTGTTTCAAAACATGTCTATGTCATTAACCTTGACCCTGCGATAATGACACTGTCGTTCGGGACTACCATCGATATTCGCGACATGGTGTGGTACAAGAGAAGGTAACCAAGGAGTACGTCGATAAAAGGAGAGGAATTTTATATTGGGACCAAGACCATATTCCTTCATCACGTCCATACTTATAACGCATCTAGACGAACACCCTGAGTCTCGATGAAAGATCTGTCACTATGCTGCTATAACTGTCATGATTGTCAATGTGTTGCTGACGTTGTTCCTCCCGATTGCAATCAGAGCGATCAAGACAGTATATGTAAAGATGGTAATCATTCGATTGTGTTACTTCCTCAATAAGATTTCACAAAAGGTGATCGACGAAGATGAGTTGCTGGATCTCAAAGAATTCATTGGGGAGCCTATGATGTAGCTGGAGATGTGCTTCCCTCCGGGATTTCCTGAGGGGAGGAAAGAAGCGATGTGGCAATTGTCGAGCAGAACTTTTATTCTGCCCAGAGGAATTAGAGAACAAGTAAAGCATTATGCTTTGAAGATGCTCGGTGAAACTTTCCGCCAGTGGAAGAGCGAGCTGAATACATGTTGGTACTTTGTAACATCACGAATAAAATCCGCAAGCACATGGATACTGCTGTAGCTTTCACCCAGGAGTATTCTAGGGTATCGTATCCACTGAGAAACGTGAGTACACTATCTACAGGTGCAGGCTCATCCAAGGACACACACACATACTGGTTTAGGAGGGATAGGACATAGAGGACTTCCTAAGATTTAGAATCTATGTTTAGAGGAAGAGATACTTCATCTTTATACTTTGAGCTACCGGTTTGGACTGGCTTATGCAAGCCAATAGCTCCAGTAATAACGCTCTATCCGATATCCGAACATGGAGGGTTACTAGAGCTCGAACAGGGCTGTCACCACCTGCCGGCTACCTCAACAAACCGTGGGGCTATAAGACAACTGAGTGGTAAAGTCTAGCCTAGACATCACGTCTATGCTATTCCATACTAATCCTAACCCCGGCCAAGATTATCCTTCACTATTCGGAGTCTTAAGCTAGGATCAAATGCTACTCTAAGCATACACTCAACTAATATAAGGCAGAAGCAATAACTTGCAATGAAACTCTAATTCTAAATAAGAAAGTCTTGAACACTTACAACCGAATAAGCATCCGTCAAGGTACAAGCAGAGAAGAGTGCCGACAAAATCAGCACTTTCGTCGACTCCTTCTCACTCTCCTCCTAATCGTCTACACCCCCTAGGCTACCTAAAGCATCTAGGATGAAGGTCTTCAAGCTCCCAAGGAAGAAAGGATGAAGGTGAGTTGTATGTTGTGTGTGGTGTGTGTTTCATTTCTTCAACCCCCTTTGTATTTATAGGAGGGAGCCATGGCCGAGGGGAGCTCCATCTGCAGGTATGCCTCTTGAAACCGACCCATGCATCCAATGAGCAAGCTCCACATGGCAAGTTTAAGTCGGTGGGGCCCATGGGCTGGTCGGCCGACCAGGGTGGTCCCAACTGACCTTGGCCTTCTTCTGTTGGGTTGAGCTCTGGGCCCACTTGTCAATGGCACAAGGAATGGCTTCTTTTATGTCGGTTTCTAGCTCTGGTGGGCCCTCTAATACATGTTATGACACATGTCGCGCTCTGATTCGCTAGAATGTCATGTCTTGGATCATGCCACACTGTTATGCTGCAAAATTAGCTTAAAATCACCTGCACACATTCTCAAACATCATCTGTGGAATTCATTAGTAAATAAATCTATCCTAGCATTTATTCCACATTATGGTTCAATTTTGTGCAGGAGTTGATGGTCAAAATGGGTTGTTAGTGCCGGATTGCTTATCTGGCAAGTCCACTAGGGGTATGCCCGGCGGTAGATTTGTAGGTCAAGGAGGAATTCCGGAGCCAAGAGCTAGATGGTCGCGAGATGATGCTAGGGTTTAGACAGGTTTGGGCCGCTCGGGAGCGTAATACCCTACGTCCTGTGTTTTGTGTATTGTATGAGCTTGACGATGAAGATGAATATGAATGACTTCTATGGGTCTCCTCACAGCGCCTTTATAGGTCAGGTGCCGTGGGTTACACGTAAGGGAGGATATCTACTTGGGTTGTTACATGGAATCAGGTCGGTGGAGATCTCTAGATATCTGGAATCCATATCCGCGCCTTGATCATGATCCTCGGAGGAACCTTCCGATGCGCAGCCGAGTGCCTGTTCGTCGGATAGTCATGCAGAGTGGTCCTGGCCGAGTAGGTACCCAGTCGGGAGATAACTACTCGGCTGGGAGGTACCCGGATGTACCTCCGTCAGTTAGTTACCGTCAACAATACACGGTATGTCCAGAAGGGTCGAACACAATTTGAAGACTACGGGGACATCACACTAGCACATTGAGAAAAGTTTGTTAGACAGAAGACCACTGAAGAAGCTCTATCCCTAAGCCAGAAGCAAACTAAATTAGCTAAGAGCAATATACATAGAGTCCACCTTGGACCAGGTCGGTACCAAAGAAAGGTCGACCAGTGGCGGCATGAAAGAGAGGCAGCATTAGCTGCCGGCCAGCCTGACCCTTATGAAGGAGTGGACGACTGTGGATGGCAGTGGCTTGAAGCAAGGAAGCCAAAGATAGTTGAAGGAAAACCAAAATTTGATCGACCCGAGATCGAAGCGGTGGCAGAAAGAATGTTAAAACTTGCCGAGTTTCAGAAAAAAGGTTAGTTCAAACCCAATAGGGAGAAGGATATGCTCAGTATGGCCGTTTGGTCCAAAGAGCTTGGACGACGTGTTAGTGGTATGTCCTCTAAGTTGAGCATCAAAGATGGGTTCGAGAAGGACTGGGCTAGGTACAGGAGCCATGACTGATATAAAGAAGAAATCGTGGCTACAGCAGAGATTGCAATGGAAGCAAGGTTCAAGGATATGTTTTTTGCAACACTTGCGAGCAACAGCAGTCGGGAATAATTATGATCAATCCTTCGCAAGAGGTGGGGCAGCATCACATGGTGGTCATGCCCCCTCTGAGACTTGGCCAAGCTATTACGTCATGTGCACAGAGTAGTGTCACCTTGACCATAGCTTAGCAATACCCGGTCGATACCATAATGAGTAATACTCCCTGCTTGTTGCTCTATCCTGTCGACAGAGCTGGAAAGGCTAATGAAGTAGCCAAGGCCCAGGTACATCCAGCTAAGGGTTTATTTGACGGAAAACTAATCTCGGTCAAATATGCATGCGTACAAGTAGGGCAACTCTTGAAATCAAGCTATGAGGATATTGAGATAGATTTCCCCACTGCAGATAAAAAGAGTTGCCTTGGAGAATGTGTCGGTACCACCATTCTGTGGCATAAACGAGATATCTTACTGGTTGGTCAGGTACCTTTGGCTGCTATAGACATGTCTCACAAGAGCTGTGGGCAATACCAGAGCATTCACAATTGGCCCCGCCATCAGCAGAACCACAAGATGCATCACTAGCTACTCCATTTTCATGAGAGCCATCACCTCAGGCTCCGCCATCACCAGCGGCTCCAATATCACGAGAGTCATCACCACCACTAGGAGAACAACCTCGAACACCACCACCACCACGAACATCACCACGAGAGCTAGCTTCGCCATCACTACTAGCACTAGAGCCATCCCCACAGGCCCCGGTATCACCACCACTACAAGAGCCATCCCACAGGCCCCGGTACCACCACCATCATGAGAGCCATCCCCACAAGCCTTGGTACCACCACCATCACGAGAGCCATCAGCACAGTCCCCAGTATCACCTCTGGCTATGCCACCGACCCAATCACGAGAGCATACTCCACCAGCCCCGGCTTCGATGGCCCGATCAGTGCTGCCTCGAATGCTACAACCTTACAAAAATGACAAGGAAGGGTAAGAAATTGTTAATCGATGGCACGCCACTAACATAAAATCTGATGAAAAGGCTAAGAAGGCTAATTCCAAGGATAATCCAGCATATTATAGTGCTAGGAGACGGTTGGGCTTTTCTACGCCCCGCACTGACATGGAGCACAAAAAGTTAATTGGCGTTGATGACATTCAAAACTTAGACGATGCTCCTATAAAGTTTGGGTACGGAAAAGACTTGCTACCGGACTGGGCACTAACAGATTGTCCTCCTTTTATGCAAAGGTTTCATAATTGGTACAAGAGGGCATGTAGACTTGGGCTCAAAACCATATATGCTCTGCACCATCCAGATGTATTCGGACTTAAGGGGCCACATATCTTTAATATCACGTTTGATTTTGCAGACATCCAGCACATGTTCCGCCTCAGAGAACTTGGTATTGAAATGGTTCGACTCCGGTGCATGTAAGTGCCTCATGATACTAATTCATTTTATATTACATCATAAAGTACTATATTATATGCATAAATATTTAATTATCATACATTATATTCTATAGGACGCAAACATACGATGCTATTATTTTTAAGAGAAAGGTCCGATACCTTGACCTCGCAGTGATTTGCGAGTCTGCGCACACCTCACCGTTATGGATGAAGGACGACGATACCCACCTAAAGCCATTTAAAACAAGGAAAAAAAACAAAAGGAATGAAAAAGATTTCATGAAGAGACCTCAAAAAGGTTGTTGCCGACATATCGCTTATGAATTATGATGACACGATGGGAAGACATGGATGCCATATTTGCGCCATATCACATCCAGTAAGTCTAATATCAACCATTTCATAATAAATCATTGCCCTGATCCATGCCTACAAAACGTATATAATATTCTTTTCTTTTGCATAAATCACTGGATTGCTTTCCATATGCAACCAAAGCTTGAAAAAAATTCTCATATTGGACTCCTTGGATTGGTCAACCCAGACATACCAAGAATTCTTAAATATTCTACAATTGTGAGTGAATTTCTTATCTTCCCTATGCATATCAAGCTTAAAACCAACTGAAATGACTTTGCGCACAAGGTTCCTGTGCCACAAGCAACCCGCGTGTTCCGTGTACTATGGATACTACATGTGCAAACATGTAACGGTGCAAGGAAGATATACTATGGATCCTGAATGTGTAAGGAGCTACTCTTTATTAAGGACATATGCATATGTGTACACTATTTGTTTACTATAACTAGCACTTGCTTAATTTTACCATGGATTGAATAATTGCATATTCACCCCAACAAACACGGTGTCCAGCACCATGAGAAAGAACTTCTAAACATAGTCGGTGATTTGTGCCATTTCATTATGCATGAAGTGGTCAACATGAGGGGCAAATTTTTCCGTGAAGCACAAGATTTGGCAACGGAAGATAAATACATTGGGCTTCATGAATGGGACAATCAACTGCACTGTGTTGCCACTAGTAGCGGTCCTAGGGAGGATTAGGGGGAAGACATGTATTCAATATGCACTTTAATGATGTATTCTAATGATGTTTGGTTTTCATATAATTTAATTTTGTATGCGTAAGAATTTTTAGTTACCGAACATATTCCATGTCTCGATAGTCAACTAGATTGAATGATCAAAATTGGCTGGAATGCAAATTGCAAAAAATAGCAGGAAACATAATCGAAACTTTCAAATTCGAATCAGTGAATTTTTTGGCAGGTGGGAAAAAATTTCCAAGGGCGGTTGAGGTGGAGGCCTGCTCCTGGAAATGGATTTTTAGGGTGGTTTCGTTACCCGCCCCATGAAAAAGGTACTTTTAGTAGTGAAAACTAGCAACGGTTGCGCTACCCGCCTCTAAAAATGTGCTTTTACTCGCCCCTACAAATGGTTTTCATATTAGTGGGGGGCTATGGTATATACAAAAATTACTTCTGTGCACTTGTTTCATAATGGTTTGCCCCATTGTTTCAAAACTTTTATTCATTATATGCTCTGATATATGATTTTGATACATTTCCTATGTTACATATATCACAATATGCCTATGCAAAAAGTTTCACAATTTTATCATGTGTTTTACTATTTTATTTGCATTAATCCAATTTTTTGAATAATTTGGAAAAATATTTGTAGGGGCGGGCCGGGCCCCACCGCCCCTACAAATAGATTTTTGGGGGCGGGTGGGGCCCGAGTCGCCCCAAAAATGTATTTGTAGGGGATAAGACTCCTATATATACCAAGATTTAGAGAAAATTTTCATCCGTCCACCCGCCTCCTCATTTTGCCCGCCGCCGCTGCCGCCTGCTCCGCCTCCGCGCGCGGCCCCGACCTCCTCCTCCAGCACTGGCGTCGCACCTCCTCCTCTGCACCACCGCTCCACCGACACTGCTCCTCCTCCTCCGTGCCTCCTCCTCCTCCTCCTCCTCCTCCGTGCCGCCGCCTCCTCCTCCTTCTCCTCCTCCGTGCCGCCGCCTCCGCCTCCTCCTCCTCCGCGCTGCTGCCTCCTCCTCCTTCTCAGCACTGCCACTGTTGGCGCCTACCAGCGTCACCACTGGGAAAACAGCGATGACGCCCGCAAACACCAATTTGGGGTGGCAGGTATTTCATGAACCACAAATAAATCCGCAAGCGCACGGAATACCGCTGTAGCATTTTACTCGGGAGTATACGGCGGTGTCATTTATATTTCCACAGGGAAGGTTGTGAATGAAGAGATATAGACTAGTTGATTAACTTTATCTAGATTGGATATTCACTTGCATAAACAGGGGTAAGATATATAACATGGTAGGAGGTAGTATGACATACACACAACTACCCTCAAGGTAAATAAAGAAAGAAAGAAAGATGCTATAGGCCGGGAGCAAGGTAGAGGTTAGAGCTCGAGTCAACTGTGCTATGTTAGCTATATCTATGCTATCTTATGGTTAGATCATCAGAGATTAAACTACACAACAGAGAGACCGCTATCGAAGTAACGAGAGAAGCCGGTATACCCCGGCGGCTTTATGCACCTCCTACCCCCCATACCGAACGTGGAGGATTACTAGGGCTCGAACAGGGCTATCACCACCTACCAACTACCTCTACAAATCATGGGTATAGTTGACATCCAGCAACTCTTAGCTAATCTAGACACCATGTCTATACTAGTAAGCGATACTCTAGTGTCCCGCGCGGAGCCCCCACCCTCCAGATGGACAGACATCACACTAGAGCAAACATACGAATACTGGAGCAGTTGATAGAGTTCTAAGGCCGATATGTTAACCAACGCAAGAACAGGGCGATCATTAAATGTAAACATCGAGTGATAAACGCAACCAGATCAAGAAGCATATATCCGATAACTCAGAACATACTTCGAGCAGATATCGGTAACCATAGTCTAATTCTAATACAAACGACCGAATATTACAAGAGAGAGCTAGAGATGAACCCATACCAGAACTCTCGAGCAACTCCGGCGACTCGATGACTTCTATAGACTTCTCCTAAACTCCACTAAGCCTAAAGACTTCAAGAGGTGAGTGTGTTGAAGGGTGTGTGTGTGTGTGTGTTCTCATTCTCTACCCCCCTTGTATTTATAGCAGGGAGCCATGGGTGAGAAGCTGCCAATCCTTAGCATACCGACGTTGTGAGCCAATCCCCAGCTGCCACATAGCAACCTTAAGGCGGTAGGGCCCATGGCCGGTCGGCCGACCAGGGTGGTCGGGCGGCCTGTCCGAGGCTCCAACCGCCCCAACTTCCTCTGGTGGGCTGTCCTGGCCTGCCTTGTCTGGTCCACACTAGTCTTGGCCTGTCTTGATTGGATTTGGGTTGGTTCTTGGGCTACACTTGGTCCGATGAGCCTGAATCGACGCTCTGATAATTTCTATGACTTTATGTCGGGCCAAAGTGTGCTTGCAACCTGCATATTAGCTCAAAAACACAACTTGCATTTTCTAGAAGGTGAAGTGTGATTTAGGGACTTTATTAAATAAAGATGCGTGTAAGAAATGCAAACTCATGATTTTCTGATCAAGTTGATGCCTAGAAATGGTCGTTAGTGAGCGTCAACAAGATCCCCCAAGCTGTCCTTTGCTCGTCCCGAGCAAAGTAGGACAAATCAGGTTGTTGATCAGAAAATCACTTTGACTCATACCTACCTATCATGTCATAGTCTGAAGCAGTGATGTTCATCTATAAGCTTAAATAAGTTGGCTATCATACCTTTGCACAAGTACCTTGCTCTTTCATGGGGCTTCTTAGCTGTCTCCTTGTCTTGGGCTGTTGAGAGTTAGAATGATGCATATAGTAGTACTTGTTCATCGATCTACAATCCATCTGGAGATACTTTTTGAAGTATTTTTGAAAATATGGCAAAGTTCCCAGAATGATTCTCTGGAAGCACTCATCTTTTATTGTCCTCACCAGGGCAGTGTCTGCCTTTCGTCTTTCCTACTACTATAAAGCCTTTGTGGAGCTCAAGGTAGGATAAGAACAGGGCATACTTGCATTCCCTATATTGTAAAGTCAAAGATAGAATCCATGGAGAAACAAGTCATGTAATCTCGATCAAAAGGTGCAAGTGTATGAGTGGATGTATTGATGGATGGATGTGACTTACTCCTTAAGACATTGGTTCTCTCTCTCGAATCATCCCTTTCTTCTCTTCTCTCTTTATTATTATTTTTGAGACATGGCTACCCTTCTCTCTTTCTTATTTTTTTGGGTCATGCTTCTTTGGCATGCCATCTTTTCTCTTTTTGGGGCAACCATAATCTAATTTTATTTTATTTCAGGGTTGTTCTAGGAGAGATATTACCAAGACATGGAGCATCTTTTGATGAGGAATGGATGGATAGTGGTGCTATGTCGGTGTTTTACCATTGGATTCTCCGAGGGGTATCCCGAGGACAGTGGTTATGAGTAGGGACTCGCCGGGATCAGAACGCGATGGTGCAAGGAACACAAGGATTTAGATAGGTTCAGGCCGCCGGAGCGTAATACCCTACGTCCTGTGTGGTGGTTTGTATTCCCTTAGGTGTTGTTCGATGTTTTGGAGGGGTCCCTGTCCGCCCTTATATATCTTGGGGGGACAGGGTTACATGGAATGTTCTAGCCGAGTATGTTTAGAGTTCTACTCTGAGTGGGTCAGGTAGTTTCCCTGTACTCCAGCTAGTTCTACTGCTGCACGAGTAGATACAAGGTAATGAGGGGTAGTCTAGGTGCTACCCCTTATTCTAGTACGTTCTATGCCTATGAACAGTCCCGTGGCCCCAGGACTGACAAGCCCCCGAGCTCTTCGTAGTCTAGTCCTGTAGGTGTCGAGTACTTCTGAAGATGTTGATCGAGTGCTTTCAAGTGCTTCTGGAGCTCATTGCTCAGGCTTGGAGTCCATTGGGCGCTTCGGGTAGTCTTTCGAGTACTTCCTTGGCGGTATCGAGGCTATGAGGTGCTCTAGCCCTGAATCTTTTCTTCTAATATGGTGCGCGATGTACTCTCTCTCCATATGGAGTAGCCCCCGAGCCTTAGGTTGAACCGAAGGATCAGGCTGAGGATCATCTATGTCTTCAGGGTCTTCATTGAAAAAAATTGCCATTTATGATACATATCTCGCAGCCCTCAAGCCTTGACTTGAAATCCCTTGATTTAGGGTTAAGGTTCTGAAACCAAGGCATTCTTTGTGACCTTTGGGCTCCCTGATAATTTCAGAAATGCCACTGGCCTGATTATTTAACTGCGCCAGGCCGATCCGGGTCTTCCACTTCTTCTTGCTTTCAGGAATTTTCCCAATATTCTAATTTGAGCTTTGTCTTCTCAGTTCCCTTGATTCCTCAGCCCCCGAGCATATGCGTGAGAAGAGGCTCGTGACATTCCGGATGGCGCCGAAGAGATCTAAGCGTCAGGTATCCGAGAAGGAGGCGACGATGGCTGACGGGTGGAAGAAGAGTAAGTTGTCGGAATCTGTAATCTCTTCTCTTGTAAGCCGTCATCTGTTACAATCCAGAACTCTTATTCAGTGGCGGTCAGCTGAAGGTCATGCGAGGCCTTTTGAAAAAACTTCTGAGATTATTTTGTTCAAGGATTTTGTTGAACGTGGCCTTGCAATTCTGGTTTGCGATTTCTTGGAGGGTCTTCTTTTCTTTTGGGGGATTTAGCTTCATCATTTGACCCCCGATTCGATTTTGCACATAGCTATTTTTGTCCAGCTGTGTGAAGCTTTCCTTGGAATTCATCCCCATTTTGATCTATTCAAGAGTCTCTTTTCCTTGAATCCATTTCCCAATCTTAGGAATATTGCTAGGGTGGGAGGAGCTAATCTCCAGTTTTGTCCTGGTATAGCGGAGAAGTATATTCCGTATACTTTACACCGTCAGATTGAGGATTGGAAGGCATAGTAGTTTTATATTGATAACCATGCTCCGGCCCTTTCGGAGAGGACTCCTGGCCATCCGCGGAAGCGTAACGAGTGGTACGCTCGTGCTGAAAATGAGGATCAAGTGGCTGACGGTTGTAGCATCTTGGCTCAGGAGGCAAGTTCAGCCGTTGCAATGTCGCAGCAGTCTAGGGTTTGAATATACCGGCTTGTATGATCCTTCTCGATTTTCATCGGAGAAGACTCAACTGGAGGAGGCTATGGTGCTTCTTCATAATCTTTTTGAAGGTGTGAGCTCCGTTCCTATTCTCTCGGAGTTATTCCATGTGAGGAATCCTCCCAAACCGGTAAGGTTTCGAGTCATCGAGTGCTTTTCTAAACTGTCCTTTTGCTTTTTGGACCTGATCTTGGATCTTTTTGCTCGTAGGATGATTTATTGTTCTTTCGGAATGACCCTCCTTTGCCCGAGGTTTTCCGGCCAAGCCACATGACGCCTAGTGCTCACTTGCGGCCTCATGAGTATAGGCTTGACTTGGATCCGACTGCCTCGGAGATTTTGTCGAGTTCTGACTCCGATGATCATGCTACCCTTGCAGAGTTGATAAAGGGTAAAATGGGAGGAGTCGAGTCTTTGGCTCGTGAAGGGAGTCCGGGACCTGAAGTCGGCACTAGTTGTCCCAAGAAGCCGAGGACAACTGTGCGGAAAAGGAGGGCTAGTATCGATGTCTGGGAACCAGTCGAGTGATTTTTATCTAGTTCTGAGCTTTGTCAGTGTTTTACCGTCGGGTTCTCTGAGGGGTATCCTGAGGAGAGTGGTATGAGTAGGGACTCGCCAAGATCAGAACGCGATGGTGCAAGGAACACAAGGATTTAGACAGGTTCAGGCCGCCGGAGCATAATACCCTACGTCTTGTGTGGTGGTTTGTATTCCCTTAGGTGTTGTTCGATGTGTCTCGTCCTCTTTTGAAGGGGTCCCTGTTCGCCCTTATATGATCCGGGGGAATAGGGTTACATGGGAAGTCCTAGTCGAGTTCTGTTAGGATCCTAGTCCGAGGAGTTCGGCTAGGTCCCGAGTACATCGACTAGTTCTACTCCTATTCGGGTAGATACAAAAGAGGTAGGGCGTACCCATGAACTACTCCCTACTCAAGAACATTCTCTGTCCGTGGGCAGTCCTGCTGTCCCAGGTCTAACAAGCACCCGAGCTCTTCGTAGTCGATTCTTGCAGGCGTAGGCGTCGAGTGCTTCTGAAGACATCTGTTGAGTACTTCGAGAGCTTTTGGACTTCTGCCTGAGTAATCGAGAGCTTTGGGTGCTTCTGCCTGAGTAATCGAGCGCTTCGGGTGCTTCTGGAGCAGGTTGTCCATCCTCGGAGTCCATCGAGTGCTTCGTGTAGTCTTCCGAGAGCTTCGTTGGCTGCATCGAGGCTATGAGGTGCTCAAGCCCCGAATCTGTCTTGATATATGGTGCGCGATGTACTCGCGCTCCATATGGAGTAGCCCACGAGCCTTGGTTTGTTTTGATAAATTAGGCTGAGGATCAATTCAGTCTTCCGGGTCCTTCGAGGTTCCATTTGGAGTTTAAAATTTTTTTAAAAAAGTTGCCATTTATGACACGTGTCCCGCAGCCCCTGAGCCTTGAATTCAAATCCGTGATTTGGGGTTAAGGGTCCAGGAGATCGTGTTATATGTCCTCTGTGATCTTTCTGAGATCATTAGTACTGCGGCGAATCTTCTGAAAAGGTGACAGTGCGGTGTACTGTTTGCCTGTGGGTTCACGTGGCGAGTATTGCTATAGAATCTTTTCTGTTTCATCCATGAGCTGTCTTGTCCTTTGGTGTCATGAGGGGTAGCTAGGCTCCGCTGCTTCTTCTATTTAAGCGGTGTTTCTGGTACTCGTTTCCTCAATCTTGCATTTGTAGCAATGGGTTCCAAGTGGAGTTCTTCGCTTGAGAGTACTCGACCTCCTGATGGGGGTAGCCGATTCGTCTTTGTAGGTGCTAGAAGAGTGTTTGCGAGCAGCACAAACACTTGCTATCTTCGTGGCTTTCGGCCTTGCTTCTCATATCACAGCTATCCTAGTTGTCTTGGTGGGCTGATGGTGGAAGCTGTGTCAGAAGCTTTTTCGGGAGGGAACTTTGGTTGTTTCCCCCTCGATGGCTTCTGGAGAGATGGCATTGTTTTTGTTGCAAAACCTATCAGGGAGAAGAGCAGGTGCAAGAAGAGGATTTGTGATGTTCCTGATCGTGCAAATCTTCTTACAACAAGCCTTTTCCTCCCTGAATGTATCTGGATTACTCCCCTTTGGGAGTAACAAGATTTGTATCTCTGTATCAGCCCTTGGGCTGTCCTCTTTGTAGTTGAGATTGAGTGGTTTGAAGTGGTGAAAACTGTTCAGATCTTTGTATTTTCTTCTATTGGAATGTAATCCTTGGAGTTAGATTTTCTTCTCCGTGTTGATTCTGGTTCCTTTGGAGCGAATCCTGAGATTGTTGGCTGAAATAACTCTGAGAACTTGGTTCGGGGCCTTTGAACTTCTAGTTATTTACCATACTGCCATTGGCTCTGCTTATTTAACAGTTTAGGTAAATCTAGGTTTAGCACGCTTCCTTCGCCTACTCCGTCGCCGTAAAAACTCATCTGCTCTCGCCTCTGAGTGCCGCGAGATACTAGCCACCGCTAGCCCCCGAGCGTGAAGCAAGCGTAGAATCATTATTTTCTCGATCTTATGGCTCCTAAGAGACTTGCTGGAAGGGGGAAGGCGGGCGAAGCTGCTGGAGATGAAGCAGATGTTCAAGGGTGGAAGTCTAGTAAGTGCACTGACTCTCATCTGTTGAATCTGGTAGAGAGTCATCTTCTTCAGCCTCGGAGCATGGTCCATTGGCGTAGATCCGAAGAGGAGTCTTTTCCTCATGAGGAGGAGAATGAATCTGTTGTTTTCCTTCCTTATGTTCTTCGAGGCCTCGGTTTTCCCGTTTCTGATTTCTTCCGGGGCCTCCTTCACCATTGGGGGGTTCAAGCGCATCACTTGACCCCTAATTCCATTCTCCACGTCTCCATTTTTGTTCATCTTTGTGAAGCATTCTTGGGGATCGAACCCCACTTTGATTTGTTCCAGTACTTCTTTCATTTGAAACCCCATCCCAGCGAGTCTAAGACGTAGTCGGGGGTGTGCTGGGTTACAGTTCCGTCAGAGGAAGAAACCCTAGTACATCTCCTATGAGTTGAGTGACAAGGTCATCGACTGGAAGGAGATGTGGTTTTACGTTAGGAATCTTTCTACTTCTCTTCCTCTTCGTACCCCTGGGCCCCCCCTGTGAAGAAGTCGAGTTGGAACTCTAGGGGAGGCTGGGTGGACCAAGTTAATTTTCTTCTTGGTGAAATCGAGAGGCTGAAGGCGGATCATCATATTACTGGTGCTTCCGTGATTGCGCATTGGTCAAAGCAGAGGATCCAGCCGCAGCAGCAGCGAGTCCATTTGGGTTTTCAATTTTCTGGGGAGACGGACCCTACCCGCTTTAGTCAGTCCAAGATTTCTGAGGATGATCTGAAGGATCGGGTCACGCGGTTGCTGAAGAATGTGCCTGGAAGGGCCAATATTGCTGGAGTTTTTAGTGCTGGCAAGCATCCTCGGGAGGTACTGCTTCGAGTAGTCAATTGTAATCAAGTACTTTTTATCGAGTAGTTGAGTTGATTTGGTGTCTTTCGTGCAGATTAATCCCGAAAATTATCAGAGTAGGCCTCCGCTGCCTGAAGATGTGCCTCTGGCGCATACTGATTCGAGTGTGCATCTGACTTCTTTTGTCTTGCATCTTGGTTCAATTGGACTGTTGGATCCTCGATTGATCGCAGTTGTTTCTTGTTTGCAGGTCCTTCGGCTAGTCAGATGGCATCGGACGTCCTTGACGGGGCGGCGGATGAGCCGGCCATCGATTCGGGAAGGACCCGAAAACGGAGGGCTGCCGCCGCTGGTAGCATTGATAGGTTAGTTTGAGCTGTTGCTCTTCTGAAGTCTTGCGTTTGTTTTTTATGACTTTTTCTTCTTCTTAGGCCTCCTTCTCCTTCCAAGAGGCAGGCGGTGGGCTCTGTTATGAGCCCGGCCATCACAACTCCCGCTGCGCCGGCCGAGTACGGTGGGAGTGGCTCTGCTAAGGGGAAGAGTGCTTCGGGGCTGAGCGGGGTCCCGAAGTTTACTAAGCCAAAGAAATTTGTACTGAAGCATTTTTCTCAGTGAGTGCAACTGTTGATCGGCTGCTTGTCTTTGCTTTCTTTGTTTTTGTGTTTGAAGTGTCGAGTACTTCTTTTGTTTTGTAGCAATTCAGATGCTCTTGGGATTGATGAGTCGGAGAAAGGAATCTTTGATTCCCTTAATAATATCGCCCAGTTGCCACCCAGCCCGCCAAAGGATGGCGATCGGTTGGATGATTCTGCTGCTGGAAAAGCGGAGAGTCCCGCGGCTGAAGAGGCAGGCAAGGAGTCTTCTACTGCTAGCACCGGTGAGTGTCTTTGTGAGAGGTTGTCAGCTGGTTTTTTGTCATGCTTTTTCTAATATTTTTGTATTTTTTAGACAAGCATGTTGAAGGTGAGCCGAAGAATTTTGCGTCTGTCGCTAGTGTTGATCTGCTTCCGCTGTCCTGAGGAGAGTGGTTATGAGTAGGGACTCGCTGAGATCAAAACGCGATGGTGCAAGGAACACAAGGATTTAGACAGGTTCAGGCCGCCGGAGCATAATACCCTACGTTCTATGTTCTAGTTTGTATTCCCTTTGGTGTTGTTCGATGTGTCTCGTCCCCTATTGAAGGGGTCCCTGTTTGCCCTTATATGATCCGGGGGAACATGGTTACATGGGAAGTCCTAGTCGAGTTCTGTTAGGATCCTAGTCCGAGGAGTTCGGCTAGGTCCCGAGTACAGCGACTAGTTCTATTCCTATTTGGGTAGATACAAAAGAGGTAGGGCATACCCATGAACTACTCCGTACTCAAGAACATTCTCTTCCCGTGGGCAGTCCTGCTGTCCTGGGTCTGACAAGCTTGGCATCTGATATCTTTGCTTTTGTTTGCAGCCCTGATCCTACGCCTAAGCAGAGGCGGGTGGTTGATGAAGGAACTTCTGCAGTCACCACTCCTTCTGATGTGGCGGAGTCATCGAGGAGGACTGGTGGGGCGGGATCACTACCTTCGAAGGATATCCCAGTTGGTGATCCCATCGCACCGCCTTATAATGGTTCGAAAGTTCTTCCAGTTGCTCGGCTGCTTCACGAGGATAGGACGGCAGGTGCTTCACCAGATGCCGAAGAGGAGGAGGAGTCAAGTGATGGCCTTCTGGAGGAAAATACGGCATCCCCTCCTCGTTTTGAATGTGATCATGGTGAAGAACTTGAGGATGATCCACAGTTGACGGCCGGGAATATGAAGAAATTCCAAGCCAATATTTGTGAATTCACCAAGTTTTCTGTGGTGAGTACTATTGTCGAGTACTTTTTTCCTTCTGTGGATGTTTCTAGAGGCTGATTGTTTGTTGCTGTAGCAATTAGCCAATCGATCATATTTGAAGTCTTTGAGACTAAAGGCGACTGAAGCTGGAGGCAGAGAATGCTGCCCTGAAGAAGGACAAAGCGGCGCTCGAGCAGAAGGTCAATATGCTGAAGGAGGTGATTCAGAAGAATCGAGGTAACTTTCTGCTCTGTCTTTGTGGAGCTCTATTTTTTGGTTGCCTCTGTGTTGACGCTTTTCTTGTTTTGTCAATAGATGGCACCGAGAATCATCAAAGGGAGCTGCAGGAGCTTAAGGTGGCAGCTCAGGCTGTAGTCGAGTTGATAGGTTCAGCCAAGGAGTCCAGTAGTGGTTTGGCTGTGATGAAGACTTGGCCCGATCTTCCGAGAGGTAGGGGTAAATTCGATTGGTGGAGATCTCAATGTTGACGATCCGGCTTCAAATCTGCAAGATTCGAACCCTACAACTGCTACACCACTGCTCTGTTGGTTATCAACCAAGCACAACTTGATTGACCTCATGTTGACGGTGCTTAAGTGCCATTTTCACCTGTCAACTATACTCAATAATAAAGGAAAACTACATGCCTTACTCGCATATTTGTATCACTAACCTTACTTCACAGTTGTTTTTGAGTTTTGTACATTTTAGATGAGCAGGAGCGGAATAAGACGAAAACACGTAGCAGACGCCATACAACTACGCAGAATATCGCGTCCGGCGTCACCCACTTACAAGGAGGGCCCATCTGGCAGAGCAAACGGGAGCACCACGCATAATGCATACAAGGAAAGATATCAGGGCCTACATGTCAGCCTGCCAGAGAAGGATAAGGACGAGAGGTGGCCAGGTGGGGCCGGCCGCCCGTCCAGGTGCATTTCGAGGAGAAATCGGCCCCATGTCTCCTGATTACCTTCCATACGTGCATTTGGCGGGAACCGACCTCCACTAGTATAAATAGGGCCCCCTCTCACTTCCCACACACACACACACACTTCATTCCATTCTCTCCAAGAAGGCTCTCCTCTCTCTTTCTCTCTTAGCTAGGTAGTGGAGCTAGGCTAGTTCTCTTTAGCGAGCAAGTCGTCCTCGGGGTCGTTGAGCAATCCTCGGCTCTTGGTATGGCTTTGTATCCGACTTGTCAGACTTCTATTCATAATATAGAGTTTTGCCATGGTTGCTTTACTATCTTGATAGTTTATCAATCCATGCTTAGATCGTTCATAAGTTATGCTATGGTCTTGGTTAGGCCAGATGGTCTAGGTACGGATAGAGGTTCGTTGTGCTTTCGGGCTTGCTCTAGTGTTTTACTCGTCCATCCGAAGGGTGGGAGACCTGGGGGCACTAGAGTAGTGACTTCATACACGAGCGTGGTTCTCGGGTATGCGGGATCCTTCGGATATGACCGTGCTCCACGGTGTGACTGGGGTAGACCGCAGGTGGTGACAGCCTTGTCCGTCCGGCGTAACAGTGGTGTTGTGTTTAGCATACTCCCCGACGTTCAGGTTCGGTGTAGGAATTCATGCAAAGAGGTAATGGGACTGGATGTACTCCGGTGCGGGACCTTCTCCCCGCTATCCCATTTTCCTGGCACCTGCAGTCCTAACCATGATCTAACATGACTCCAGCTTTGGATAGAAGCACTAGGACACCTAACCTAGCCTAAGCTCCAGCTGACTTGACATAGGATAGAGTAGTTCTTTATTTTATAGTTTCTCTCCTTTATTCCTTTCTCTTGGAATGTGGATGTGTGCTGTGTCACATTACCCTTGCTTATTCTTTATCTGTACTTGCCCCTGTTAGAGTATTGCCTATTGCTTGAGGCACAATGCCATGGTTAATGTTGGGTACAATACCTTTGCCACTGCCATCCTTTGGGACACAAAAAAATGACGATACCCTTACTCTCCGGGTGAAATGCTACAAGGCATATCCGTGTGCTTGCGGATCCATCTATAATGGTATTGATTATACCACGAGAGTGGCACCCCTTGGGTGCAGTTGCTAGGATGGGTTCGGCGCCTTCATTTCTAGTGATTGCACTAAGGACCGCCAACAGGCATTTCTGGTGCCGTTGCTGGGAATTAACCATTCCTAGTGATTGCGCTAAGAAATGTCAACAAGCTTTTCTGGCGCCGTTGCGTGGGATGGCATCTGAGCAAAGATATTGTGTTGATATTAACTTAGACCTTGTACTCAGGATATAGTCTTTACTCTTTCAGGCTAATGTCATTTTATGTCTTCTTTTATTTTTGATTTGAAAGAAGACAGGGGCAGTGTATGACTGGTTTCTCCCTGCCGGGATACTACACAGGCAATCTAGAGAGGCTCGTGAGAAGGGCACGACCTCGCATCGTTCCTCCTCTCGCTAACCACCTGGCACAGGAACCCATTTCGGAAGCACCACTCGTTCTTGAGGCTATGGCTGAAAAGATTCTCCGCGAGTTCTCCGTCCCCTCCACCGACAATGTGGCCACTGGCCCCAACTTCGAGCTCAAATAAAGCCTCATCAACATGGTGCAGGCTAGCCCATTCTGTGGCAAGCCAAATGAGGACGCAAATGCACATTTGCAGAATTTTCTGGAGCTCTGCGACACCGTTGTCATACGGGGTGTCGCCGCCGACGTTGTCAAGCTTCGTCTGTTTCCCTTTTCCCTCCTGGGGAAGGCGAAACAGTGGTTTTATAAAGAAAAGGACATCGACACTTGGGCCAAATGCTCCAAGGCGTTCCTCGCAGAATTCTTACCACTGGGCAAAACAAATGCCCTGCGCGGGAGAATTTCAAGTTTCCAGCAGACAGGGATGGAATCCATCCCAAAAGCTTGGGAGAGGCTGCAGGAATACATCCTGGCCTGTCCTCATCATGGCATGGACGAATGGCTTGTCCTGCAAAGCTTCTACAACAGGCTCACAACGACATCTCGAGCCAACATTGATGATGCTACTGGAGGAGCTTTCCTCGACCTGACTATCGCCAAAGAAAAAGCATTGGTCGAGAAGATAGTCTCCAATCAGGGGTGGAGCGATGAACGACTGCAACCCAGCACCAAGGGCACGCATACTGTCAAGGAGACGGATATGATCGTTGCCAAACTGGACCTCCTACTGAAGTATCTCAGCGAAAGGGCCGAATTCAAGAAGCATAGAGAAAACTATGCTCGTGCCATGGAATCGCACTTCGCATGCGAAGTCTGTGGTAATGAAGGACACTCAGGGAACGACTGCCCCGAAACCCGTGAAGACTGCGCCTACCTCAACAACAACAACAACGGGTACCGTCCACAACAAGGAGGCCAGGGGTGGAACCAGCCACGTCCACCTTTTCGGGGAGGTAATAACTACAATCCTTCTTATAATTCGAATTTCAATTCAAACCAACCTCCCTTGAGAGAACTTGTTCTTGGCCATGTTAAAATCAATGAAAATATAAATAAAAAGCTTTTGGCCAATGATAAATCCCTGGAAACTTTAAATGTTTAGCTTGAAGCATTGTCTTCTACTCTTAAAAACCAGTTAAGTTTCAACAAAATGATCGAAACCCAGCATGCACAAATTGCTACTTCGTTACCTGCTGTTGAGAGCGGGAAGATCCCGGGGCAACTCGTCCCGGAGGCCACCACGTAATAACCATGCAGGTAGGTATTATCCCCCAAGGAACGACGTTTGGGATGGCATGGTGGCAGCGGTACAAGAGGATCCAGGGGTCCCCATGATCAGCTCCTCGATCTACATCAAACACTTCGAGCGATGCCTATGCGATCTAGGGGCAAGCGTGAATATAATGCCCAAGGTAATATATGAAGGACTTAAATATCCTGCTCTTTCGCCAACAACTATGCTTGTACAGCTTGCAGATTCAACCATTCGGTATCCCGAAGGGATAGCCGAACACGTTTTCGTACGAGTACGAGACTCCTTCGTCCTTGACGTCTTTGTGGTAATGGATATGGAGGGCGACCTCGGAGTCGACCTCGTACTTGGGCGACCTTTTCTAAGGTCTGCCAAGGCAAGGATCGATGTCGGAAAGGGAGAAATCCGTTTCCATGTCGGAAGGGAGGATATATTTTTCAGGTTCAAGAAGAAGAGCAGCACTTCATGATCCAACAAGACAGTGAAGGGCAAGCACTCTGGGGTGCACTAGAACCCCAGCTAGAACAACGACCCTCCGCACCTAAAAGAAAGAAGAAGGAAAAGAAGGTGTGGCGGAAGGTTGGGAGTTCGGCCTCGTCCAGTTCTCCAGGACGAGCCAACAAATGGTAAGAATGATGGAGAAAAGTCGTACACGTCGGACTTTAAACAACGCGCCCTTACCAAAGCTAAATTGGTATTTATCTCATGTTAGTTTCATCCGGTTTTCAATATTTTCTTTGCACCTTATTTGTTTTTCTCCACTGCATGTTTGAAATTTTCAAAATTATTTTTTGCATGCTGGAATTTTTTTCTAGCACTTTTCCCTTTTTACAAAAAGACCAAAAATATTTTCTGAGTTTTAAAATCCTTTGGAAAAAATAATTTGGACATCTTTTCGAGCAAACTTTTGGCCATGCACCATATTTTCAAAGAACTTAACCATTGAGGAAGCACCAAGCTGAAGGGGGGCACTAGGGGGCCCACCCTGGTGCCGGCCGACCCCACAGGTCGGCCGACCTAGGGCCAACGGCTCCTGGGCCCCACCTTCTCCAATGGCTCCATAGCCGTTGTGGCTTGCCTTTCCTCTGGTGCACGCACCATCTTCTCTTTAAATAGAGGTCGAGAGAGGGGTGATGAGCTCTCATGCTCACTCTCTCCACTCTCACTCCCTCACACACTCACTCACACTCCCTCTCACACATTCTTGCTCGGGTTTCCATTGGATTTTGGCTCAAGTTTGATTGAAAGAACACTCTCTCTCTCATTTCTTTGCTGCAAGATTGATCACATATTTAGGTGAACAACTTTTGGGTAAGAGTTTCATTTTCATTTCACTAACGTAACCCGAATCGAGTTGTTCTCGTTCGTTCTTGTTCGTTCTTGTTGCAAGCATGAGAGGTGCAGGGCAGAAAATTTCCGGAGCTCTCAAGAGGATGACGAGGTTGGGCTCATCCCGTTCGCAGGGCGAGTCGAGCTCTCATCATTCCCCCGAACCTGCACCAACACCGACTACAATGGATTATGAGCAAGACGAACAAGAAGAACAGTTCGAGGAGCAAGCTGCAGAACCGCAAGCCAAGGACATAGAGATAGATGAAGGTGATGCACCATACCTCGACTTGCAAGATGACCGCGAGCGTCAAGCCTACGCCATGATCAAGAATCTAAGCTTTGGTCATACCAGAGCCTTCGATCCGGACCTTCTCAAAAAAACAGGTATGGATGTTGACTTCGCTCGTGTTTGGCATGCGGTTGGATGGGATGGTTTTGTGCCCGTTGAGGAGAATGGTTCTCGTCTCCTCACCATCCAGTTTCTTTGCACTCTTCGGGAGGTGGGCGATGGTGTTTTTTCCGACTTTTTGGAGTTGAACGCTATTTTAATTGGAGAAATTTCAGTCACCTCCTTGGTTTTAGCGCACGCTTGCCGATTTCCCTTGCAAAAGCTTGCCGCGGTTTTGATAGACATGAGTTTTGGGGTTTGATTTCGGGTCAAGTTGTTCATGGCAAGTTTGCACCTCGGTGCAATGACATTCAAAATCCAACTCTTCGTTTGATGCACAAGTGGGTGGCTATCACTCTCTTTCCAAGAGATGATCCACGACCAGTGCTGAACGATGAGTTGATGATATTATACGCCATGGTCAACAAAATCCGAATCTCCCCCGCACAAGCAATGGATAAGCAATGGCTCACAAATTTTCAGATGACGGGACCTATTGAATGCACTTCTTTGGTTACCCGCATCGTATCAAACAAGGGAATCTTAGATGGGAACCCCGTTCCCTTCATTGAGGAGCCCCGTGTTATGATCGATGAGGCATACTTGGTTCAAGGCCATACGCTCAAGAAAGGCCCGGATGACTCCTTGATTTTCTTTTTGCTTGGTTATGCAAATGAAATCCCGTTGCCAAATGCGGGGTATCATTTGTATAACTGCCGTTCGCTAACTATCCCTCTTGTTCCACAAGAGGAGAGCCGCCGGCATAGTGTTTCTGATCTTCCTGGCAGGGTTACAAGAAGCAGGGCCAGAAGGGAGGAATTCATGCAGCAGCAACCTCAGCCTCAACCACATCAATATGAGGCTGGAGGTTCGTCAGGGCAGAGTGCCAGCTCCACTTAGTGGGCACGACAGGCCTCAGGGCACCGGTCCACCAGTTCCAGCTCCAGTGGTCCCTCGCGACGTACAGCTCCAGTCGTCCAGAGGCTTCGCCACTTTGACTCGGCAGATGGGCGAGCTGAATGTGCGCACCACCAACATCGACGAGTCGCTGGGCTAGCACATCGAGTCCACTCAAAACTGGCAGCGATACACAGGCGAGAGGATCCGCAACCTGGAGCAGCAACAGTAGCAATCCCAGGAGGAGTGGAGGGCCTACGACCGTTGGGCTGGGTTTAATTGTAAGAATATGGGGTAGCAAAAACAAAATTTTCTACCGCATAAACCAGGATTACTGCAGTTATAGATCACGAGATTATCACTAGACGCGCGGTTGCGGAACTTCTATAGCGCGTCGGTGTAGTGCAGATGGAAGCTGGCAGTGCAGTTGCGCGAACCACCTCACGAACGGCTCGTCCTTGTGCAGCGGGCGCAGCACCTCCACGAAGTCCACACGTACGGGAAGAAGCGTCGTACTCCGAATTGCTAGATCCGCGAGAACGACCTAGGGCCGATGCACGAGGAGGAGGAACAGGGAGGGAGCGCTACTGTTCACGTGTGGCACTGTAGCACGTGGCGGTACTTTTCACGCGCGTGAATAGTAGCGAGGATTAGGGTTTTAGGCGCCCCTTCCTCTGTTTATATAGCCCCTTAGGTGGGCTGCCTTGGACCCCACCTTGGGCGCCCTCTTTTGGGCCTAAAAGGCCCATTAGTGCACCTAAGCCCAGTCTAATTTGGATCTCATTCTTATCAGGCTTCTTTCCCTTAAGTGTGTGACCCTATGGGCTCACATGCGAATAGACATGGCCCGAGTACTCTTACTCGGCCCAATAGTAGACAGTGGCCTCTAGCAAGACATGTCAACTCCTATACGCACACAAGGATTATATCAGACGAGCCGCCACAATATCATATACATGCTGTTCCCTTTGCCTCACGATATTTGGTCTAGCTTAAAGCTGACCTCTCTTTCTCGATGCCGTGATTCAGATCATTGGTTAACTCTTAACCTTTGCATGGCCTTGCACTTCTTGATCTGAATCACTCGAGGGGCCCAGAGATATCTCTCTCTTGCAGAGAGGGGCAAATCCCATCTTGACCGACTATGTCTCACAGCATGCTTCTTGATAGACCTGAAAGCCACCTTTATAACTACCCAGTTACGGTGTAGCGTTTGATGGCTCCTAAGTAAGTCGGTTCACATCTTAAGTACATACAACGATCTCAGGTCTTAGGACACAACATACATATTGTGTAATGAGAAGTCATCATCTCGTGTTGGGTCAATTCAGTCTCATGTCTCACTTGAGCCCACATTATTAGTTTGACATCCCCATGTCCATGACTTGTGAAACGTAGTCAATCAACTAATACATGTGCTAGTCTAATATTCATGTGCGTCCTCACATGAACTCAGACTAGGAACATTTTAGAATATCCATACAGGTAAAGAGTTTCACAAATACTTCACATAAGCATTAATCAATACAAGTTGTCATCCATGGATATTCAAGGAACACTTTATTAATCATGAATACAAGGAAATATGATTGCCTCTAGGGCATATTTCCAACATTAATCCCAACCAGCAGCAGTGAGCCTGAAACTAGCTTGGGGGAGGACCCCCATGAGAGGTACCTTATATCAAACTCTATCTTTACTGCTTTCGAAACCTTACATGAAACCAATTTTTTTTTGCAAAATTCTGAAAATCCATAAAAATTTGCATAACTAAAATCAAATAAATACTGGCAAAACCCTTAAAAAACCCAAAAATATTTATTTGCTTTCCAGTATGTGTAGTAAGCATGTGTAGTTTTTCCTTGTTGAGATGATGAATAGTTACTCTATTAGTTCCTTTCATATGCCTAGTTACAACCTTTTGCTCTCCCTAAGTTCTGAGTTTGGTGGCTAGATGTTCAAACCTTAAGCTTGAAACTTGTGGGTAGCGAAAAGCAGAATTCGAATCTAGGTTGTTGTGGGTTATGATATGGTTGAAAGAGTTGCTATGATCTTCTCCTACGTGATGCTTGATATCCGGAGTATTTCTTTTCAAAAATACAAAAATAAAATAAAGTTCCTCGGTGATATGCAATTCCTATCCAGAGCCATATGAGTTACAAGTTTGAAAAGCCTTTTCTACATATGCAACTTGTCTTCTCATTGAGCTTTGTCAAATTGTTGTGACCCTTTATGAGAATCACTTCATACGCCCATGATCAAGATCACGTACACGTCCACTCACATGCTATACTTCTACACATGGAAGATAGCAAGTACATCGCCCATCCATCCACAAATAAAACTCCAAGATGTGCCATGTCTATCTCTCTCCAAAGTTATCATCATAATGTATGGGCTATGCAAAAAGAAGAAATAAAAGATGCATACCCAAAGAAGGTATGCCACATGCCCACAAGGCATGTCAAAAAAAAGAGAAAAGATGCATACCCCAAGAAGGTATGCCACATACCCACAAGGCATGTCAAAAAAAAGAAAGAAAAAGAAAAATAAAATATAGCCCATACCATATATATATATATATATATTACAAGGGAGAGAGAATTCATATAAAGGAGTTTCATTCATCATCCACCCAAAAAAATATCCACACACTTGCACATCTTGATCAAAGCTTATGACTTGTTTCTCCTTTGGATCCAGTCTTTGACTTAGCAAAATATGAGAAGCAGGTTGCCTTTATATCCTCCATACCTACAGATCCACCAAAAAGAAGCCATTAGAAGTAGGGTGGAAAAAGAAAGGCGCATAAAAAAGGGCCTTGGTAAGGAATGAATCACATTTGAGCGATCCGAGAGATCACCCGAGGAACTACAATATTTCTTTTCAAAAACTTTATAAAACCTCCAGATTGACGGTTGAACAAAGGAGTGGTAAGTGGTACTCTACAAGCCGTTCTGACCCTCAACCGCCAAAGATGAGGATGATGCTATAAGCCCCACAGAAGTAAGGTAAAAAGGTGCGAATAAGGCCAACTTATTCAGAATAAAGGTAAGAACACTCGGTTGTGCCTTGGGCATAAGTCAGGAATACGACATTGTAGCAACACCTGATCAACAACCTAAGTCTAAAACTTTGCTCGGGACGAGCAAAGGGCTAGCTTGGGGGAGTTGTTGACAGTGCTTAAGTGCCATTTTCACCCGTCAACTATACTCAATAATAAAGGAAAATTGCATGCCTTACTCGCATATTTGTATCACTAACCTTGCCCCACATGTCAGCTGCCAGAGAAGGATAAGGACGAGAGGTGGCCAGGTGGGGCCGGCCGACCCCCTGGGTCGGCCGAACCTGGCCGGCCTCCCGTCCAGGTGCATTTCGAGGAGGAGTCGGCCCCAAGTCTCCTGATTACCTTCCATACATGCATTTGGCGGGAACCGACCTCCACTAGTATAAATAGGCCCCCCTCTCACTCCCCCCCCACACACACACTTCATTCCATTCTCTCCAAGAAGGCTCTCCTCTCTCTTGCTCTCTTAGCTAGTTAGTGGAGCTAGGCTAGTTCTCTTTAGCAAGCAAGTCGTCCTCGGGGTCGTTGAGCAATCCTCGTCTCCTGGTATGGCTTTGTATCCGACTTGTCAGACTTCTATTCATAATATAGAGTTCTGCCATGGTTGCTTTACTATCTTGATAGTTTATCAATCCATGCTTAGATTGTTCATAAGTTATGCTACGGTCTTGGTTAGGCCAGATGATCCGGGTACGGATAGAGGTTCGTTGTGCTTTCGGGCTTGCTCTAGTGTTTTACTCGTCCATCCAAAGGGTGGGAGACCTAGGGACACTAGAGTAGTGACTTCATACACGAGCGTGGTGCTCGAGTATGCGGGATCCTTCGGATATGACCGTGCTCCACGGTGTGACTGGGGTAGACGGCAGATGGTGACAGCCCTGTCCGTCCAGCGTAACAGCGGTGTTGTGTTTAGCGTACTCCCCAACGTTCGGGTTCGGTGTAGGAGTTCATGCAAAGAGGTAACGGGACTGGATGTACTCCGGTGCGGGACCTTCTCCCCGCTATCCCATTTTCCTAGAACCTGCAGTCCTAACCATGATCTAACATGACTCTAGCTTTGGATAGAAACACTAGAACACCTAACCTAGCCTAAGCTCCAGCTGACTTGACGTAGGATGGAGTAGTTCTTTATTTTATAGTTTCTCTCCTTTATTCCTTCCTCTTGGAGTGTGGATGTGTGCTGTGTCACATTACCCTTGCTTATTCTTTATCTGTACTTACCCCTGTTAGAGTATTGCCTATTGCTTGAGGCACAATGTCTTGGTTAATGTTGAGTACAATACCTTTGCCACTGCCATCCTTTGGGACACAAATAAATGACGATACCCTTACTCTCCGGGTGAAATGCTACAACGGTATATCCGTGCGCTTGCGGATCCATTTGTAATCATATTGATTATACCACAAGAGTGGCACCCCTTGGGTGCAGTTGCTAGGATGGGTTCGACGCCCTCATTTCTAGTGATTACACTAAGGACCGCCAACAGGCATTTCTGGTGCCGTTGCTGGGAATTAACCATTCCTAGTGATTGCGCTAAGAAATGCAACACTTCGCCGAGAAGGCTTTTCCTGCAAGCGAATCGAAGGACACAAGCAAGAAGATGTAAACAACGCAATCTGATATTGTAAATATGGATGAAGCAAATCAAAGAGGGGTTCAAGAACTCAATTCCAAAGGACTAATCGACATAGTGGAGGAGATCAAGAACGGGGGCCCTGGATCAATGTATAAGGACTTGTCGCCACAGATACAACGATGCTGTCTATGTTTCTCGAAGGAAAACACAAGAACTAAACAAAACCCTCTCATTCTAGGCGGCAGCTACTGAGTTCATACCCTAAGAGATGACCTAGGGTTGCTGGTGGTGGCCAAGGGGGCGTCCACCACTTGGGCCACTTGGCCCGACATGATACATGGGTCAACAGCCCAAAAGACGGCGGCACAGCGCCCTGGCAGATTCTGGATGTCACATTGTTTCGACGATTTCCATTGACTCCTAGCAAATTTGGGCCTGAAACTAGTGCATTGGAAGCTCCTTGAAATTATCTTTCCATCCATATAAAGAACGTCATTTTTGGTGCGGGCTGCTGCTGGACTTCGAGGTGGACTCAAACTTGAGTTGTTTTGGGCCTCCACCTTGGGGACTTGAACCGGATAAGCTTTGGGCCTTCTACTCGACTTGGAAAATCTTGTAGGTCTCCTTCATCTCCACACCATTCACCATGTTTGGCCATATGCATACTTGTCATGTCCTCATAAGGCTGATCGGCTGTAGAGAGTTCCTCAGAAGTTTGCTGAGTATTTGGCTGAAGCTTCTAGGAATTGTGTAGCTGTTGGTGTTTCTTAAGTCGATACTGGGTTTGCGAAGACGTCGGCAACAACCTCAGAATTGCCTGTTGGTGGTCTTTAGTGTAATCACTAGAAATGAGGGCGCCGAACCCATCCTAGCAACTGCACCCAAGGGGTGCCACTCTCGTGTTATAATCTATACGATTATAGATAGATCCGCAAGCGCACGGATATACCATTGTAGCATTTCACCCGGAGAGTAAGGGTATCGTCATTTATTTTATCCCAAAGGATGGCAGCGGCAAAGGCAATGTACTTAACATTAACCATGACATTGTGCCTCAGGCAATAGGCAAAACTCTAACAGGGGTAAGTCCAGGTAAAAAATAAGCAAGGGTAATGCGACACAGCACACATCCACACTCCAAGAGGAAGGAATAAAAGAGAGAAACGACAAAACAAAGGACTACTCTATCCTACGTTAAGTCAGCTGGAGCTTAGGCTAGGTTAGGTGTCCTAGTGCTTCTATCCAAAGCTGGGGTCATGTTAGGACATGATTAGGACTACAGGTGCTAGGGAAATGGGATAGCGGGGAGAAGGTCCCGCACTGGAGAACGTCCAGTTCCGTTACCTCTTTTCATAAACTCCTACACCGATCCCGAACATCGGGGAATTCGCAAAGTGCAACACAGCTGTTACACCGGACGGACAGGGCTGTCATCACCTGCCATCTACCCTAGTCACACCGTGGAGCACGGTCATATCCGATGGATCCCGCATACTCGAGCACCACGCTCGTGTATGAAGTCACTACTCTAGTGTCCCCGGGTCTCCCACCCTTCGGATGGACAAGTAAAACACTACCGAAAACACAATGAACCTCTATCCGTACCCGGATCATCTGGCCTAACCAAGACCTTAGCACAACTCATGAACGAACTAAGCATGGATTGATAAACTATCAAGATAGCATAGAAACCATGGCATATCTCTATATTATGAATAGAAATCTGACAAGATGAATACAAAGCCATACCAGGAGCCGAGGATTGCTCAACAACCCCGAGAACGACTTGCTTCGCTAAAGAGAACTAGCCTAGCTCCACTACCTAGCTAAGAGAGCAAGAGAGAGAGCCTCCTTGGAGAGAGTGGAATGAGAGTGTGTGTGTGTGTTGAGAGGGTGGAGAGAGGCCCTATTTATAGCTTGTTGGCGCTCCTTAAGTACCCGTTTTATCCCTTGTTTATCATTGACAATGGCATGAATTCAATATCAAAATCACTAACCGTCCTAACCCCGGCCTAATTATTGGTCATTTTCACATATGCACGTATATTTTGGAGGAACTTTGTTTTTGCAGGTTTTTGGCCTATTTTGGAGCATGAAATGATGAGGCCTGTGATCGAGAGCTAACACGGAGAAAGACAAAGGCCAAAACCCAAAGGAAGGACCAAAGCCCATGTTGATTCGAAGCCCATTCATGCACATCCATCCTCCAAGAGAGCCCAAAGGACCAAGCCCACGAAGATGAGATCAAGATACTTTGGGATTAAGCAAAGCAAATGAAGATTTAAGGAAGGATGCCCTATGCTATCCTTTCCTCGAAGATATCTCCAAGATAACGACGTCAAAAGGGGTGCAATCGTGAAGGACATAAACTCTAGAAGATGCGAGGAGTCTGCACGCGAAAAATGAGACCGAGGCGAGCCCGAAAGGGTGTAGGCCGGCCGGCCTAGGCCCTTGGGGCCGGCTGGCCTAGCCCGTTTCTGAGGCGGTTCGGCCTCCCCTTCGACCGGTGGCTTCCTCGGCTTATAAATAGCTCGCACCTTATTCAACTCGGAGCATCCATCCACCCAGAACTCGACGAAAACTTAGGGCCAAGACCGGAGGGAGACGACGGCCACTGCAAGTCTTCGAAGTTGTCTAGGAGATGGTTTAGGCCACCCCTAGCCGCCATGGCCTCCCTACGTGGTTGTGGAATGGTGGAGTTCATGAGCTAGTTGGAGTCGTCAATGGTATGTACTCGGTGGTGACGATCCAAACGAATCTATTATATGAGTAATGATAATCATGTCTTCCGAATCTATTAGCGATCATGTTCTCTCTTTTGATTTTGTTCTTTTCTTTGGGTTTGCTTCATCTTAGATCTATTATCGAGATAGATCTCTTAGCGTGATCTTGTAGTCATGGTGGCTAGAGGTTCATGGCGGAACTACCAAAGGGGGTTTGACTTGCTTCAGGGTATTTCGTTCAAAGGGGGGGCGTTGTGTCGTGACAGGCCGTTCCCACTGAGTAGGTGGAGTATCGAGGGATCGGATTGGAGATTTTGGATTTAAAGATGCTTTTGATTGAGATGCATGATTTATTTGCTCGTTAGATTGAACTACAACTAGATGACGATAGGCGTAGTCTTGTCTTTGGTTTTACTATGATTAAGCCCATGTTCATGGATGAGATCAACCTTTACACATCACTCATATCTGTCAAAGGTTTACCCTTTATATGCAATCAATGCTTCATGTTAGGATAGATCCGTTAGATTAGATGGAAAACCTTAGGTAGTTCTTTGTCGATCCACGGATTGATAAACCTTGGGGGGAATACTTTAAGGGAAAAGCTACACAAACCGTGCGATTGCGGTATACAAATCAGGGCGCTAAGGAGCGTCAACAAGCTTTTCTGGCTCCGTTGCCGGGGATCAGCAACACGAACCCTAGGTCGATCTATCTAGTTTTTGGACTAACCCTAATTTTATTATTACATATATCCTGTGTTTCTTGTTTGTGTCCATGAATGCAGGTAAAACCCTAGACACAAAGCGATTGAGAAGTTCTCAACGTCCGTACTTTGACAAGCCCAATCTCACTCAAGCAAGTTGATGGCTACGTGAAGACCCGCTCTTTAGTGGTAGGTGCTAACTTTTGTTAGTGGCCCAGCATCCGCTATCGAGTCCCCACTCCCCAAAGCAAAAGATGATAAATAAGGTACGCCGCCATGTCAATTGATTTTAAAGACTAATGTTTTTGGGAAAAATTGTTTGTTCAAGCAATAGGTATGAAGCATGCCCGCGAAGAAAATCGTGCGATCGGATCATCATCATCTCCAAAGTGTTATTGTTGTAATGAGTTTTTCATCGAAGATCAGAGAAGTACCATGAGCAAATAATAGATTATTTTGAAGCTCCATCAAGTCTACTTTCCAACGCATCAAGAATCATGAATTTTGGAGATCGGTGTAAAGAGTTATGGTAAAATCTTTCAACGCTGCGCATTCTGAAATGTCTCGGGACAGAGTGTAGTGCCGGAGTAAAACGACCATAACTTCTTCATCCGGAGTCCGTTTGGGATCAATGACCACTCGTTGAAAAGGTAATTTCATGAGGCTTTCCATGGAGTAGAATTTTGGTACATGTTCTGTGCAGGATGATCATGGAATTCAACGAAGAATAGGCAGCAACAAACAATGGAGAAAGTGATGACAATGTCGCAAGATGTTTGGAGAACCTTGTGCACAAAAGTTGATGATTTGAAGTTGACCAACGCTAGAGGCAACAAGATTAGAGGAACCATGATGCCACCCATCTTCTCCATGGGATGCTCAAGAAGCTTCTAGTCGAGTGCAATCAAAGAAAGAGACCGCTCTGATCATCGAGACAAAGCACGGGAGCCTCCTTCAATCCCGACACCTTAGGCAAAGCAAGAACCATGGAGACAGACCATTGGAGCCTTGCTACTTGCTGGTGAATCAATGGTGATGACCTTGAAGCCAAGGATGCACAACAAGATGCTCCGAAGACCACAAGATCAAGATCATCGACATCTTCGGATCGATTCGTAAGAAGTCATTGTTATCATCAATATTCTGCTCAACCTCAGAAGCAAATAGCAGCATATTTTTGGATATTCAAAAGCTCCACGAAGTTCCCATCCCAACGAATCAAGAACCAAGTCAATCGGAGATTCCTACAAGCGGGTATGGCGAAAACATTGAAGGTTGTGCACTCTGAAAATTTCTGGACAGCACGCAGCGCCAAAAGTGAAACGGGCATAACTCCCACATTTGGACTCCGTTTAAAGCGAATGACCACTCGTTGGAAAGGTAATTTCATAAAATTTTCAATAGAGCTATATCTTGGTATATGTTCTGTTGAGTATACAGGAGAGATTCCATGAAGAAGAGGCAGGAGCAACGCGATGAGAACAAGATAGAAAGGATGATGATGACAACAATGAAGAGGAGCTTGGGCGATGTTTTCATCAAGCGTACATGATAAAATTCAGAGGCTTGGAGCAGAGGAAGAACCCCAATGACATTGGCAAATGAAGGCACAAGCGGTCGACCTTCGACAAACGAAGATGTTGCAAACAAACCACGACGGATTACAAGAACACAACATTCAACACATGGAGACGTGAGAATCAAATCACGACGGACCACGAAGAGTGCATCAAGATGACATCTCGCACAAAGCACCACGACTCCAATGAGTATGAAAAAGCTCCGAGGCTAAGGTATACAGTGAATTCTCAAGCTTCTATTGGTTTTGTTGATAATCGTTAAAAATCTCATGCTCGAACCAATAGTCGGAATGAAAGTTTAAATTCTATGCCTTGTTCTTTTCATGATGATAGGCTAGAGTTTCTTGAGAAGGTTGATTTCATGCTTAAAGAACCTCTGCCTAATAATGAGCTCTGCACTATGCAAGAAACACATGCTGCATTTAATTACACCATGCCATGTTGATGAAATTTAATTGAGGATGTGATTATGTTGCATATGTTTACAAATAATTGCAAATCTTGATCTTGCTTTGCCCTTGGTCAAGCTCATGACCCTAAAAGAGCACATGTCGGGAGAAGCCCCGAATTTCACTAACCATGCAGGACATGAAACTCAAATGATGAGGAGGGAAACTGTGCCCAAAATTTTGAACACCATCATCAACATCTTCAAGTTTCAAGAACGGATGTCGCTAAGCCTCATCAATTTTGTGCACCAGTCCAGAGATTTACAATGCAAGAAAGTTGAATATTCAGGATCTCCATCAAGTTCTCGGTTCAACACATCCATGATCGATACAATTGAAGACCCACAGGAGGAGCTATGTCTCAAACATCGGAGATGCACGTGCTGAAATCAGCACGGGACAGATTGCAGTGACGGGAAAAAAGGGGCATAACTCCCTCAATTTGAATGCGTTTTGGGCAAATGAAGACTTGTTGGAAAGAAGATTTCGTGCACCTTGCATTGGATCAATTGTTTGGCGCAATTCCCAATCTGGACAGAGGAAAATCCATGAAAAGAAAGGTAGCGACGAAGGACAAGAAAGGAGGAGGTGACCATGATGTGAGAGACGATTGGGCAAGTTTTTCATTAAGCGTGATTGATCATGTCCAACATGGGAAGTGGAATAAGAGCTGCATGGAACACCTTCACCTCTTGCATGAAGGACCATGGTTTCGCATCAATGAGAAGGTATGTAAGAAAGTCGAGCTCTATGACTCTAAATGAAGTGCTTTGCGGGAGACAACCCGATCTTTTATTATATATATATTAATATGACTGTCTACATTGCACTCTTTAATCGGAATATCAAGTAACATTGTACCATTGCTCTAACAAAAACCACAACTTCATGTTGTTCATTCTAAATGTTATTGAGGGAGCACTTTGTTATTTGATCTTAGGAAACTTGTAGACCTTTTTGTGTGCCTATTAGCATTTTGAGTCTTTTTCTTTGTGTCTTTAGAGAGATTTATGAAGCATTGCACCACCCTTTGATTCTAAACTTGTGGCTAGTTAACTTAGGCTAACTTTTTGTTTTGTTTTAGACCACCTCATCATGTCATATCATTTTGTTCACCCACCCCATGTTGCATTGCATACCATGTTGTTCGTCTCACCCCTGCATTGCATTGCATGTTGCATTAAAAAAAAACCTTTTCTAAAAACATTGACTAGCCTCGCTTTTGAGATCCTAAAACCCTTAGGAAAACCACTCATAGAGCAATCCTAAAACCATAGGTTATGTTTTTCATTCAAAAAAAAATCTAACTTTTGTTTCTCTCCAATTTTTTTTATAAAAAAACCCACCTTAGATAGAATTTCTATACCCAACACTCTCTCTTCAAAATTTTTGTTTTAAGCCAAAAAATATAGGAAACCCATAAACCTACTTCTAAAACCTTGTTAGCTTGGTTGCTTGGTCCTCTTTGATAAATAACATTTTCATTGAAAAAAGCCTCACTTCTTATGAAGTGTCGCGAAGGCTTTTTGTCACTCTTAGCAATTGTTTTTGAATAAGCTAGTTGCGGAACAACATCGAAAGGTCCTTTCAACCTTGCTAACACTTGTTTTTGCTAACTTTGCATTTACATTTTGCATCCACCTCATTGTCCTCACTTTCATTTTGTTAGCTTGATCCTTCGGAAGAACTTTATTGATGAAAGCTTTCATATCCATGTTAATGCTTGACGTGAGCATTTTCCTTTTTGCATTCTTGTGTAAACATGGTGTTTAGACATGATTGAAGACCATTATCATTCAGTTTTATAAACCAAGCTATGAGGTTGCATTTGGTTGGTTTATAAGCTTTGCAATGCGCTTTATTTTTTCTTGTGCTATGAAGGCCTATTGATCTTGGGATAGACATGGTATTTTGACCTTGGTTAAATAAGTCTTTGTGGCTATGGAGAAGTTCGGCAACCTAGTTGTAAACATGGTGTTTAGAACTAGGTGTAAACATTGTCTTCGTTTATATACCTTCCTCTCATTTGCATTTACACTAGCACACACGTACACTCACTAGGTTTTTATTATTATTATTTTTCGCTAAGCTAGCTATGCCACAATTTGAGATCTTAGGAATGGTAGGTTTGTTGGCAATTGTCTCTACTCCCGACTATCACCTTGGGGGTAGATTGTGCACTTGAATTGTTTTGCAGGCATGACAAAGCGTTCCCATGAATTCGTGATCAAAGAAGAAATCAAATTCGTCAACATCTCCAAAGTTCGAGAGCAAGCCCCACTGTTTTCATCAAATTTTGCACATGCACAGAGATGAACAAGGAAGAAAAATTTTATATTCAGAAGCTCTATGAAATTCCCGTTCCAATGCAACCAAGATCAATGAATTTGAAGACCCGTACAAGGAGATATGGCAAGAACATTGGACGTTGCGCGTTCTGAAATTCGTCGAGACAGATTGCAGCGCTGGGATGAAATGGACATAACTCTCTTGTTCGGAATCAGTTTTGGGCGAATGAGGACTCGTTGGAAAGGAAAATTCGTGCACTTTGCAATAGAGCAATGTTTCAGTACATGTTCTGTTCTGGAAATTTAATGAAAAAAATTCATGAAGATGAGGCAGCAATGGGACAACGAGGAATTGAAGGAGGCGACGACGATGCGAAGCAATGATTGGGACCATGACTTAGTACAAGAAGAAGTTGAAGGAAATTGAGACAACAAAGGTGAAGACACATTGAAGATGATATTCATACACATGAGGGAAGGACTTCAAGAATTTCAAGATGGTCCATCTTCTCCTTCCACGCCTAGCGTCATGCTAAGCATGGGGGAGGATTTCGTGGACAAGGAAGAAAGATCTCATGGAGTAAGATAATCACGGTTGCCACAAGATGCTCATGATTCTTCTTCCATGCTTAGCATAATGCTTTAGTATGGGGGAGGCCGCGCTACACTTCATTACGAGCATCGAGAAGGACGGTAATTCTTCCTCAACTCTCTCTTTTTCTAAATGCTTGCACATATATGCCTTCAACCATAGATGCAACCTTTGTATATACCTCTCAATCTATCACATGGCTTCTAGGAGGACAACCTAGTTTTGTTTTTGTTTTCAATAGGTGTAGGATCGCCATCACTTTGTGCTCACCACATTGATACATTTTGGCAATGCCTTATGCTTATGGAAAAACGATGAAAGTTGCTGTTTTGTTTTACCTACGCTATGTTGTATATGACTTGACCATTTGCTCTCAATTAAATGGAATTAAAATGATTAAATACCGGCTCTTTTATTTGTGGAGGTTAAATTACTAAATTCTAAACCCACATATTCTATGTTGCTCTTTGATTTAAGTCTACTGATGACCTTACACCTTGTGTTGTTTAAAAACTTAATTCCTATGCTATCTACATTTGTGAATCTCTTACAAAGTTCTACCTACCAAAGCCTATACATACATATTCTTTCATGATGAAACCTTTTGATTGCAAACTTATATTTTGATGAGTTGGATTAAGATTGATTTCTTTGGTATGTGACTAAGAAGCTGATCATTCCGTTTTTTTGTGTAACCCTCTTTCTGCTAGCCTATTTATCCATGCATTGTGAGTTTCTACTTCGGGAATTTTGGAAACCTCACTGGATATCCACCCTAAACCAAAAATATCTTTTTGTGATTACCTCCTTGACCACAACCCAATTTGAGTATGGATTATCATTTTGATGGAATCAAAAGAATCAAGGGCACCATATAAAGAAAAGTTTTGGGAGACAAGGCTCCCCGGAGATTCAAGAGGTTCTATGAAGAAGAAGGTGAATTTGAGATACTTACCCTAGCTAGTTGGTTCTCCCACTATTCATACTCGAGGACGAGCATTCGTTCAAGCATGGGGGATGGCTGGGTAAGTATTCTATGTTATCAAAAGTTCTAAGGAGCAAAAAGAAAAAAAAGAAAGAGAAAAATAGAAAAATAAAAAAAGGGAGAAAAGAAAAGAAAAATGAAAGAAAAAAAAGAGAAGAATAAAATGCTCCTTAGCTCTTTTTGGCTTCATTAATTTTCCAAGTTACTTTGAAGAACTATTCCATACTCAAATCTTCCAACCATGTGCAATCCGATAACGAGAACTTCATTTGTGTCTCGGGATCACCCATTTACCACTTGCACATGTCCACCTATCTAAATGTGTGTGTTTCATCTTTCTCCCTCTCCAACATTATTTTCCAATGGCCTTTTTGACAAGTCTCAGTAAATTCAATAGATCTCTCTCTTAGTTTGACAATATTTCAGATATAATGCTTTGCTAGAATTGTTTTTACCTACCAAGCTCCACATAAGCCTTCCACTTTTATATATGAGTAGAATAGGTTGAAGACAATCTAACGTAGGCTTGAGCGACTTGATGAGATGAGTATTTCCATGATCTTTTGTAAGAGAACCTCACTTATGTTTGATATGCATTCTTTTGAAAACTCTTCACGATGAAACAAGGTAAAGGTTTGAAGTTCGCTTAAGTTTGAGAGCATTGCATTTATTTATTATTGTGGCTTATTCTTTAATTGCTAGTCTATCTTCCATAATGAAAAAGTAGCCGGTCACAACATGAACTTAAATGCTAAATACTTGAGAGAGCAATATGTCTTGTTATGTATGACTAAGTGCAGAGAGAACATTGAGGGGCAACGCTGATTTCTTTATAAGCAAAGCTACTGGACTTACTCGAGGACGAGCAAGGTTTAAGCATGGGGGGATGTTGGCACTCTACCCGTTTTATCCCTTGTTTATCCTTGATAATGACATGAATTCAATATCAAAATCACTAACCATCCTAACCCCGGCCTAATTATTGGTCATTTTCACATATGCACATATATTTTGGAGGAACTTCGTTTTTGCAGGCTTTTTGCGTATTTTGGAGCATGAAATGATGAGGCCCGTGATCGAGCGCTAACACGGAGAAAGGCAAAGGCCAAAACCCAAAGGAAGGACCAAAGCCCATGTTGATTCGAAGCCCATTCATGCACATCCATCCTCCAAGAGAGCCCAAAGGACCAAGCCCACGAAGATGAGATCAAGATACTTCGGGATTAAGCAAAGCAAATGAAGATTTAAGGAAGGATTCCCTATCCTATCCTTTCCTCGAAGATATCTCCAAGATAACGATGTCAAAAGGGGTGCAATCGTGAAGGACATAAACTCTAGAAGATGCGAGGGGTCTGCACGTGAAAAATAAGACCGAGGTGAGCCCGAAAGGGGGTAGGCCGGCCGGCCTAGCCCGTTTCTGAGGCGGTTCGGCCTCCCCTTCGACCGGTGGCTTCCTCGGCTTATAAATAGCTCGCACCTTATTCAACTCAGAGCATCCATCCACCCAGAACTCGACGAAAACCTAGGGCCAAGACCGGAGGGAGACGACGGCCGCCGCAAGTCTTCGAAGTTGTCTAGGAGATGGCTTAGGCCACCCCTAGCCTCCATGGCCTCCCTGCGTGGTTGTGCAATGGTGGAGTTCATGAGATAGTTGGAGTCGTCAATGGTATGTACTCGGTGGTGACGATCCAAACAAATCTATTATGTGAGTAATGATAATCATATCTTCCAAATCTATTAGCGATCATGTTCTCTCTTTCGATTTCGTTCTTTTCTTTGGGTTTGTTGTATCTTAGATCTATTATCGAGATAGATCTCTTAGCGTGATCTTGTAGTCATGGTGGCTAGAGGTTCATGGCGGAACTACCAAAGGGCGTTCGACTTGCTTCAGGGTATTTCGTTCAAAGGGGGGGGGGCGTTGTGACAGGCCGTTCCCACTAAGTTGGCGGAGTATCGAGGGATCGGATTGGAGATTTTGGATTTAAAGATGCTTTTGATTGAGATGCATGATTTATTGGCTCGTTAGCTTGAAGTACAACTAGATGACGATAGGCCTAGTCATGTCTTTGGTTTTGCTATGATTAAGCCTATGTTCATGGATGAGATCAACCTTTGCACATCACTCATATCTGTCAAAGGTTTACCCTTTATATGCAATCAATGCTTCATGTTAGGATAGATCCGTTAGATTAGATGGAAAACCTTAGGTAGTTCTTTGTCGATCCACGGATTGATAAACCTTGGGGGAATACTCTAAGGGAAAAGCTACACGAACCGTGCGCTTGCGGTATACAAATCGGGGTGCTAAGGAGCGTCAATGTAGCTCTAGAGGTCGGTTCCCGCCAAATGCACATATGAAAGGTGATTAGGTGCCTTGCCCACGACTCCTCCTCAAAATGCACCTGGACGGGAGCCAGGCCAAGTTCAGCCGAACCCTAGTTCGGCCGACCCCACCCGGCAGCCCCTCGGCCTGATCTTCTGCTGGATGGTTGATTTGTTGGATCTTATCCTTATCCTCTAGTGCATTTTGCATGGAGGCCCCGTTTCCTCTTACATGTGAGCCCTATTTGTAAGAGTGAGAGACCGGATGTGATATTCTATGCAGTTGTACGGCGTCTGCTGCGTGTTTTCATCTTATTCCACTCTTGCTCATCTGAAATGTACAAAACTCGAAAACAACTCTGGAGCAAGGTTTGTGGTACAAATATGTGAGTAAGGTATGTAATTTTCCTTTATCTTTGAGTCTAGTTGACGGTCGAATTTGGCACTTAAGCACCGTCAACAACTCCCCCAAGCTAGCCCTTTGCTCGTCCCGAGCAAAATTTTAGACTTAGGTGTTGCTACAACTCCCAATATCAGGAGTTGCTACAATGTCACATTCCTGACTTATGCTCAAGGCACAACCGAGTGTTCTTTCCTTTATTCTGAATAAGTTGGCCTGTTCGCACCTTTTTACCTTACTCCTATGGGGCTTATAGCATCATCCTCATATTGGGTGGTTAACGGTCAGAACGGCTTGTAGAGTACCACTTACCACTCCTTTGTTCAACTGTCAATCCAGAGGTTTTATAAAGTTTTTTGAAAAGAAATTTTGTAAGTTCCTTGGGTGATCTCTCGAATCTCTCAAATGTGTTTCATTCCTCACCAAGGCCTTTTTATGTGCCTTTCTTTTTCCATCCTACTTCTAATGACTCTTTTTGGTGGATCTGTAGGTATGGAGATATGAAGGTAAACTTGCTTCTTTTTGACGGTCGTTAAGTGCAAAATATGACCGTCAGCTATACTCACAAGAGAAGGAAAACCATGCCTCTTACTAACATAGTTGTTCTGGAGAATTTATGTTTTCAGGAGCACAAGTCCGGAATAAGAAGAAAACACGGAGAATACACAGATGAAGTCACATAATATCGCGTCCTGCGTAACACAAGCAAAAGAGGCCCACCAGACAGAGCAAACCGACCATCCAAGCTCGGGCACCGACTACCTGACAAGAGGACCCACTAGCCAGTGACCCAGACGAAGACGGTGGCGAAAGGCGGCAGGGTTACTATGGCATCTATCCTACGACGGTTGTTTATAGTTGTGTTTTCTTTCTGCTACAAGACTTCTTTAGTTTCTGCTGAACCTCTTTAAGAATAAAGTTTGTAAAAGCTAGAACTTCGGTTTGCTAGCTTTAAAGAATCTGACGTAATTAAATCCTTATCTATGTGATGTGAAATATTGTGGAATTATTGTATCTCCGACTCGCCTTCGTGCGGGATGTATGCTTGTGTTAAGATCCGATATCAAGTGGTTTCATCGGGATATTACCCGTCAGACCAATGATTATACCAGTTAAGGTGCATTTAGGTGTTTAGTGCACTCAAACTGATGTAATTCAAATTGGTTCTGCCACAGAAATCCATTGAAAAATATTTATTTGAAAATCTTTCGAGGCAAAGTTTGGCCCGACACCCAAATTCTCAAAGTTTTTACCCGTTGATAAAGCAACTAGCTAAAGGGGGGCAACAGGGGGCCCACCCTGGGGCCGGCCGACCCCATAGGTCGGCCAACCCGAGGCCAACGGCTCCTAGGCCTCACCTTCTCCAACGGTCACTAGCCATTATGCCCAGTTCCTCCTAACGGTGCCCGACCATTCTCTCTTCAAATAGAGGCCGAGGGGTGGGTGTTGAGCTCTCACTCTCAACTCTCATTCACTCACTCCCTCTCAAACTCTCTAAAACTTTGCTCTCGGGTTTTTATTAGATTTTTGCTCAAGTTTGATTGCAAGAACACTCTCTCTCTCATTTCTTTGCTGCAAGATTGTCTATAGACTTGGAGGAACAACATTCGGGTAAGAGTTTCATTTTCATTTCATTAACGTAACCCAAATCGAGTTGTTCTCGTTCGTTCTTGTTCGCTCTTGTTGCAAGCATGAAGGGTGCAGGTCGGAAGATATCCGGAGATATCAAGAGGATGACGAGGTTAGGCTCGTCCCGTTTGTGGGTGAGTCAAGCTCTTGTCATTCCTCTGAACCAACACCAACACCGACCAAGACAGCCTGCCAGAAGAAGTTGGGGGCGGTTGGTGGCCCGGGCAGGCCGACCGACCTACCTGGTGGCCCGTGGGCCCTACCGCCTCAACCAGGGCACGTGGCGTCTCCCCATTGGTCCCCTACGTCAGTTGTGATGGCTTCACCCCATGGCTCCCTGCTATAAATACAAGGGAGGGGGTAGAGATTAGAACACACACACACACACCACACACCTCACATCTCTCCTCTCTTGCATTCCTTGCAGTCTTTAGGCTTAGTGGAGTTTAGGAGAAGTTTAGGAGTCATCGAGTCGCCGGAGTTGCTCGAGAGTTCTGGTATGGGTTCATCTCTAGCTCTCTCTTGTAATATTCGGTCGTTTGTAATAGAGTTAGACTATGGTTACCGATATCTGCTTGAAGTATGTTCTGAGTTATCGGATATATGCTTCTTGATATGGCTGCATTATCATTCCATGCTTGCATTGTATGATCGCCCTGTGCTGGAGATGGTTATTCTTTTGTTCTTAGAACTCTATCAACTGCTCCAGTATTCATATGATTGCTCCAGTGTGATGTCTGTCCATCCGGAGGGTGGGGGCTCCGCGCGGGACACTAGAGTATCCCTTACTAGTGTAGACATGGTGTCTAGATTAGCTAAGTGTTGTTGGATGTCAACTATACCCACGGTTTGTAGAGGTAGCCGCCAGGTGGTGGCAGCCCTGTCCGAGCCCGAGTAATCCTCCACGTTCGGTATGGGGGGTAGGAGGTACATAAAGTCGTCGGGGGTATACGAGCTCCTCTTGTTACTTCGATAGCGATCTCCCTCTTGTGTAGTTTAATCTCTGGCAAACTAACCAATGAGAAAGTGTAGATATAGCTAGCCTAGCACAGTTGACTTGAACTCTGACTTCTACCTTGCTCCCGGCCTAAAGCATCTTTTATCTTTCTTTTATCTTTTATTTATCCAAGAGGGTAGTTTGTGTGTGTCACACTACCTCCTACCATGTTATTATCTTACCCCTATTTATGCATGAGAATATCTTCTCACTCACTGCCTTCCCGGCGGAAATATAAATGACACCCCAGTATATTCCCGAGTAAAATGCTACAGCGGTATTCCGTGCGCTTGCGGATTTATTCGTGGTTCATGAAATACTGCCACCCCAAATTGGCGTCTGCGGGCGTCATTGCTGGTAACGTTGGTAGGTGCCAACAAGCATTTTTGGCGCCATTGCTGGGGAAGGCATAGAGTGAAATATATAGACAAAGTTGTGAACAAAGTCGAAATTGATATTCGCTTGCTAAACAGGCTAACTTGGCTTTGTTTTCTTGTCTTTGTTTATATGAAAACAGGGTAGTGTATGACCGGTTTCGACTTGCCGCAAAACTTTCATTCCGATCCAGAGTCACTTCTGAGAAGGACGCGAGCTCGTCTCGTATCCCCTCAGAGATCACTCTCGGTAGTCGATCCAGTCATCGCATCGTTATCAACTCCTAGAGCTATGGCCCAGAAGACACTCCGTGATTACTCTGCTCCGTCTGCTAACTAGGTCCCCACCAGGCCCGAGGTTAAAACCGGAGGAGAAAATTTCAAGATCAAGATGGGTCTCATTACGATGGTGCAGGCCAGTCCTTTCTGTGGTAAGGCCAATGAGAATGCCAGCGCTCATCTCCAGCAGTTCCTGAAGCTCTGCAGTACTTTTGTTATCAAGGGTGTATCGCAAGATGCAATCCGGCTCCGTCTGTTTCTGTTCTCTCTTTCGGGGAGAGCAAAACAGTGATTTTATGCTAACAAGGCAGCTGTGGATACTTGGGATAAATGTGCCAAGGCGTTCCTCTCGAAGTTCTTCCCGACGGGCAAAACCAATACTCTTCGTGGTCGGATTTCGAACTTCCAGTAGGCATCAAATGAGTCAATTCCGGAAGCTTGGGAGAGGCTTCAGGAGTACATTCTGGCATGTCTGCACCATAGAATGGATAATTGGCTCATTCTACAAAACTTCTACAACGGGTTGGCACAGTCATCCCGTGATCATGTGGATGCCGCTGCGGGTGGAGCTTTCTTCTCGCTAACCATTGAAAGAGCTACATCATGATCGAGAAGATTGTTTCCAACCAAGGTTGGAGCGATGATCGCCTCCAACCGTGCCAGCGAGGTATGCACTCCGTCAAGGAGGCTGACATGCTCGCTATGAAAATTGATCTCCTCCTCAAGAAATTTGAGGATTATTCCCAAGATAAGGCTCAAATGCAAACACTTCAAGCCTTGGAAACTCGCATGACGTGCGAGGTCTGCGGGAATGTTGGACATTCGGGCGACAATTGCCCAGAAACCCAAGAAGAAACTCTATTCCTCAATGGCAGCAATGGGTTTCGTCCACAAGGAGGTTAGGGGTGGAATCAACCACGCCCATACTACCAAGAAGGTAATGGGAATTCGAATTCTTTCGGTCCTAACCAGCCTACCTTGACAGATCTTGTCTACGGCCAACCGAAGATCAATGAGTCCCTTCAAAAGAAGTTGGCCGCTACAGACAAATCTATGGAGACCATCCATGCCAAGATGGACGGATTCTCCACCGCTATGAAGAACCAGCTGAGTTTCAATAAGGCACTAGAGACTCAATTGGCTCAATTAGCTGCTGCTACAGCTACTGCTGAACTAGGGAAGATTCCGGGGCAACCCGAGTCAACTCTAGAAAGCGTAAATGTCATCAATGCTATGTGGAAAGAGCCACTTAGCAGGACACCCCTCAGCTATGCAGAGAAGCTCACACGCCCAAGAAGAGGTGCGTGGGGCGAGTTAGCAGCCACAATAAGAGAAGATTCCAGAACCCCAGTGATCAGTTGTTCAATCTTTGATTATGAATTTGATCACGCCCTTTTGTGACCTTGGAGCCAGCGTCAACATCATGCCCAAGGTAACTTTCGAGAAACTAGGCTATCCATCAATTTCCCCTACCACTATATGTGTACAGCTAGCGGATTCCACGATAAGATATCCAGAAGGAGTTGTGGAAAGGTTAATGGTAAAGGTCAAGAATATCTACATATTAGTGGACTTTGTAGTCCTTGATATGGAAGGAGATCTTGGAATTCCGCTCATACTTGGGCGACCATTCCTCAAGGATACAAACGCCAGAATTGATGTGGGGACAGGAAGAATTAGCCTCTGTATCATGGAAAAGACCATGAAATTCAAGTTCCAGAACAAAAGGGTCGTATTCCTAATTCATGAGGATAGTGAGAAACAAGGGCTATGTGCAGAGCCCGGTTGGGATGATCAAGACTATCACCCCCCTTCCAAGCCAGCTTGGGAGGATTGGGAGATTCATACTCCACCAACCGATCCAGTGGAAGACGACCAGAAGATCCCTGACTTTATCACCAACACAGTATGGGAAGATCTGGAAATTGTCTATCCTACATCCGAGGATCCTATTCCTGCGCCGCCGACGCCACCAAAGAAGACCAAGAAGGCGTGGCGCAAGAAGAACAAGACGTCATCGACCGCTACTACTTCTCCAGGTACGGACGAAATGACCTCAACCTGATCAGGTATGGAGAAAGGTCCTGCTTTTCGGACCCTAAACCAAGAGCTAGCTTGGGGGAGGTTCCCTCCCCTAATTCAACTGTATCCCTTTATTTGCTTTTAATAAAAATTTGATAAAAACTTTCAAAAACAAAATAAAGATTTACTGCTTTATTTCCCTTTTTCATGATGCGTGGTAAGAATGTTTTAACTCCCTATGATAAGTTGAAAGGATGAGTTTTGCTTTGCTCTATCATGTCTGTTGTGCCTAGTTTGAAAATAAGGGTTCTCTTGAGTTTAAATCAGTTAGTTATGCAAATATCTTGTCAATGAACCTGAAAGTTCCATGGGTTGCATATGCTTGATCCAAGTCTAAATTGTTGTGAGTTCAGATATGGTAAATAACATTGTGCAAGTCTGTTCTAGCGATGCTTGAAGTCTGGAGTTGTTTTCAAAAAAAATTAAAAAGGCAAGTTCCCCAGTGATATGCAATGTCCTACCAGAGCCATATGTCATATTTCATGAAAAACCTTTACACATATGCTGCTTGATGTTCTGTTGAGTTTTGTCAAATTGTATGACCCTAGTGAGATACTCTTCATGCTTTCTCGATCATAAGCACGTACACGTTCCATCCATTTGCTATATTCCTACACTAGGAATTGGCACCATCATCCATTCACTCCACACCAATAAATGCTCCATGTCTTGGTGATCTCTCTCGTAGAACATCCCTGAAATAAAATAAAGTCAGATCATGGTTGCCCCAAAAAGAGAAAAGATGGCATGCTAAAGAAGCATGGCCTAAAAAAAAGAGAGAAAATGTGGTAACCATGTCTCAAAAAAAAGAGACAGGGATGATTCAAGAGAGAAAAGCCATTATCTCAAGGAGTAAGCCATATCCATCCATCCATCCACTCATACACTTGCACCTTTTGATTGAGATTGCATGACTTGTTTCTCCATGAATCCTCTCTTTGGCTTTACAATATACAGAATACAAGTGTGCCCTGTCTTATCCTACCTTGAGCTCCACAAAGGCAGATACTGCCCTGGTAAGTAAATATAAGATGAGTGCCTCGAGAGAGTTATCCTGGGAGCTTTGCCATGTTTTCAAAAATCTCTCAAAAAGCACCTCCAGATGGATTGCGGATCTATGAACAAGTAAGTACTACTCTATGCACCGTTCTAACTCTCAACAGCCCAAGACAAGGAGATAGCTAAAAATCCCCATAAAGGTGTAAGGTAATTGAGCAAAGGTATGCTAACCGACTTATTTAGACTTATAGATGAATCTCTTTGCTTCAGACTACGACATGACAGGTAAGGTACGAGTCAAAGTGATTTTCTGATCAACAACCTGATTTGTCCTACTTTGCTCGGGACGAGCAAAGGACAGCTTGGGGGATCTTATTGACGCTCACTAACGATCATTTCCAGGCGTCAACTTGATCAGAAAATCATGAGAGTTTGCATTTCTTACACGTATCCTTATCCAATAAAGTCCCTAAACCACACTTTACCTTTTAGAATATGCAAGTTGTGTTTTCAAGCTAATATGTAGGTTACAAGCACACATTGGCTTGACATAAAATCACAGAAATTATCAGAGCACCGATTCAGGCTCAGATGGACCAAAAGTGATGCAAGAACCCAATCCAAACAAGTCAAGACAGGCCAACCCCAACGTGGATCAGACAAGGAGGCCCAAGACAGCCTGCTAGAAGAAGTTGGGGGCGGTTGGTGGCCCGGGCAGGCCGACCGACATACCTGGTCGGCTGACCTGGCCCGTGGGCCCACCGCCACAACCAGGGCACATGGCGTCTCCCCATTGGTCTCCTACGTCGGTTGTGATGGCTTCACCCCATGACTCCCTGCTATAAATACAAGGGGAGGGGTGTAGAGATTAGAACACACACACACCACACACCTCACATCTCTCCTCTCTTGCATTCCTTGCATAGTCTTTAGGCTTAGTGGAGTATAGGAGAAGTCTAGGAGTCATCGAGTCGCCGGAGTTGCTCGAGAGTTCTGGTATGGGTTCATCTCTAGCTCTCTCTTGTAATATTCGGTCGTTTGTAATAGAATTAGATTATGGTTACCGATATCTGCTTGAAGTATGTTTTGAGTTATTGGATATATGCTTCTTGATATGGTTGCGTTATCATTTCATGCTTGCATTGTATGATCGCCCTGTGCTGAAGATGGTTAGTCTTTCGTTCTTAGAACTCTATCAACTGCTCCAGTATTCGTATGATTGCTCCAGTGTGATGTCTGTCCATCCGGAGGGTGGGGGCTCCACGTAGGACAATAGAGTATCCCTTACTAGTGTAGATATGGTGTCTAGATTTGCTAAGTGTTGCTGGATGTCAACTATACCCACGGTTTGTAGAGGTAGCCGGCAGGTGGTGACAGCCCTGTCCGAGCCCGAGTAATCCTCCACGTTCGCTATGGGGGGTAGGAGGTACATAAAGTTGCCGGGGTATATGGGCTCCTCCTGTTACTTCGATAGCGATCTCCCTGTTGTGTAGTTTAATCTCTGACGAGCTAACCAATGAGAAAGTGTAGACATAGCTAGCCTAGCACAGTTGACACGAACTCTGACTTCTATCTTGCTCCCGGCCTATAGCATCTTTTATCTTTCTTTTATCTTTTATTTATCCAAGAGGGTAGTTTATGTGTGTGTCACACTACCTCCTACCATGTTATTATCTTACCCCTGTTTATGCATGAGAATATCCAATCTAGATAGAGTTCACCAACTAATCTATATATCTTCTCACTCACCGCCTTCCCTGCGGAAATATAAATGACACCCCGGTATACTCCCGGGTAAAATGCTACAGCGGTATTCCGTGTGCTTACGGATTTATTCGTGGTTCATGAAATACTGCCACCCCAAATTGGCATCTGCGGGCGTCATCGCTGGTGACGTTGGTAGGCGCCAACAGCGATCCTAAACATACAGTGATCTTGAGTGGTCTTGTGAAACTTAGTGCTGTACGTGAGACTCATCTATACTAGTAGCTGTGTATGTGCCGCTGTGATCAGATTGTGGAATAAAATACTGGCCAAACTACTTGTATTGGTTGACTGCTGTTTCCGTAACAAGTATTGATTAATATTGCTGCTATTGTCTGCCACTATTCACAATCACGACAGGAGGTTGTGGTGCCATTGGCAAGAAGCATTATTAATTTCTGTGCACACTAGTTGGGTGAAATATTCAGAGATCGGTCTTGTCAAGAAATTTAATTAGTACCGTGAAAGATTGGGACATATCTCGGGAATCATAGGTGTGTCTTTATCGGTTGGTATTCAGAGACAGGTTGTTCACAGTATTTTAAATTATGCTATTAATCTATGATGGATCAAATTTATTTGCTCAATGAGATGAAATTTATGCCACAACTATCTCTCGCAACAAGTCCTAGTGAATACTTTGCTTGGCAAGATGCCATGGAGAATTTCTTTGCGGGCCGTGGATTTAGCTCAGTTGTAAAGATGTATTATGCCGAAGAGACATTTGTTAAAGATGTTTTGCAATGGTGGCTTGATGTGGATGACCCTTGTCGGACATGGGAAGATATGAAGTTTTTGCTCCGACAACGATTTGTTTATTCATGTGATGCCATTAAAAAGATTGTAGCAGCTGTTACCCAAAAAGCTTTTGCTACCATGCCACTTGTTAGCTCAAAAGTAATACAAAATGAAGATTCTTAGTTGTTGTAGAAGGTTGAAGTGCATGTGGTCGAAGAACCAGTTGTATTTGAGAGTGATGATTTTTCTTTGGCATCCGGACTGCATTCTAGTGCTTCTTATTGTGATACTCAGTCTGACATTGAAATTGATGATACTAATGATGTCTCCAACGGGCTCTCTATGATGGCACATGAAGAACATATTGATGGTACTGCAGTTATGGTAAAGGGGCAGCGTTCCAATATATTTCAGTCTGAATGCAAAATTCAAGATAAGGTATGCAAGCTCATTATCGATGGTGGTAGCTTTACAAATGTTGTTAGTTCAGATTTAGTGCACGCATTGTCCTTATCTACGCGGAGGCTTCCAAAACCGCGTTACGTGCAGTGGATGAACCAAAGTGGTACACTAAAAATTACTCACAAGGCACGAGTAAAATTTTCAGTGGGAAATTATGTTGACTTCGTGGACTGTGATGTGGCACTAATGAGTGCATGCCATTTATTGCTTGGCAGACTATGACAGTTTGATCTTGATGCGACACATAAAGGCCATTCCAATTGTTATTCATTTGTGCATAAAGGAGTTCATCATATGCTCAAACCAATGTTTGAGAGTGCTATTCAGGCTGAGGTGTTTGCCACTGTAAAAAAGAAGAAAAAGGAGGCTGCTGAAATTGCCTCAAAGCCAAGGACGGCTTTGCTTCAAGAGGGAGAGAATGATATGACTGTATGTGATCAAACTATTGCTTCTAAAGATCCATGCAGTGAGCCTAAAATAGAAGCTAGTATTTTTGAAGAGGGACAAACCATACCTTCTATTGGTTCTGAGAAAATGTTGAAACAATCTCCTAACAAATTTGGTTCTCTCTCTATTATTGATGATGGCAATTTAGTTGCATCAGAAGAGAAGCTAGCTGCAACATACAAAGTTGACTCATCTAATATTTCAATTAATAATGATCCATCCAAGGAGATATTAGAGATAGAGCCTATCTTGTATCATGATGGCTCCTATATTGCTGACCTGAAAGACAATGGACAAATCATGCATGTTGCTACAAATGATCCCGCTTATTATCAGATGAAAGAAGCTAAATTTGTCTCAAAGCCGAGGACGGCTTTGTTTCAAGGAGAGGATGATGAGCCCATGGTTCATCAAAATATTAACCTCGGTGCATTTACTGTTTGTGTTGAGCACAATATTATGAAGGAAGGAATATGAACACGGCTCACTTACGACCGTCCGTAAATTAGATCGGTCGTACGGCCACCCATCTGTGCATGCACGTGAGGGCAACCAGATAAAGCAAAGGCACATCCGTGAGAATGATTTCAAAATAAAAAAGATCATAGTTTCAAAACCGAGCATCGAAATCAAAATCCGATTGCACAGATGTGTTTGATTCAATAAAAACTTCAAAACAAGATCTCACACCACTATGTTTTGATGACATATTTTTTTGAGAGAAAATACTTTTTCGCGTATTCTAATTTACCTATGATGTTTGCAAAAATTGCTTATGAGTTTACATCATGTTGCTTTTACATGCCCGAGTTCAGTTAAGTGGATATTAGTGTTCATATTGTGAAGATAGATTGTTTAATGTCAATAGTGGATAAGGGTAAACAACTTTGTTGGTTAGGTAAATGTTGATCGCATGATCAATGATAGGCAACTTTAGCAGATCGACTGAGTATTTTGACTAATTGATTTTAGCATTTTTTCATTGCACATAAAGCAATTTATGTGTTTTGAAAAATTATCGTCGAAATATATTCAAATGGGGGTCTTGTTTTGAAGGTCTCCTCCAAAGAGATACAGTTGTGCAATCGGAATTTGAATTTGATATATGGTTTAAGAACTACATTTTTTTTAAGTTTTGAGGTCGTTTGCACGTGTCACTGCTATCGCGGTGTGGAGGGCCAATTTAGGCTGATGTATGATACCGCAAATGTACGGCAGGCCGTAATAAAGTCATTACCAAGGAATATTTAATCTTGGTGGCCTGTCGTCAAGTCTCATTTTTAAAGGTGCAGAATTTTTCAGGAAAGAGGAGAAAGAGAAGGCAAGGGAATATGTTAATATTGGCTCCATGCATGTCGAGATCCCAAGAGTATTTCCAACTTAATTATGGCACTATATTTATATCACTTTGACGTGTTGGAAGAAGTTGACGTCATTGGCATCCTTGCCGGATCATTTATATTATTCTATTCCATATGTATGCTTCACGCATGCATGTAGTAGTTATTTTGTACTATTAGAGTTCTGGTCTTGTTTGGTTAGGATACGTGGTCGAGTCAGACTACGTTTCGGAGTTGAGTCTGGTTGGCCTGCGAGCCATATAGTCTGGGCGCTGGCCCTTGTAATGCAGATTGGAATATTTTTGTGTCTCTTGCCTAGAGTTTCTCCTACGAACAAGAGAACATCTAATCTCATCTACTCTACTGATCCTTCTCGGATTTGTGTGGAGCATGTGATTGAGTTGCTACATCTCGGGTGCGTCGCTTGAAATTCTCGGAGTTCCCCATCTTCTAATCGTGGTTCGTTGTGACTGCGGGTGGAAGAATTTATCTAGGATTTGGTCTGCAGATCTTGTAAGCCGAATTCATCTATCGATAATACTGCTGCAGTTCGTCTTTGATTTGTTAAGGAACATCTGAATTGTTTATTATTACTATCGCTGCTATTGTTCCTATTTCATCGACCAACGAGACTGAGTTCGGCTGCGTTACGTATCTGAGATAAAGTTGTGCGGTCATTTTGTTGGATATATCAAGTTTCATCTTTTGCTCCTATCGCTGCTATACTAATTAGTATCCGGCACTTGGTGATATACTGTGGTCCCTTGGTTGTGAATCTTGCTGCTAGCCAATTATTTCCGTCATAGCCTGCTGAAGTACAGTTGGCTTTGTTCATTACTGTTCTTGGCTGTGGAGACCAAATTAATTGACCGAGGCTCAATTGGTTGATTTCTTTAATCATTCTTGTGTCGATATTCCATTGACTAGCTGCCCTATTTGATCAATAAAATTGGAAGCACACGATATTTATCCATCATATTTAGTTGTTCATAGAGAAATATTTTTGAGCTTGTTATTTGTACCGTGAAAGATTGGGCAAATCCTTGGACAACGTAGGCATGTCCTTATCACTAGATCCATAGTTGTTTTGGAGAATTTATGTTTTCAGGAGCACAAGTCCGGAACAAGAAGAAAACACGGAGAATACGCAGATGTAGTCACAGAATATCGCGTCCTGCGTAACACAAGCAAAAGAGGCCCACCAGACAAAAAACCGACCATCCAAGCCCCGACACCGACTACCTGACAAGAGGACCCACTAGCCAGTGTCCCAGACAAAGACGGTGGCGAAAGGCAGTAGGGTGGGGTCGGCCGACCCAAGGGTTCGGCCGAACTCCCCCGGCATCCCGTCCAGATGCATTTTGGCGGGAGATTAGCTCTGATCCTCTAGAGGTCGGTTATAAATGTTTGCATGTAAAGAGATGGCGGGAACCGACCTCAAGCACTATAAGAGGGGCCTCCCACCACTCTCTCAAATACACACCACTTGGAGAAGCCTCTCTCTCACTCTCATTGTGACTTGTACTTTTTAGGGTACTGGAGCTAGGCTAGTACTTCATTTCCTTAGCGAATCCAATTGTTTCTGGGTCGGCGAGCAATCCTCGGCCTCTGGTATGGCTTTGTATTCCGACTATTGTTATGCTATTCATAAAGTGTTCGTTCTTGGTTATCTTGCTATGTTCCTAGCCTGCGTAGTCAAGTTCTGTTCTTATTCAAGTTGTATTAGTTGCCTTCTTAGACTAGATGATCTGGGTAAGGATATCGGTTCGTTGTGCTTTCGGGCTTGCCTTAGCGTCTTACCTGTACATCCGAAGGGTGGGGGACCTGGGGGCGCTAGGGTAGTGACCTCATATGCGAGCATGGGGCTCGGGTACACGGGATCCTTCGAATATAACGGAGCTCCAAGGTGTGACTGGGGTAGACCGCAGGTGGTGACAGCCCTGTTGGTCCGCCGGAAAGCTGCTTCTCGGTTAGCATACTCCCCGACATTCGGGTATTCGTATAGGAGTTCATGCAAAGATGAAACGGTCCGGACGTTCTCCAGAACGGGTCATTCTCCCCGATGTCCCTAATTTTCCCGCACCTGCAGTTCTAAGCGTGTGACTAACATAGCTTCTCTGCTAACATGAATAGTATGCTAGGATCTTGTTCGCTTATGCTCCCATTAACCTTAGGTGTATTTATTTATTCTTTATTCATGAGAGTTGGCTAATCCTGTGTGTGTCACATTACCCTCGATTGTCTTTATTATCACTTACCCCTGTATAATCAGCAGTTTACACCTAATCTCATAATTGCTATGGTTATGTATCTAGTAAACATCTTTACACACCATAGCCATCCTTTGGGACAATATAAATAACGATACCCTGAATACTTCTGGGTGAAATGCTACAACGGTATATCCATGCGCTTGCGGATTCTTCTGTAATCGTTAAGACATACTGCACGCCGTTCCATGGCGTCACCGCTGTGGGGCGGCCGTCCCGGCGTTTCTTGGCGCCGTTGTTGGGAACTAACCATTCCTAGTGATTGCGTTAAGAAATGCCAACACTTCTCATATTTTGCTAAGTCAAAGACCAGATTCGAAGGAGAAACAAGTCATAAACCTTGATGAAGATGTGCAAGTGTGTGGATATTTTTGGTGGATGGTGCATGAGACTCCTTCGTATGATTTCTCTCTCCCTTGTAATATTTTTGGGTATAGGCTATATTTTTTTCTTTTTTTCTCTTTTTTTTGTCATGCCTTGAAGGCATGAGGCATACCTTCTTTGGATATGCCTCATTTCTCTTCTTTTTTTTTGACATGCCTTGTGGGCATGTGGCATACCTTCTCTGGGTATGCATCTTTTATTTCTTTTTTGTATAGCCCATACATTTTGATAATAACTTTGGAGAGAGATAGTAATGGTATAACATGGAGTTTTATTTGTGGATGGATGGAAGATGTACTTGCTACCTTCTAAGTGTAGAAGTATAGCATGTGAGTGGACGTGTATGTGATCTTGATCATGGACGTATGAAGTGATTCTCTCAAAGGGTCACAACAATTTGACAAAGCTCAATGAGAAAACAAGTTGCATATGTGGAAAGGCTTTTCAAACTTGTAACTCATATGGCTCTGGATGGGAATTACATATCACCGAGGAACTTTATTTTATTTTTGTATTTTTGAAAAGAAATACTCCGGATATTAAGCATCACGTAGGAGAAGATCATAGGCAACTCTTTTCAGCCATGTCATAACCCACAACAACCTAGATTCGGATTTCTGCTTTTCGCTACCCACAAGTTTCAAGCTTAAGGTTTGAACAACTAGCCACTAAACTCAAAACTTAGGTAGAGCACAAGGTTGTAACTAGGCATATGAAAGGAACTAACAGAGCAACTATTCATCATCTCAACAAGGAAAAACTACACATGCTTACTACACCTACTGGAAAGCAAGCAAATATTTTTTTTTGGATTTTTCTAAGTTTTGCCAATTTTTATTTGGTTTTAGTTATGAAAATTTTATGGATTTTTAGAATTTTGAGAATTTTTGTTTGGTTTCATGCAAGGTTTTAAAAATAGTAAAGGATAGAGTTTGATACAATTACCTCTCGTGGGGGGTCCTCCCCCAAGCTAGCTTCAAGCTCACTGCTGTTGGTTGGGGTTGAGGTTGTGCCTGCATGAATTCTTCCCTTCTGGCCCTGCTTCTTGTAACCCTACCAGGAAGACCAAAAACACTATGCCTGCGGCTCTCCTCTTGTGGGACAAGAGGAATGGTTAGCGAACGGTAGCTATACAAGTGATATCCCGCATTTGGCAACGGGATTTTATTTGCATAACCGAGAGAAAAGAAAATCAAGGAGTCATCCGGGCCTTTATTGAGTGTGTGGCCTTGATCCAAGTACGCCTTATCGATCATAACATGGGGCTCCTCAATGAAAGGAAATGGGTTCCCGTCTAAGATTCCCATGTTTGATGCGATGCGTGTAACCAAAGAAGTGCATTCAATAGGACCCATCATCCAAAAATTTGTAAGCCATTGCTTAACCATTGCTTTTGCGGGGGAGATTCGGATCTTGTTGACCATGGCATATAAAATTATCAACTCATCGTTCCGCACTGGTCGTGGATCATCCTTTGGAAAGAGAGTGATAGCCACCCACTTGCGCATCAACCGAAGAGTCAGATTTTGAATGTCATTGCACCGAGGTGCAAACTTGCCATGGACAGCTTGACCCGAAATCAAACCCCAAAACTCATGTCGATCAAAACCGCGGCAAGCTTTTGCAAGGGAAACTGGCAAGCGCGCGCTAAAACCAAGGAGGTGGCTGAAATTTCTCCAATTAAAATAGCGTTCAACTCCAAAAAGTCAGAAAGAAACACCGTCGTCCACCTCCCGAAGAGTGCAAAGAAATTGGATGGTGAGAAGACGAGAACCATTCTCCTCAATGGGCACAAAGCCATCCCATCCAACCGCATGCCAAACACGAGCGAAGTCAACATCCATACCTGTTTTCTCGAGAAGGTCTGGATCGAAGGCTCTAGTATGACCAAAGCTTCGATTCTTGATCATGGTGGAGGCTTGATGCTCGCGGTCGTCACGCAAGTCGAGGTATGGTGCATCATCTTCATCTGTTTCCATGTCCTCGGCTTGCGGTTCTGCAGCTTGCTCCTCGAATTGTTATTCTTGTTCGTCTTGCTCATTGTCCATCGTGGTCGATGTTGGTGTAGGTTCGGGGGAATGACAAGAGCTCGACTCGCCCCGTGAACGGGACGAGCCTAACCTCGTTATCCTCTTTGATAGCTCCGGATATCTTCCGTCCTGCACCCTTCATGCTTTCAACAAGAATGAACAAGAACGAATGAGAACAACTCGATTTGGGTTACGTTAGTGAAATGAAAATGAAACTCCTACCCGAATGTTATTCCTCCAAGTGTGTAGACAATCTTGCAGCAAAGAAATGAGAGAGAGAGAGAGTTTTCTTGTAATCAAACTTGAGCCAAAATCCAATGGAAACCCAAGCAAGAATGTGTGAGAGAGAGTGTGAGTGAGTGTGAGCATGAGAGAGCACAACACCCCTCTTGGCCTCTATTTAAAGGAAAATGAGCGAAGGCACGTGAAGAGAGGCCGGCCACAATAGTCAGGTGACCGTTGGAGCAAATGGGGCCCGCACAATGGCTACCAGGGTTCGGCCGACCTGGGGGTTTGGCCGACCCCCTGGTGGGCCCGCTGCTGCTCCCCTTTGGCCGTTGAGCTTCAACGGTCATATGGAAGATGACCTTGGGGTGCTCGGCCAGAATTTTGCTTGAAAAGATGTCCAAATTATTTTCCAAAAGGATTTTGAAATTCAAAAAATATTTTTGGTATTTTTGTGAAAAGGGAAAAGTGCTTGAAAAAATTCCAACATGCAGAAAACAATTTTGAAAATTTCAAATATGCAGTGGGGAAATCAAATGAGGTCAAAGAAAATTTGAAAAGGCGGAGATAGCAAATATGAGATAAATACCAATTTACCTTTGGCGAGGACACGTCATTTATAGTGCGACGTGCACGACTTTTCTCCACCATACTTACCAATGGCCAGCTTGTCCTGGAGAATTGGATGAGGCCGAACTCTCGACCTTCCACCACAACTTCTTTGCCTTCTTCTTTCTTTTAGGTGCGGGGGGTCGGTGTTCTGGCTGGGGTTCTAGTGCACTCCAGAGTCCTTGCCCTTCACTGTCTTGTTGAATTATGAAGCGCTGCTCTTCCCTGCGCTTGAACCTGAAAAACATATCCTCCCTACCGACTCGGAAGTGGATTTCTCTCTTCCCGACATCGATCCTTGCCTTGGCAGACCTTAGAAAAGGTCGCCCAAGTATGAGGTCGACTCTAGGGTCACCCTCCATATCTATTACCACAAAGTCGGCAAGGACAAAGGAATCTCGTACTCGTACGAATGCGTGTTCGGCTATCCCTTCGGGATACCGGATGGTCGAATCTGCAAGCTGTACGAGCATAGTTGTTGGGGAAAGAGCAGGATATTCAAGTGCTTCATATATTTCCTTGGGCATTATGTTTACGCTTGCCCCCAGATCGCATAGGCATCGTTCGAAGTGTTTGATGTAGATCGAGCAGCTAATCATGGGGACCCCTGGATCCTCTTGCACTGCTGCCACCATACCATCCCAAATGTCGTTCCTTGGGGGATTGTACCTATCTGCATGGTTAGTGCGTGGTGGCCTCAGGGACGAGTTACCCCGTCCAGTGGACACCATGCTGACATTTTCAATGGGAGTCTTGGGTTGCCCCGGGATCTTTCCTCTTTCAACAGCAGGTAAAGAAGCATCAATTTGTGCAAGTTGTGTTTCGATCATTTTGTTGAAACTTAATTGATTTTTAAGAGTAGAAGACAAAGTTTCAAGCTTAACATTCAAACTTTCCAGGGTTTTGTCATTGGCCAAAAGCTTTTTATTTGTATTTTTGTTGATTTTAACTTGGCCAAGAACAAGATCTCTTAAGGGAGGTTGGTTCGAATTGAAATTCGGATTGAAAGAAGAATTGTAGTTGTTACCTCCCTAGAATGGTGGACGTGGCTGGTTCCACCCCTGGACTCCTTGTGGTGGATAGTACCCATTATTGTTGTTGTTGTTGTTGAGGTAGGCGCAGTCTTCACGGGTTTCGGAGAAGTCGTTCCCCGAATGTCTATCATTACCACAGACTTTGCACGTGAAGTGCGATTCCATGGCACCAGCATAGTTTTCTCTATGCTTCTTGAATTTGGTCCTTTCACCGAGATGCTTCAGTAGGAGGTCCAGCTTGGCAACGATCATATCCATCTCCTTAACAGTATGCATGCCATTCGTGCGGGGTTGGAGTCATTCATTGCTCCACCCCTGGTTGGAGACCATCTTCTCGACCAATTCTTTGGCTTTGGCGATCGTTAGGTCGAGGAAGGCTCCTCCAGCAACGACATCAATATTGGCTCGAGATGTCGTTGTGAGCCTGTTGGTGTTTCTTATGCTCAATAGAATATGCATTCCGCAAGCACACAGAATCACCGATGTAGCACTTCACCTTGGAGTATTCTAGGGTATCGTAATTTTCCTCAGGGAAGCACTATGGTAAAGAGTATCGAAGAATCGGATGACAAACTTGACTAGTGATATCAACCGACTAATTTAGTGGGGATAAGCCTGATAAGATAATTATGATAATGGCCACGATGACCGTCTGACACTAGGGACTCTAATCCATAGAGAGGTAAGCAGCTGGGACGACAACGAGCGAGAAAGACTCCTAAAACACTTCTAAACTATCGAGCTAGCCTCTCTAGACTAAACCTTGCTTCTAACTAGTTATCGGGAACCTAGAGCTTACTTCGGCAGCCTCAGGGAAGGACTCAGACTGGGGTGAGAAGGGAGTCCAACGGCAGTCGGCACTACTGCTATGAAAGCACCCGAACGTGGTGGACTACAAGGGACGGACAGGGCTGTCACCACCTGCCGCCTACCACAATGGTACTGTGGGGTGGAACACACTTTCTAGCTAACACTAAGCTTGGACACCACGTCCGTACTCGGTGTTAGGATTTCTCTTATCGCGAACAAGAGAAATCCCCCTCAACCTAGGGACCTAACTTGAGTTCCCTAGTCCGGGCGAGAAAACCCGCAAGGTAAGATCCCGATAAACAAGAAAGATACAAAGCCTAAGCTAGAGGAACTTACTTCTGCACACAAGTAAGATAACTTGAGAAGATAAATAATACGGAAAGTAAAGCTGACTCAAAAAGATAAAGAAGATAACTATATTGATAAATGTCAAAGGAAATATACAAGAGCTTATACCGACTTCCGATGACGATTCCGGAATCCCGAGACAAGGTCGACTCGACTCTAACTCCCAACTACCTAACCTACTCTAGAAAGCAAAAGTGAGAGAAGAGAGCTCCTTTGGTGTGTGTCTCACAGGTGAGGGGTGGAGGCCTATTTATACTAGCTAGAGGTCGGTATTTGGATGAGGCATCGGGTGTACGCAAGAGAGTCGGTTGACGTAGCTTCCACGCAAAGATGAGCTCGAGACGCTGCAGAGTGGGGCCAGCCGACCTCTCCTAGGCCAGCCGGCCTGGGATTTCCTCATTTGGCGCCGACCTTCTCGTGGACGCTCCTGATCTGCTCCTGGTGTCGGTGTAGGTTGCGTTGGTTCAAGGCTGAAAATTGTAGGACAGCTGGCCTCCCCTAGGCCGGCTGGCCTGGAGTTGGCACATCTCAGCCCTCTGTTTCACCTACATCTTGATCAAAGGGTGCATGAAGTCCATAGTGGTGCTCTGGTCCAAAAGATCTCAGCAAGTGCTGAAAATGGATCCTTTAATCCATGTGCTAGGCCTTTCGGTCATAACTTTTGTATTTGCTTGTATATCCAGTGCATAGGGGTCCATTGGAGGGTACCTAATGGTCTTGTGGCAAGGCGAGATGTGTTTGGCAAAGGTAACGGGCCGTCCGGCTTAGGCGAGGCCGGCCGGCCTGCAACCTCTGCACTATCCGAGTCAGAAACTTGTGATTTGCATAACTTTTGCTTCCGGACTCTGAATTGGGTGAACCAAATGTCCAATTCGATCATCTCGACGAGCTCTTCAACATGGCAATGTAGAGTTGGCATTTGACAAAGTTTATAATGGTGTCATCTGATATCCATGTTTCACCATCCTTGTAGATGCTCCATTTAATGTTATTTCTTGCATATTCTGATCATAATCCTACAAAACATCTCAAACCACCAAAACTTGTGGAATTTGTTAGGATTAGGGAAAATATGTATGGAACATGGTGCAAAGCTCAATTTATTTCCGAGAGGTTGATGGCCAAAATGGGAAATAATGGCCGTCAACACCCCCCCCCCCCCAAGCTTAAACTTTTGCTCATCCTCGAGCAAAGCTAAAGCTGAGGCTCGGTGGATCAGGAGTTGCTTCAATGCTCATACCCTATAGATACCTTGTGCACAACATATTACTCTAACCCGTATGTATGTTGAATAAGTTAGCTCATACCTTGGTTTCTGGAGATGGGGCTTATTGGCATTTCATCCCTCGTCTTGGGCGGTTGAGAGACTGAACAACCTTTACTAGAATATTTCCTGCTTCCTGTTCAGGTTCCTATCTCGGAATATTTTGCAAGTTTTCAAAAAGTGGTTTAAGATTCCCCAATGGTACTCTCAAGTCGCTCAAGGTGTATGATCTTGACCATGGTTAGAAATTTTGAATAACTTCTTCCTACTCTAAGGCTGATATGTGGAGTTTTAGGTAGGAAGAGTGCAGCGTACGTTGGTTACTTGTGTTGCCGAGCCGAAGAGTGGTTCGCAAGAGGTATGTACTCGATCAAATCCCGATCTTATGGAAGGTAAAAATGTTCAGGGGAGAGGGAGGAAATGGACTCACGCTTATAACATCTCTGATCTTTTTATTTGAGCTCTTTATTTGAACTCTCTTGAGTGGAGGTATGGGACTTGTCTCCTTTTCCTTTTTCTTCTTCTTTTTTTTAAGAAGATGACCCATACTCCATGAGGATGGAGTTATTGGAAGGGAGCACTTCTTGGATAGACCATTTGAGATGGATAGGCTCACTGTGGAGATTTTTGGTTTTGTTGTGAGGGAAATTGTCTAGCGAAGGTGGATATCAATACCCGGAGTAGGTAATTGACATGCTAGACATTTGAGGCTAGTAAACAATGGGTACGCAAAGGAGAAAGATCAGTCGATGAAAAGTACCTTCCTCGAACGGACTCACCATTCGGCAAAGCTCAAAATAACTCAAGATAGCTTATATCGGTTCATATGATAAAACATTATGGCTCTGGTTTGGACATGTAAACCAAAGGGGAAATCTTTACCATGTTTCATTTTAAAGAAATTCCGAGGGGTTCCCTACTAGAGAAAGCAATTTTACTCCAGTTCGGGTTATCTCAAATCTCACAACAACTTAGACTTGGAAGTCAAGCTCGTGCACCCACTCAAACAAGAATTTTAGTGATATTTCCATGGGCCAACATTTCAAGTACTAGGAAAGTAAAAAGTTGTATACAAGGTACTTGCAAAGCATGGACATAGCAACTATTCATCATCTCCATGATAAGAACTTACACAGATTTCCACACATATGAGTTGGGAGTTTTATTCGAAGCATGAAACTTTTTTTGTTTATTTATTTATTTTGTTTTTGTTTTTATTTTATTTTATTCCTTTTTTATTTTTTTTTGGATGACTCAAACTAATTTTTTTTGGACACAAGATGAAAGGACAGGTCAGATGACTTACCTGGATACAATGGCACCCCCAAGCTTGAATGAAGCTCAGTAGGTCTGCCATCTTCGCTGATATTTTTCTTTGTATGCAAAGTAGAATTGAAAGAATGCATTTGTGACAATTAAACATGCCATGATGTGAAAAGGAAAGCTATGCAAGAAGATAAACTATCCTATATGCAAATGCAGGAATGGATAACTACCACGTACCTCATGGCAAGGGCTCGAGTTTTTCGTCCTGAGCGAGATTATCCATACCTTGGGTTTAGTCGTCGTCACCTGATGGAGACGTTGGTGGCGACGGTTCCTTCCGCCATAGGCAGAGTTATTCCGATCTCTTCTTCCCATATTCCAGAAATTTCTTACGTTGGATGTTCCGCTTCGCATTCCGTTGGTTGTACACCTTGATCTCCTCTCGAGTTCGAAGATTCTCCACGAATTCGATGAGGGTAGAGTTGGATGGGGTAAATGGATCCTCAAGCTCTTTCTCATTGGTGGAGAACGTCAGTTTGGGGAGGATTAGTTGCAGCACTGTTGGCATTTCTTAACGCAATCACTAGGAATGGTTAGTCCCCGGCAACGACGCCAGAAATGCTTGTTGGCATTTCTTAACGCAATCACTAGGAATGGTTAGTTCCCAGCAATGGCACCAAGAAACGCCGGGACGGCCGCCCCACAGCGGTGACGCCATGGGACGGTGTGCGGTATGTCTTAACGATTACAGAAGAATCCGCAAGTGCACGGATATACCGTTGTTGCATTTCACCCGGAAGTATTCAGGGTATCGTTATTTATATTTTCCCAAGGGATGACTATGGTGTGTAAAGATGTTTACTAGATACATAACCATAACAATTATAAGATAAGGTGTAAACAGCTGATTATACAGGGGTAAGTGATAATAAAGATAATCGAGGGTAATGTGACACACACAAGATCAGACAACTCTCATGAATAAAGAATAAACAAATACACCTAAGGTTAGTGGGAGCATAGGCAAACAAGATCCTAGTATACTATTCATGTTAGCAGAGAAGCTATGTTAGTCACACGCTTAGAACTGCAGGTGCCGGCAAATTAGGGACATCAGGGAGAATGACCCGTTCTGGAGAACGTCCGGACCATTTCATCTTTACATGAACTCCTATACGAATACCCGAACGTCGGGAGTACAATAACCGAGAAGCAGCTTCCCGACGGACTGACAGGGCTATCACCACCTGCGGTCTACCCCAGTCATATCGTAGAGCACCGTCATATCCGAGGGATCCCACATACCCGAGCCCCATGCTCGCATACGAGGTCACTACCCAAGCGCCCCCGGGTCCCCCACCCTTCGGATGGACAGGTAAGACGCTAAGGCAAGCCCGTAAGCACAATGAACCGATATCCTTACCCATATTATCTGGTCTAAGCAGGCAACTAATACAACTTGAATAAGAACAGAACCTGGCTACGCAGGCTAAGAACATAGCAAGATAACCAAGAACAACTCTTTATGAATAGCATAACGATAGTCGGAATACAAAGCCATACCAGAGGCCGAGGATTGCTCGCCGACCCCGAGACGACTGGATTCGCTAAGAAAATGAAGTACTAGCCAAGCTCCACTACCCTAAGGAGTACAAGTCACAATGAGAGAGAGAGAGAGGCTTCTCCAAGTGGTGTGTGTTTGAGAGAGTGGTGGGAGGCCCCTCTTATATTGCTTGAGGTCGGTTCCCGCCATCTCTTTACATGGAAACATTCATAACCAACCTCTAGAGGATCAGAGCTAATCTCCCACCAAAATGCATCTGGACGGGATGCCGGGGGGGGGGGGGGGGGGTTCGGCCGAACCCTTGGGTCGGCCGACCCCACCCTTCCCTTTCGCCACCGTCTTCGTCTGGGACACTGGCTAGTGTGTCCTGTTGTTAGGTAGTCGGTGCGGGGGTTTGGATGGTTGGTTTGCTCTGTCTGGTGGGCCTCTTTTGCTTGTGTTACGCAGGATGCGATATTCTGTGACTTCATCTGTGTATTCTCCGTATTTTCTTCTTATTCCGGACTTGTGCTCCAGAAAACATAAATTCTCCAAAATGATACAAATATGTTAGTAAGAGGCATGGTTTTCCTTCTCTTGTGAGTATAGTTGGCGGTCATATTTTGCACTTAACGACCGTCAACAACACCCCCAAGCTAGCCTTTTGCTCATCACGAGCAAAACATGGCTGATGTTTGTTAATCAGGAGTTGCTGCGATGTTGCATTTCCAACTTATACTTTGGGTACAACTGAATGCTTCTTACCTTGATTTTGAATAAGTTGGCCTTTTGTCCTTACCTCTTACCTTTACTCCTGTGGGGCTTTTAGCTTCACCTTATCTTTGGCGGTTGAGAGTCAGAACGGCATCATAGAGTGCTTGTATTTCTTCCCTTAGTTCAACCGTCAATTCAGAATTTTTGTTTAAGTTTTTCAAAAAGAATTTTATAAAGTTCCTCGATTGATCTCTCAGATCGCTTGATGTGTATAATTCCTTTCCAAGACTTTTTATTGAGCCTTTCCTCCTCACCCTCTCTCTAATGGTTGTTTTTGGTGGAGCTATAGGTATGGAGGATTTGAAGGCATACTTGCTTCTCATATTTTGCTAAGTCAAAGACCAGATCCAAAGGAGAAACAAGTCATAAATCTTGATCAAGATGTGCAAGTGTGTGGATATTTTTGGTGGATGGTGTATGAACTCCTTAGTATGAACCATCTCTCTTTCTTTCTTTCGGATAGGGGCTATCTTTTCTCTCTTCTCTTTTTTTGACATGCCGAAGCATGTGGCATACCTTCTTTGGGTATGCATCTTTTATTTTCTCTCTTTTTTTTGACATGCCGAGGCATGTGGCATACCTTCTTTGGGTATGCATATTTTATTTCTTTTCTTTTTGCATAGCCCCATATCCTTGATGCGATTTTTTTAGAGATAGGTGTCATACATAAGAAAGGAGTTTTTATTTTTTGGATGGATAAGAGGAGTGCTTGCTCCAAATATAGAAGCATAGCATATGGTGTGAACGTGTATGTGATCTTGATCATGGGAGTATGAAATGAATCTCACTAAGGATCACCACAATTAGACAAAGCTCAATGAGATAGCAAGTTGCATATGTGGATGGTTTGCAATAAGATCAACATATGGCTTTGGATAGGAATTTCAAATCATCGAGGGACTTTATTATATTTTTGTGTTTTCAAAAATTAAATACTTCGGATATCAAGCATCACATAGGAAAAGATCATAGCAGCTCTATTTAACCATATCATAGCTCAGAACAACTTAGATTTGGATCATGCTTTTGCTACCCACAAGTTTCAAGTTCTGAGGTTTGAACTTAAAGCCAACGAACCCAAAACTAGGCAGAGCACAAAGTTGTAACTAAGCATATGAAGGAAATTAACAGAGCAACTATTCATCATTTCAACAAGTAAAACTCACACCATGCTTACTACACATATTAAAGCAAGAAAAAATATTTTTGGTTTTTCTAAGTTTTGCAGATTTTTATTTGGTTTTAGTTATGCAAATTTTTATTTGGTTTCATGCAAGATTTTGAAAGCGGTAAAGATAGAGTTTGATACAAGTTATCTCTCATGGGGGTCCTCCCACAAGCTGCTTCAGGCTCACTGCTGTTAGTTGGGGTTGAACCCAGCCCAACGGTAGGAGGCCCTCCACTCCTTCTGGGTCTGCTGCTGTTGTCGTTACAAGTTGTGGATCCTCTCGCCTATGTGTCTCTGCTAGTCCTGAGTTGACTCGATGTGCTGGCCCAGCGACTCATCGATGTTGGTGGTGCGCACGTTCAGCTCGCCCATCTGTCGAGTTAGAGTGGCAAAACCTCTGGACGTGGCTGAGCATCTGGCGGAGATCGGGGGTCCACTGGAGCTGGAACTGGTGGACCGGCGCCCTTGGGCCTGCCGTGCCCACTCCTCTGTACTTGCGTTGTGCCATGACGAACCACCCGCCTCATGGTGGTATCAGGTCTGAGTATGCTGAGGCGGTGTTGGCATTTCTTCCCTTCTGGTCCTGCTCCTTGTCAATCTGACAGGTACACCAGAAAAACTATGCCTATGGCCCCTTTCTCGTTGAACGAGAGGGATGGTTAGCCAATGGCAATTATACAAATGGAATTCTGCATTGGGCAGCGAAATCTCATTTGTATAGCCCATGAAGAAGAAAATTAAAGAGTCGTCCGGGCCTCTCTTGAGTGTGTGACCTTGAATCAAATAAGACTCGTCGATATACGCGCGGTTACCCTCAATGAAGGGAATGGAATTCCCCTCTAAGGCACCGACACATGTAGCGATACGAGTAATCAATGAAGGACACTCAATAGGACCCGTCATCTTGAAATTCGAAAGCCATTGCTTAACCAAAGCTTGTGCGGGGGAGATTTTGATCTTGTTGACCATGGCATATAAAATGAGCAACTCATCGTTGCGCACGGGTCGGACATCACCTCTTCGAAAGAGAGTGATGGCTAACCACTTGTGCATCAAGCGAAGAGTTGGATTATGAATGTCATTGCACCGAGGTGTAAATCTTCCATGGACAACTTAACCCAAAATCTGCCCCCAAAATTCATGATGATTAAAACCACGGCAAGCTTGCTCAAGAGAAATCGGCTAGCGTTTGTTGAAATCAAGGTGGCTAGCAAAAGTTTTCCAAGAAAGCAAATAGTCCTTCCAAGTCAAAAATAAACCCCATTTTCCACCTCCCGAAGAGTGCAAAGGAATTGGATTGTGAGGAGCCGAGAACCGTACTCCTCAACGGGAGCGAAGTTGCTCCATCCAATTGCGTGCCAAACATTAGCGAAGTCTTCGTACATACCTGTTTTGATGAGGAGTTTTGGATCGAAGGCTCGGGTGTGGACAAAGCTTCGGTTCTTGATGATGGCGTAGGCTTGTCGTTCATGAGCATTGCGCAAGTCGAGGTAGGGAGCGTCATCTACATCAATTTCCATGGCCTCGGCTTGCACTTCTTCGTATTGTTTTTCTTGTTCGCCTTGTTCATAGTCCATCATGGTCAGTGTTGGTTTTGGTTCGGAGGAATGACAAGAGCTTGACTCACCCCGCGAATGAGACGAGCCTAACCCTTCATGCTTGCAACAAGAGCGAACAAGAATGAATGAGAACAACTCGATTTGGGTTACGTTAGTGAAATGAAAATGAAACTCTTACCCGAATGTTGTTCCTCCAAGTGTGTAGACAATCTTGCAGCAAAGAAATGAGAGAGAGAGTGTTCTTGCAATCAAACTTGAGCAAAAAAAATATGAAAACCCGAGAGCAAAGTTTGAGAGAGTTTGAGAGGGAGTGAGTTAATGAGAGTTGAGTGTGAGAGCTCAACACCCACCCCTCGGCCTCTATTTGAAGGGAGAATGGCCGGCACCATTAGGAGGAACTGGGCACAACGGCTAGTGACCGTTGGAGAAGGTGGAGGCCAGGAGCCATTGGCCCTGGGTCGGCCGACCTATGGGGTCGGCCGGCCCCAGGGTGGGCCCCCTGGTGCCCCCATTTGGCCAGTTTCTTTCTCAACGGGTAAAAACTTTGAAAATTTGGGTGACGGGCCAAACTTTGCCTCGAAAGATTTTCAAATAAATATTTTTCAAAGGATTTCAATGCTTAGAAAATATTTTTGGATTTTTTATAAAAATAGAAAAGGTGAAAGAAAATATTCTAGCATGCAATGGTGTTTTGAGAATTCAAACATGCAGTGGGGAAAATTTCAAAAGTCAAGAAAAGCAAATTTGGCGGAAAATTAAATATGAGATAAGTACCAATTTACCTTTGGCAAGAGCTCGTCGTTTTGAGTCTGACGAGCGGGACCTTTCTCCTGCACTGACTTACCATTGGTTGGCTCATCCTAGAGAAGTGGACGAGGATGAACTCTCAACCTTACGCCACACCTTCATTGATCGTCTTCTTTTGGATCGGGTGGTCGTAGGTTCTTCAGGCGCATACCCTTCGCTATCCTGTTGTATCATGAAGCGCTGCTCTTCCCTTTGCTTGAACTTGACAAACATGTCCTCCTTTCCGACACGGAAACAGATTTCTCCTCTTCCGAGGTCGATCCTTGCCTTGGCGGACCTTAGGAAAGGTCGCCCAAGTACGAGATCGACTCCAAGGTCGCCCTCCATATCCATTACCACAAAATTGGCAAGGATGAAGGAGTCTCGTTCTCGTATGAAGACGTGTTCAGCTATCCCTTCGAGATATCGAACTGTAGAATCTGTAAGCTGTACGAGCATAGTTGTGGGGGAAAGAGCAGGATAATCGAGTTCTTCATATATTACCTTGGGCATTATGTTCACGCTCGCCCCCAGATTGCATAGAAACCGCTCGAAGTGTTTGACGTAGATCGAGCAACTGATCATAGGGACCCCTGGATCTTCTTGTACTACTGCCACCATGCCCTCCCAAATGTTGTTTCTTGGGGGATTGTACCTACCTGCATGGTTAGTGCATGGGGCCTACCATGGAAGGTTGCTCCACCCAGTAGACACCATATTTGTAGTTTCAACGGGAGATTCGGGTTGCCCTGGGATCTTCCCAGACTCAGCAGCCAGTACGGCAGCAGCAATTTGAGCCAGCTGCGTTTCTATCATTTTGTTGAAACTTAACTGATTTTTCAAGGCAGAAGAAAGAGTTTCAACTTTTGTATTTATATTTTCCAAAACTTTATCATTGGCAGCAAGCTTTTTGTTTAAAGATTCATTAATCTTAGGTTGGCCAAAGACAAGGTCTCTCAAGGAGGGTTGGTTCGAATTAAAATTCGAATTGAAATTGGAGTTGAAATTATTACCTCCTCCTTGGAATGGTGGGCGTGCTTGACCCCACCCTTGGCCTCCTTATGGACGGAACCCGTTGTTGTTATTGTTGATGTAGGCCGCATCTTCATGGGTCTCGAGGCAGTCATTCCCCGAGTGTCCACCATTACCACAAACCTCGCACGTCATGTATGAGTTCATGGCTTGGACGGGAATGAACATTTGTTGTTTGTTCCCTTCGTTGAGTTTCTTTAGTAGGAGGTCCATTTTGGCGGCGAGTATATCCGTCTCCTTTATGGTATGCATTCCGCCTTTAGTTCGGGGCTAGGAACGCTCCTCGTTCCAGCCCTGGTTGCTGACCATCTTCTCGATCAAGGCCTTAGCCTCAGTAATGGTGAGATCGAGATAGGCCCTCCAGCAGCAGCGTCCAAGTGGGCTCTTGATGTCATCGTTAGCCCGTTGTAGAAGCTTTGGAGTATGAGCCACTCATCCATCCCATGATGAGGACAGGCAAGTATGTACTCTTGGAGTCTTTCCCAAGCTTCCTGGATGGATTCCATCCCTGACTGCTAGAAACTCGATATTCTACCTCGCAAGGCATTCGTTTTGCCCAGCGGGAAGAACTTGGCGAGGAACGCCGTGGAACATTTGTCTCACATGTCGATAGCTTCTGTATTCTGATAAAACTATTGTTTTTCTTTCCCCAGGAGGGAGAAAGGAAACAAGTGAAGCCTGATGATGTCATCTGTAATGCCCCGTATGGTTACGGTCTTGCAGAGTTCCAGAAAGTTCTGGAGGTGGGCATTGGTGTCCTTGTTTGGCTTGCCACAGAATGGGCTAGCCTGCACCATGTTTATGAGGCTAGACTTTAGTTCGAAGTTCACATCCCCAACATCAACGTTGGGTCCAGTTGCCACATTGGTGGCTGAGGGGACGGAAAAGTCGTGGAGAGTCTTCTCAGCCATGGGTTCGGTTGTTGTTGCTGGTGCCTGGAAAGCTTGTTCTCTTGTCGACAATGAGAGCTGAGGAGGGGCGACGCGAGGTTGGACCCTTCTCATGAGCTTCTCAGGATTTTCAACAAAGTTTCTCGACAAGGAGAATCCAGTCATACACTACCCTATTTTCATCCAATCAGGAGAAAACAAAAGATGATATTAGCCTGTATAAGCAGTAGCTACCTCTTATTCACAATGCCATGTTTATGCATTAGTAAAGATCTTTTTACACCTAGTGTCATCCCCGGCAACGGCGCCAAAATGCTTGTTGGCATTTCTTAGAGCAATCACTAGGAATGGTTAGTCCCCGGCAATGGCGCCAGAAATACTTGTTGCCATTTCTTAACGCAATCACTAGGAATGGTTAGTTCCTAGCAATGGCGCCAAGAAACGCCGAGACGGCCGCCCCACAACGGTGACGCCATGGGACGGCGTGTGGTATGTCTTAATGATTATAGAAGAATCCGCAAGCACACGGATATACCATTGTAGCATTTCAGCCGGAAGTATTCAGGGTATCGTTATTTATATTTTCCCAAGGGATGGCTATGGTGTGTAAAGATGTTTACTAGATACATAACTATAACAATTATGAGATAAGGTGTAAACTGCTGATTAGGGGTAAGTGATTATAAAGATAATCGAGGGTAATGTGACACACACAAGATCAGCCAACTCTCATGAATAAAGAATAAACAAATACACCTAAGGTTAGTGGGAGTATAGGCAAACAAGATCCTAGTATACTATTCATGTTAGCAGAGAAGCTATGTTAGTCACACGGTTAGAACTGCAGGTGCCGGGAAATTAGGGACATCGGGGAGAATGACCCGTTCTGGAGAACGTCCAGACCGTTTCATCTTTGCATGAACTCCTATACGAATACCCGAACGTCAGGGAGTACACTAACTAAGAAGCAGCTTCCCGGCGGACCGACAGGGCTATCACCACCTGCGGTCTACCCCAGTCACACCATGGAGCACCGTCATATCTGAGGGATCCCGCATACCCGAGCCCCATGCACGCATATGAGGTCACTACCCTAGCGTCCCCAGAACTTGGCTACGCATGTGTTGATGACCATTATTTCCCATTTTGACCGTCAACTTCTCAAGAATAAATTGAGCCTTGCACCATGTTCCATACATATTTTACCTAATCCTAACAAATTCCACAAGTTTTGGTGGTTTGAGAGGTTTTGCAGGGTTATGCTCAGAATATGAAAGAAACAACACTAAATGGAGCACCTATAAGGATGGAGAAACATGGATATAAGATGACACCATTATAAACATTGTCAAATGCCAAATTTGACACTGCCATGTTGAAGAGCTCGTCGAGATGATCGATTTAGACACTTGGATCTCCCAATTCGGAGTCCGGACGCAAAAGTTATGCAAATTATAAGCTTCGGACTCGTGTTCTGCAGAGGTTGCAGACCGGCCGGCCCGGCACCTCTGCCAAACACATCTTGCCTTTCCACAAGACCACTAGGGACCCTCCAATGGACCCCTATGAATAAGATATAAAAGCAAATACAAAAGTTATGACCGAAAGGCATAGCACATGGATTAAAAGACCCATTTGCAGCACTTACCTAGATCTTTTGGACCGGAGCACCACCATGGACTTCATACACATGTTGATCAGCAAGCCCGTGAAACGGAGGGCCCAGACGTGCCAACTCCAGGCCGGCCGGCCTAGGGGAGGCCGGCCGGCCTACAATTTTCAGTGTTGAAGCCAAGCAACCTACACCAACATCCTGAGAAGATCAGGAGCGTCCACGAGAAGGTCGGCGCCAAATGGAGGAAATCCCAGGCCGACCGGCCTAGGAGAGTCCGGCTGGCCCTAGTTTGCAGCATCTCGAACTCATCTTCACGTGGAAGCTACGTCAACCGACCCTCTTGCGTACACCCGACACCTCAGCCAAATATCGACCTCCAGCTAGTATAAATAGGCCTCCACCCCTCACTTGTGAGACACACACCAAAGGAGCTCTCTTCTCTCACTTTTACTTTCTAGAGTAGGTTAGGTAGTTGGGAGTTAGAGTTGAGTCGAGCTTTCTCAGGATTCCGGAGTCGTCATCGGAAGTCGGGTATAAGCTCTTGTATCTTTTCCTTTGACATTTATCAATATAAGTTATCTTCTTTATCTTTTCGAGCCAGCTTTACTTTCTGCATTTATTTATCTTCTCAAGTTATCTTGCTTGTGTGCGGTAGTAATTCCTCTAGCTTAGGCTTTGTATCTTTCTAGTTCATCGGGATCTTACCTTGCGGGTTTTCTCGCCTGGACTAGGGAATTCAAGTTAGGTCCCTAGGTTGAGGGGGATTTCTCTTGTTCGCGACAAGAGAAATCCTAACACCAAGTACGGACATGGTGTCCGAGCTTAGTGTTAGCTAGAAAATGTGTTCCACCCCACGGTACCATTGTGGTAGGTGGCAGGTGGTGACAGCCCTGTCCGTGCCTCGTAGTCCACCATGTTCGGGTGTTTTCATAGCAGTAGTGCCGACTGCCGTTGGACTCCCTTCTCACCCCAGTCTGAGTCCTTCCCTGAGGCCGCCGAAGTAAGCTCTAGGTTCCCGATAACTAGTTAGAAGCAAGGTTTAATCTAGAGAGGCTAGCTCGATAGTTTAGAAGTGTTTTAGGAGTCTTTCTCGCTCGTTGTCCTCCCAGCTACTTTCCTCCCTAAGGATTAGAGTCTCCTGTGTCAGACGGTCTTCGTGGGCCATTATCCTATCTATCATATCAGGCTTACCCCCACTAAGTTAGTTGGTTGATATCTCTAGTAAAGTTTGTCATTCGATTCTTCAATACTCTTTGTCATAGTGCTTCCCTGAGTAAAATTACGATACCCTGGAGTACTCCAAGGTGAAGTGCTATAGCGGTGATTCTGTGCGCATGCGGAATCTATATTCTATTGAGCATAAGAAACACCAACAAGCATTTCTGGCGCCGTTGCCAGGGAAGCAATTGGCTAAAGATATCGTCGAATAGTCTGATGAAATTTACTAATTTATCATCGCTAGTTTTAGCGGGATTACCATTGCTCTCGGTATCTTTGTGATTTCTGCAAAGCAGTGCAGGACCAGATTCAATCTACCATATCACTTCAACTCAGATCCTAAAGAATTGGGTGAATTATTTGACGCATAGTCGTCCTACCAGAAGAAACTTTCTAGGATCAAGGCTTGACAACACCATCTTCAATACCCATGGCTCAGAAGACAGTCCGTCAATTCTCAGCCTCGTCCAATAGCCATATCACTACTGGACTGACCAATGACCAAGGCACTGATAGCCTTGAGATAAAGACTAGGCTTTTCAACATGGTCCAAGCAAGTCCATTCTGCAGAAAGGCCTCAGAGGATGCCGACGCTCATCTACAGAATTTTCTGGAAGTGAGCAGCATAATCAACCCAAGAGGCACTACGATGGATAGGATTCGTCTTCGACTGTTCCCATTCTCTTTGCTTGGGAAAGCAAAGACGTGGTTTTACACCTTCAAGGAAGGATTCAACACTTGGGATGCGTGCACCAATGCTTTTCTGGTCAAGTACTTTCCGGTAGGCAAAACCAATGACCTTCAGAACAGGATTACCAGTTTTCAACAATTCAAGGATGAAACAGTCCAGGAAGTCTAGGAACATCTTCAGGAATACATTGCAGCATGCCCACACCACGGCATGGAAGAGTGGCTTATCATTCAAAACTTCTTCCATGGCCTGAACCAGCAATCGCAAGATCACATGGATGCAGCAGCGGGAGGAGCATTCCTCTCCCTCAATGTTGCAAGAGCTAGAGTGCTCATCGACAAGGTTGCTTCCAACTAGAGTTGGAAGAAAGAAAGGCAGCCAGCCCATGCAAATGGAATACATGAAATCGACAGTGTCGATAGGCTGGTAACCAAGATGGATCTTCTCATGAAAAAGCTGGAATCTCCACACCAGGAGGTTAACCAGACTGAGTCTTGGATGACATGTGAGAAATGTGACAATACTGGACACTTGGGCAAATCTTGCCCGTTCACTCAAGAGGACGAGAACTCCATTGGGAACGACACTCCCGATGACACAGACTGCCGTCCTCAGCAAGGTTGGAATTCTAAGCCCGACCTCCCCTTCGGTCAACAGCAAGGTAACATTTTTAATTATAGTTTTCATCCCTGGCTTAAAAACTTCATGAACGGCCAAAAACAAATCAATGACAACATTAGTGAGAAATTTCTTGCTAATGATACAATTCTTGAGTCTTTGGCTATGCAACTAGAGAGGTTTGACTCTGTTATTAAAAATCAGCTGAGCTTCAATGAATTGATAGAAACTAAAATAACTCAACTAGCCTCATCCTGTCCTAACCATAACAAGGGAAAGCTTTCTGAGCAACCGGGAGTGAACCCGCAAGAAAGTGTGAATGCTGTAACTGTGCGAGCAAGACAATATGCACAAAGACCACATCCTTCGCCGGATGCAGGTACTCGGCGGAAGACCGTAACTGCCAGGAACATTGATGCTGAAGACGGGGTGCTAGAGGAGGCTGAAGAACCCAACACCATTGCTACCTAGGAAGACCCCGTGGAACCCCCTAGAACTTCACGGGACTGTCACGATACAACCGCCTAACCGTTTCTAGAGCGGAAAAGGAGGCCGGTGGCCGACGAGCAATTCAGTAAGTTCGTCAAGGTAATTAAGAAGCTTTATGGCAACATACCACTTCTTGATACTATGCATGTTCCCACATACGCCAAGTATCTCAAGGATATCCTTGGCAACAAGAGGGTCCTGCCGACCACGAGGTCGTGCAGCTTACAGATGATTGTAGCATAGCTATACTCAACCCTCTCCTGGAGAAGAAGAAACTAGGATGCCCCACAATACATGTTCCATCGGAGCTCAACACTTTAAGCACGCTCTTTACGATCTGCGAGCAAGCATCAGCGTCATGCCAAAGGTAATTTATGATAAACTTAACAATCATGCGCTTGCTCCTACTGCCATGTGTTTGCAGCTAGTAGACCAATCGGTTCATCATCTCATGGGGATCGCCAAGGATATTCCGGTGAAAATATGGAATTTCTTTGTACCCATTGATTTCGTCATCCTCGATATGGAATTCGACACCAAGATCCCTCTCATATTGGGGAGGCCATTCTTGAGTATGACAACCGCACACATTGATGTGGGAGTTGGAGTAATACAACTTAACATCAATGGGTAGAAGGAGAGATTTGGTTTCAGACCGAAAGATGAAAAATGCTCACAGATCAAAAGTATCAACCTGAAGGAATCCATGAAAGAGCTGGAGAAGCCCTATAACCCATCCAACTACTCCCTCATCAAATTCATGGAGAATCTTCAAACTCGGGAGGAGATCAAGGTGTATAACCAACGGAACGCAAAGCGGAACATCCAACGTAAGAAATTTCTGGAATTTGGCAAGAAAGAGATCGAAGTAACTCTAGCTATGGCTGAAGAAAGCATCGCCACCAACATTTCCATCTGTTGATGAAGACCGAACCCAAGGTATGGATAGTCCCGCTCAGGACGAGAAACTCGAGCCCTTGCCATGAGGTATGTGGTAGTTATCCATTCCTGCATTTGCATATAGGATAGTTTATCTTCTTGCATAGTTTTCCCTTTCACATCATAGCATGTTTAAATCCTGCAATTGCATTCTTTCTACTTTACATTGCATAAAAAAAATCAGCCAAGATGGCAGACCTACTGAGTTTCATTCAAGCTTGGGGGGGTGCCAATGTATCCAGGTAAGCCACCCAACCTGTCCTTTCATCTTGTGTTCAAAAAAAAAAATAGTTTGAGTCATTCAAAAATTCAAAAAAAAGGAGAGTAAAATAAAATAAAAACAAAATAAATTAATTAATGCAAAGAAAAAAATGTTTCATGCTTTGAATAAAACTTCCAACTCATATGTGTGGAAATTCGTGTAAGCTCTTACCATGGAGATGATGAATAGTTGCTCTGTCCGTGCTTTGCAAGTACCTCATATACAACTTTTTACTCTCCTAGTACTTGAAATGTTGGCTCATGGAAATATCTCTAAAACTCTGGTTTGAGTGGGAGGATGAGCTTGATTTCCAAGTCTAAGTTGTTGTGGGGTTTGAGATGACCCAAATCGGAGTAAAACTGCATGCTCTAGTACGGAACCTCTTAGAATTTCTTTAAAAATAAAATATGGTAAAGATTTCCCCTTTGGTTTACATGTCCTACCCAGAGCCATAATGTTTTATCATATGGACCGATATAAGCTATCTTGAGTTATTTTGAGCTTTGCCGAATGGTGAGTCCGTTCGAGGAAGGGACTTGTCATCTACCGATCTTTCTCCTTTGCGTACCCATTGTTTTGCTAGCCTCAAAATGCCTGGCATGTCAATCACCTACTCCGGGTATTGATATCCACCTCCGCCAGGCGATTCTTCTCACAACAAAACTCAAAATCTCCACAGTGAGCCTATCCATCTCAAATGGTCTATCCAAGCAATGCTCCCTTCCAATAACTCTATCCTCATGGAGTATGGATCATCTTCCTTAAAAAAAGAAAAAGAAAAAGAAAAAAACTGAAGCAAAAAAAAGGAAAAAAAAGGAAGAGAGACAAGACCCATACCTCCACTCAAGAGAGTTCAAATAAGGAGCTCAAATAAAAAGACCAGAGATCTTCTAAGCGTGAGTCCATTTCCTCCCTCTCCCCTGAACATTTTACCTTCCATAAGATCGGGATTTGACTGAGTACATACCTCTTGCGAACCACTCTTCGGCTCGGCAACACGAGTAACCAAGGTACGCTGCACTCTTCCTGCCTAAAACTCCACATATTAGCCTTAGAGTATGAAGAAGTTGGTCAAAATTTCCGACCATGGTGAGGATCATACACCTTGAGCGACTTGAGAGTACCATTGGGGAATCTTAAACCACTTTTGAAAACTTGCAAAACTCCGAGATAGGAACCTGAACAGGAAGCAGGAAATATTCTGGAAAATGTTGTTCAGTCTCTCAACCGCCCAAGATGAGGGATGAAATGCCAATAAGCACTATCTACCAGAAACCAAGGTATGAGCCAACTCATTCACAGTACATATGGGTTAGAGTAATATGTTGTGCACAAGGTATTTACGGGTATGAGCATTGATGCAACTCCTGATCCACCGAGCCTCAGCTTTAGCTTTGCTCGAGGACGGGTAAAAGTTTAAGCATGGGGGGGTGTTGACGGCCATTATTTCCCATTTTGACCATCAACTTCTCGGGAATAAATTGACCCTTGCACCATGTTCCATACATATTTTACCTAATCCTAACAAATTCCACAAGTTTTGGTGGTTTGAGAGGTTTTGCAGGGTTATGCTCAGAATATGCAAGAAACAACACTAAATGGAGCACCTACAAGGATGGAGAAACATGGATATAAGATGAAACCATTATAAACATTGTCAAATGCCAAATTTTAAACTGCTATGTTGAAGAGCTCGTCGAGATGATCGAATTGGACACTTGGATCACCCAATTCGGAGTCCGGACGCAAAAATTATGCAAATTACAAGTTTTGGACTCGTGCTCTCCAGAGGTTGCAGGCCGGCCGGCCTCACCTAGGCCGGCCGGCCCGGCACCTCAACCAAACACATCTTGCCTTGCCACAAGACCACTAGGGACCCTCCAATGGACCCCTATGAACTAGATATACAAGCAAATACAAAAGTTATGACCGAAAGACCTAGCACATGGATTAAAAGACCCATTTGCAGCACTTACCGAGATCTTTTGGACTGGAGCACCACCATGGACTTCATACACATGTTGATCAGTAGGCCCGTGAATCGGAGGGCTGAGATGTGCCAACTCCAGGCCGGCTGGCCTAGGGGAGGCCGGCCGGCCTACAATTTTCAGCGTTGAAGTCAAGCAACCTACACCGACATCCTGAGAAGATCAGGAGCGTCCACGAGAAGGTCGGCGATAAATGGAGGAAATCCCAGGCCGACCGGCCTAGGAGAGGCCGGCCGGCCCCACTTTGCAGCGTCTTGAGCTCATCTTCACGTGGAAACAACGTCAACCGACCCTCTTGCGTACACCCGATGCCTCGGCTAGATACCGACCTCTAGCTAGTATAAAGGATCCAACCCTTTCGTAATGCCTATATTGGGTTGCAATGACTATTTTGGTTGCAATATGTATTAATTGCATCTATGTATAGTCGTTGACAGGTGGTTGCATTTGGAATGGTGCAATAGGTTCTTGCATCCTTTTGGGTGTGGTGTTGCAATATGGTCATTTTGCAATGCCCATAAAAAAAACTAATGCAACCACGATATGGTTGCAAGCATGGATATTGGAACCAGCAGGATGGTTGCATGTGTTACTGTTGCGACGAAACACATGGCAGCAATATAACAGTATAGCCACAAATGAATTTATCGCAAAATAGCTTTATTTGCCACCCCATAGTTAAGTGGGAATATGTCCATATTGCCATGGGGCTTGCTCCATTGCATCAAACAAATATTGCAACGTAAGATTTTTGGTGGCGACAGTCACAATTGCCACATTCATTTGCTGGTGGCAATAAAAGGTAATGCAACCAATCATTATTTGAGGTAATAGATGGAAAATGCAAAAATCATTGTTGGTGGTAGACACGTCCTATAGCAACACATAAAGTTCGTGGCAATAATGTATATTGCCACACCAACAACAAAAAATGTTGCATAGTAGTTTGTTGGCCATTTTGGCCAACACCATTTTAATTTTGTTTCGAAGCTAGAAATTTTATTGTTACAAAATAAATATGCCATGAGTATAGATTTCATCATCACGTATAAGAACTCAACCTTCGTTAACTTCAAATGTGTCAACCATAGCAAATTACACAATGACCAGAGTACTGCTAAAATAAACATGACCACATAGTAGAATAAAAACATCATCTCTCACTACAAGTTTGCAACTATGTCTGGCATAATAAAATAGAACTAAATATGAGTTCTCTTAATGATTTCTTCATGCCCCATCGACACCAGCAGTCACCAATAAACCTTTATGTAATTCTTCAGTCTTCTAGCTGCCCATCACCAGAATATAGACATGAAGCTTTCTCTAAATATTTTGGTTGCCGCACTTCCCTGCAATTCATGAACATACATATAATTTATTAATTTAATAGGAACCTTGGTGATTAAGTGCATGGAATAACTAATCACGTACAAATCTAATGATCATAGTGACATAGCAAAGGTATAAAGTAAATTAAGGAACAACCTGCAAGAATATCATATACCATTTCATCCCTCAAATAAAATATATACCAAATTGCAACTGTACCAATATAGATAGATTCTCCGATAATAGCTAAGATCATTAGCTAGTAGGACTCTCTTATCAGATCAATATCAATATTATGGCCCATGAGTCAACATGGAAAACAGGTCCAGTCTGACACAACCAAAATAAGGTGCTAACTATACTGGACGAGGACTCGACTAGAATAAACAAACTATCCAGTACATGGTTGAACGGTTCATATATAAGAAAATATATAATATTTGTAAAGCTGCACTTGTTAATTAAGCTAATTAGCAAGCTAGATTATAGAAGCAACTGCCCTAATATTAAACTTCTTGGCTATTGAAAAAAGAAATATATATCTGCACTTCGATTTTTTCCTAAGTCAATCTAACCTATGTATGACCAACTTTATACTAAAAAATAATATTTATATCAAATAAGTAACTAAAAATATAATTCAAGGTAAATCTAATAGTGGTCATTTGATATGGGTAAATATTATGGTTTTTAAATAGGGACTTACTACTCGGTAGCTAGCTATTTTTGTTTGAATCGGTCAAATTTTTGGACAATAGGAATATGGCATGTGGCGCAGCAGTTTCTGTACAGTCATCTAAATTGGCTGATTCGCATTACAGTCAATTTTTTGGCATCAAACATGTGGGAAATAATTAAGTGCATTTTTGTTAGATTTCACTAAGTTTTTACAGAAAAGGATACATACTTGAGCACTTGATGACCAAACAATTTGACTGATTCTATCTCGATAGCAGTCAGATTCGTTCACCAGTTGAACAGAAAAGGGATACAGAAATGGACACCAAAATTTAGCATCTATAAATGAATCTCTAGCCCAACAGTTCAATGTACAGAAAGAAAAGGACACTGGCACCGCACAAATCTTGAAATATATTGGAGGTGTGAAAATTTAATTGTAAATGCAAATAACTTAGCAGACATGCATTGAATTGAATCAAGTATTGTAAAGACAAGTAGTGAAAACAATTGAATCTTATCTACTGATTTAACTACTAACCAAAAAGAAGTGTAAGCACTGCCTTGTGCATCTTTAAGAGCCTCATTGCCACCGCCAGACAAAATAAACAAATAGTTTTAGAGAGAAACTCAAGTACTTCGATTTGCAGGAATGGCAAGAGCTCTGAAATCCGTTAAAGAAAACATTGTTAAGCTTACCTAGTTTGTTTATGGCATAATCAAGTTTCAGTAGATACTCTGCCAATTGCAGCTGTTCCTTTGGCAAACCTGAACACTGCGAAAGATTTGGTAGCCAATTAAACAGGGCACAAAATATTCCATAAGTTAACTGCAATTTGAGTTGCACAATCTAGTAATGCAAAAGTTAATCAGATGTCATACCTGGCCATTTCTTCCAGAGGTGCAGGACCAATATAGTTTTCCTTGCTCTCTTTATTCGTTGACACTACAAGCATCTGTTACCCATGTATTCAGTCCATCAGCAAAATTCAGTATGTATGGAATTCTTATTTAAAATTACTGAACCATAACATCTTAGTGTATGAATGCTGCTCATCCTAATCTGGTTAAGCTTATCAAGTACAGTGGCGGAGTAAAAGACTAGTATGTCACTACTAACTTTTTTTGGAAAGCTATACAGCGTACTAACTGATGCATTAGAACTGAAATGTCAAATTTCTTTCAATCACCATAGAGGAGATTGAGGAGATGCATGTATGAGTTATTCAGATCCAATCACAAAATCACAAGATATATGCTAGTCTATTTTTGTACAATATAATATACAACGAGAGCAGCACAATGTTTTGTTTAGAGTAAACTGATCCCACCAGACACGCACATATGGCATCTCAGTTAACAAAGAAACAACAGAGATTTGGGGAGAATGGAGATTGTTACGTGTGACCTACCAGTGGTGCTTTATTAGTCACCGACGAGGTCAAGGGTAGTGTGGATTGGATATAACCCAAACTCCAACATATAAAGGACAGAATGGATCTTGAGCCAAGATTGGATCTAGATTAATGAATGGACTGAAATTAGTTGCAATGGATTAGGGGAATTCGGAGAGAAAGACGAGCGTATACCCTAGGAACATCTGATCCGGCGGCCTGTCCGTGCGTCGGACATAGACGCACGCTCCAGGAACATCTGACCAGGCGGCTTGTGCATGTCGAGCCGTCATCGTGGTCCCGGCGGCGCGGCGTGGAGAAGGCACGGCGCGCTTGCGTATGGCGTCGGAAGAGGCAGCCGCCACCGTGGTCTCCCTGGGTGTGTCCAACGAGCTGCCGTCGCTTGACCTAGGCACCTAGCTGGCGTGGAGGCGGCGACGAACGCCGAACGCGACGGCGACAATGATGGCGAGGGCCCGGGCGATCGCGGGGGAGGCGACGATGACAACTGTCGCGGACAGGGCGTCTGGCGTCCGCCCGGAGTCGCGGTGCACGCCGTGATGATATCGGTAAGTTTTTGCCCCGGATCGGTGAGATTGCAAAAACAGAAAGAGGAGGCAAATCGCAATCTAACCGGCTCTTGGATCTCAGTTTGCCGCGCCTCCACGATCGCAGGTTGCCGCGGCGGCCGGCAGCATGGTGGACTACGAAGGGCGTGTGGGCGTTTGGCAGGCGAGCGAGCAGAGGACGTGCGAGCGGTGGGTGGGAGAAGAGGGGGAAGTCTATATATCGCATCTGCAATTTTCACCCACCCCATCGCAGAAGGTTGGGTCTTCTTCTTCCTTCACCGACTCCCCCACCGCCCCTGCCTCCCCCGACTCCGCCGCCGCTCCCGGCACCTCCGCCGCCGCCCTCCACAGCCGCCATCCCTAACAACTCCCGCCGCCACCTTCTCCTTGCCAAACCGCCGGCCACCGCCACCGGGGGTCCGGCCCCGCCCGACCGGTGGCACGGGCTCCCGCACTGCCGCGCCCTCCGCCGGCCAAACTGCCTCTGCCGCCGGGCCGCCGCCGCCGAGCCCTCTTCTAGGTCCGGTGAGCCCCCCCCCCCCCAACCTCAGCAACCCGGATCTATAAGCTCCGCCGCCTCCCGCCACCACCCCGGCCGCCGGCGACCTCGCCGGCGGCCGCTCCACCCACCCACCACCCATTCCCTCCCCCCTCCCCCTCCCCCTCCCCCCTTCTCACTGGGGCAGCGCCCCTCCCCTGTCGCGAGGTAGAAGATAAACAGGGGAAGGGGAGCGCTACTGCAATGTGATGCTCATTTATCGCGCGCGCGATAAATAGCTTTTGCGGAGAAGAGGGCGGGCGACGTGGAGGCGCCGAGATTAGCGGGCGGAAGTTGGGCAGGCGGCAAGATTGAAACGTAGGAGAGGATCGCAGGTGGAGATTCAAATGGACAAATCACAACCGCCGGAGGCTTAATCAAAGAGGGGCGCTAAGCCACCGATGTAGGCGAAAAAAACATCACCCTTACTGGCTTTTTAGTAGTATATAGAGATAGAGATAGAGATAGAGAAGAGACAGAGAAGAGATAGAGATCTACGATTATTTCGTCCCAGACAAATAGCCTGCATCGAGAGGAATGACTAGAATTTGCATAGAATTTACATATGAACGGGAATTTTCTCTTCCTATTTCTCTTATTGCTAAACCAGATGTTAAAAGTTTTGGTATTGAAAAGATGGTGTCAGCATCAGATGTTCATAGGATGGTTAAACATGTCTAACATCTTGCTGGTTTGCTGAGTCAAAGAAGATAGTAGAGATAGACATGTCTAGGCATTGTGTAACGTGTCTCATAGCTGGATGCACGGCTCGGGTAAGTAACAGGGAGCAACTAGACTGTACTTCTAGTTTGCTTATCATTTTTCTTTTTCTTTTCTCATTTATTGCACCATTATGAAGTAACACAACAAAATAACTATCTTCTATATATCAATAAATTTTTTATATATAATAGACTACATAAAAGTTGTCGTTGAGAAGTTTCAATAATTTTTGAACCAATTTACTATTTTTAGTTTAAATATTTTTTGTGTGTTTATTGAAAATAATTACAATTTGAACTACATGTACCTTAAATAATATTTAATAAAATTTTTAAAATATATTTTTAGGAATTACTCCATTATAGTTCATATTCTTAAAATATATAAAAAGTTCAATGTTTGTTAGGGACAATACAAATTTATATTTGTAATCTTATTATATAAGAATGATAATACCTAAAACTTGTCCGAAAATTTTGTAAATTGGTATAGAATCATTTCATGGATGTATAAGCTTGACATAAAAGTCTCAAAAGATTTTATGAAAATTGGAGTCTTCATTGTTCTCAAATTGATACATGCATTACATTAGTTCCGGATTAAAAGAAAAAATGAATCATCTTTGTGTGTTCTTCATCTTCTCCTGGCATTGCCACATGGCGGAATGGGATTGGTCCAAGCTGGTGTCACAGCCAATACGCTTACACGTGTGGAAGAAGCTAGACAACTCAAGGATATAACAAATAAATTCAGTACCCACTGTCATAAACTAGGCAAATTTTGGCGTAGCACATTGTAGAAATATGTATTTTGCTGGAGCACACTGCCAACTTCAGTATTGGCTGAGTACCATTACAAAAACAGGATCCTTAGCTGTAGCACACCACCTCCACTAGAATATGATTTTTGCTGGAATCAGAGAGAGAAAATATTTGCATTGGTCGATTTTACCCCTGGCTTGCCTACTTCGTTGAACCCAACCCAGTCGCCCGTAGTGCTGATCAAAAAAAAAAAAAAAAAACAGTCGCCCGTAGCCAGTCACTCCTTCCCCAACGCTGGTCTTCTTCCTCCGTCCTCTCTTGCTCTTAGTGTTAACAGCAGGACTCTTGGATAACAGTGGTAATGGAACATGCTCCAGCCTGGGATTACTATCCATCCTAAAACAGAGGAAACAAAAGGTAGCGAGCGATTCAAAAATCAAAACCTAAATCTGACGAAGTCAAATTGCGGATCTATGCTACAAAATCAACAAGATAACCGACATTGGGATGCAGAGAAAACAAAGGCATGCATAAGAAAAGGCCAACAATCTTACCCTTCGGGTACCCAGGACATATTTAGCACCTTGGACGGGGACCCCACAGATGGGGACATGCGCTTCTTCCCTCTCGGTGATGACATCTTCAAGACCTCGTTGATTTGGTCTTCATGCAGAATGAGAGGAGGGCGGCCTTCGAAGACGAGATCTGCGAGCTCGAGGGAGACTCAGTGGGCGGCGGCTAGCAGAGGAGCGGCGGAAGCGGTGGGGGAGTGAGGGGACTGAATGGCCTGTCTAGGTCGCGCACCGGATCGGGCTTGAGTGGGTCACGGGCTAGTCGAGGGGCAACCATAGTCATTTTGAAAATGTTCTCTCTCTGGTTCCAACAAAAATGATATTCTAATAGAGGTGGTGTGCTCCAGCTAAAGATCCCGTCTTTATAATGGTACTCAGCCAATACTGCAGTTGGCGGTGTGCTCCAGCAAAATACGTGTTTCTACGATGTGCTACGCCAAAATTTGCCCATAAACTAATGCACAGCGCAGTGGTAAGGCATGCATCACAGGTCTCCAAGACCCAGCTTCGTATCCTACGTTCGCTGCTTTTTGCTTTTTTTTAATCAAATTTTAGTGGTCAGCGGTAGGTGACCTGGCGTACTGGCCCGTCGCCACCGTTGCAACAGGGCATCAGAACTAGTATAAAATGCCGAAAGATTAGAAAAAATCTACAAACCATGTATAATCTCAATTGTAGGTCCAATGCTCCATTCTCTCTTGGGTGCAGGTTCGACTCAAAAACAAATAAAAGAAATACCTTCCTAAGGGTGGGTGGACACAAACAAGGAGTTGGTGTAGTGGTTTGGCCTCAAACTTTGTATGGCAAGGTCTTTGGTTCAAGATCCCTCAAGGCATTTTTTTAGATTAATAGTCGAATAAAAAACCTGACAGGTGGGCCCTAGTTGGTAGGACCTCCAACCTGGCATGGAATGTCTGATGGTGCAAGAAAATTCAATTTTTGGTCAAAAAGCCTAACGTGGGTGCAATTTTACATCTTGTGGTACCGTGATAAGATATTTGTCCGCTTGCGTCTTTTCAAACATGTAACATGGTGCAACCTTTTCTCTGTTCAAACACCTAAGCAAGCAGCCTTTTTCCAGTTTCATTTTCCTGTATCAATTGATCTTTCTTCCGGTTGCGGTCCAATTATTTAATGACTGCACACATGTTTTTTTTTCCATTCACAGCTCCTACATCTTCTGGTTTCCGTAGAATCTATTAATGTCACAGTGATTCAGTGGGGGGCTGTGTTGAATATTATTAATCACGCAGCATGTTAAACAACACAACCCTATATGGTTCGTGCTGCTGAGTAGAAGCAAGCAATCCACCGTAGGTCAAGATCATTTGCATCGAAGGGCAAGATTAAAGCAACACAACTTTATCGTAGCTATATTCACAACAGCAACCCCTCCTTTTCTGGATGCAATACAGCAATAGCTCTTGCAACGGAGGTTAAGACTCAGACAACGTAATTACATCGTTGCCATATGCGCAACTTCTTGCAACCAATCCAATTTTGGATGCAATATAGCAAGAACTATCGCAACGCATATCAAGATCGAGATAACGTAATTACATCGTAGCCATGTAAGCAACTATTTGCAACCAACTTTACAATGGTGGCAATAAAGCCTAGCTATCGCAACACAAAATTAATAGTTATGGCAATAGGAACCCATACTCGCAACCACCTTTTCCACCGTAGCATTAGCACCTTCCATTTGCAACAAAGCTTATGACTAACGCAACACAAAATATTGGTGGCCATAAGGCCCATATATCGCTATGAATTATGTCGTTGGTTGCCATAGAACCAAAAATTGCAACCAAATGTGTGGTGTTGCGAAAACAAGTGGTACTATAAGGGTCAAATCCTTGTAGTAGGCCTCCACCCTCACTTGTGAGACACACACCAAAGGTGCTCTCTTCTCTCACTTTTACTTTCTAGAGTAGGTTAGGTAGTTGGGAGTTAGAGTCGAGTCGAGCTTGTCTCGGGATTCCGGAGTCGTCATCGGAAGTCGGGTATAAGCTCTTGTATCTTTTCCTTTGATATTTATCAATATAAGTTATCTTTTTTATCTTTTCGAATCAGCTTTACTTTCCACATTTATTTATCTTCTCAAGTTATCTTGCTTGTGTGCGGAAGTAATTCCTCTAGCTTAGGCTTTGTATCTTTCTAGTTCATCGGGATCTTACCTTGTGGGTTTTCTCGCCCGGACTAGGGAACTCAAGTTAGGTCCCTAGGTTGAGGGGGATTTCTCTTGTTTGCGACAAGAGAAATCCTAACACCGAGTACGGACATGGTGTCTGAGCTTAGTGTTAGCTAGAAAGTGTGTTCCGTCCCACGGTACCGTTGTGGTAGGTGGCAGGTGGTGACAGCCATGTCCGTCCCTCGTAGTCCACCACGTTCGGGTGTTTTCATAGCAGTAGTGCCGACTGCCATTGGAGTCCCTTCTCACCCCAGGTTGAGTCCTTCCCTGAGGCCGCCGAAGTAAGCTCTAGGTTCCCGATAACTAGTTAGAAGCAAGGTTTAATCTATAGAGGCTAGCTCGATAGTTTAGAAGTGTTTTAGGAGTCTTTCTCGCTAGTTGTCCTCCCAGCTACTTACCTCTCTAAGGATTAGAGTCTCCTGTGTCAGACGGTCTTCGTGGGCCATTATCTTATCTATCATATCAGGCTTACCCCCACTAAGTTAGTTGGTTGATATCTCTAGTAAAGTTTGTCATTCGATTCTTTGATACTCTTTGCCATAGTGCTTCCCTGAGGTAAATTATGATACCTTGGAATACTCCAAGGTGAAGTCCTACAGCGGTGATTCTGTGCGCTTGCGGAATCTATATTCTATTGAGCATAAGAAACACCAACAACAGGCTAAGAACATAGCAAGATAACCAAGAACGAACTCTTTATGAATAGCATAACGATAGTCGGAATACAATGCCATACCAGAGGTCGAGGATTGCTCGCCGAGCCCGAGACGACTGGATTCGCTAAGGAAATGAAGTACTAGCCTGGATCCACTACCCTAAGGAGTACAAGTCACAATGAGAGAGAGAGAGAGAGAGGCTTCTCCAAGTGATGTGTGTTTGAGAGAGTGGTGGGAGGCCCCTCTTATAGTGCTTGAGGTCGGTTCCCGCCATATCTTTACATGGAAACATTCATAACCGACCTCTAGAGGATCAGAGCTAATCTCCTACCAAAATGCATCTGGACGGGATGCCGGGGCGTTCGGCCGAACCCTTGGGTCGGCCGACCCTACCCTTCCACCTTTCGCCACTGTCTTCGTCTGGGACACTGGCTAGTGGGTCCTCTTGTCAGGTAGTCGGTGTCGGGGCTTGGATGGTTGGTTTGCTCTGTCTGGTGGGCCTCTTTTGCTTGTGTTACGTAGGACACGATATTGTGTGACTTCATCTGTGTATTCTCTGTGTTTTCTTCTTATTCCGGACTTGTGCTCCTAAAAACATAAATTCTCAAAAACAACTATGGAGCTAGGTTAGTGATACAAATATGTTAGTAAGAGGCATGGTTTTCCTTCTCTTGTGAGTATAGTTGACAGTCATATTTTGCACTTAACGACCGTCAACAAGCACGGCAATAGCCCCTGGCTCCCTCCTATATATATGAGGGGAGGGGTAAGGAATGGAACACACACCACACAACACTCAACTCACCTTCTTTCCTTGGAGCTTGAGGCCTTCATCCTAGATGGTTAGGTAGTCTAGGAAGTGTAGAAGAAGAGGAGGAGAGTAAGGAGGAGTCGGGGGAAGTGCTGGGTTTGTCGGCACTCTTCTCCGCTTGTACCTCGACGGATGCTTATTCGGTTGTAAGTGTTCGAGACTTTCTTATTTAGAATTAGAGTTTAGATTGCAAGTTATCATCTCTACCTTATATAAGTTGATGTGTAAGCTTAGAGAGTAGCATTTGATCTTAGCTTAAGACCCCAGATAGAAAAGGCAAGTCTTGGCCAGGGCTAAGGTTAGTAGGGAAAGGCGTAGACGTGGTGTCTAGACTGGACCATACCACTCAGTTGTCTGATGGTCCCACGGTTTGTAGAGGTAGCCGGCAGGTGATGACAGGCCTATTTGAGCCCTAGTAATCCTCCATGTTCAGATATTGGATAGATCATATTATTGGAGCTATTGGCTTGTATAAGCCGGTCGAAACCAGTAGCTCGAAGTATAACGGCGACGTGATCCCTTCTTCTAAACATAGATTCTGGATCTTAGAAAGTCCTCTCTTCTATCTCTCCTGCACCGGCGTGTGTGTCCTTGGTTGAGCCTAAACCTATAGATAGTGCACTCACGTTCCCAAGTGGATACGATACCCTGGAATACTCTTTGGTGAAAGCTACAGCGATATCCGTGTGCTTGCGGATTTTATTCGTGACGTTACAAAGTACCAACACCCATATATATATCCGAGTTCGAGACTCCCCCTAGACCTTCGATTGAGTTTGAACCTCTTTCCTCTGGCCCCGAGAAAGTTGTTCTCGACCCTGATGAAGATTCAACTACGATTTCCCACGATGAATCTCTTGAGATGGAGAATATATGGGCCATAGAATTTTATGAGGCACTGACTCTGGAGTCCGAAAGAAAGGATTCCATAGATGAGCATGGAAGCTTCATTCCTGTAACACCACAAGATCCATGCTAGTTCAATGCCTCTCCAGAGTCGATGATGCTTGGTGCTCTGTTGACACTCGCTAACGACTCATTACAAGCGTCACCTTGAGCCTGAAATCATGAGAATAAAGTCTCATACTTGCTTATGTTATCTAGAAAGACACAAATCCACGTTTCCTCTTAGAAATATTGCTATATTGGAATTCGGACAGAAATGCAGGTAAAACAGGCTTCAAGCATGAAGATATAAACTCAACCATCAAAGCAAGCTATCAGCTTATGCATGAGCGTATAAAAGATGAGCGTCAACACTAGTGGTAGGAGTTATTGCTATCAAATTCCCAAAAAGTGTTGGTGTACATTTATGTGCAGGTTACTTATGCTTGGAAATGAGAGGAGAATGCAGCCCAAAAGCAAGGTGACACGTCGTTGATCCGAGGCAACAACTTCTCGACGAATCAGATGCATTCACGAGGATCTACGAGCCCACCAGAGCTACCAAACCGACTTAAGACAAGCCCTTACCCATATATATGACATGAGGGTCCACCTAGTAGCCCTTCGACTAAAGACCGGGATGAACGGGCCCAGCCCATGGTCGGTCGACCATCATGGCCGGCCAACCATGTGGTGGTGGCCCATGGGCCCCACCGACTCTCAGCTCACACGTGGCAGTGTTGACGCCCATTATTTCACATTCTGGCCATCAACTTCTCGGAATAAATTGAGCTTTAGTTTTGGATGAGTTTTGATTTCAGGTGAACAAATACCAAAATTGGACGAAGAAGAGCAAAAACCCAGGCCGACCGGCCACTCCTAGGCCGGCTGGCCTGGCACCCTTACACAAGTTGCCATATCATCGATCCAGGGGCAATGTGACACGAGTACAATGCCTCTGAGCCATCAATTGAATATCGATTTGATCGAAGGGACCGAAAGGCATTGGCATGGATCAAGGGACCACAAGTCAGCTCAATCTCAAGTGCAAATCAGTGATCCATCTCCATGGACAAATCTTGAGCGTGCAACGAAAGGTCGGTGCAAGGGAGGGCCGAGATGTGCCAAAGAGAGGCCAATTGGCCTCCCTCAGGCCGGTCGGCCTAGCACGTTGCGCGTGTTGAAGTCAAGCTTCTATGGAGTTCAAGGTAGGGTACGAACAGGGCATACTTGCATTCCATATATTATAGAGTTAAAGAGAGGATCCATGGAGAAACAGGTCATGCAATCTCGACCAAAAGGTGCACGTGTGTTGATGGATGGATGGATGAATGGTAGTATGGCTTACTCCATAAAACATTGGTTCTCTCTTGTGTCATCGCCTTTTTTTAGACATGGTTACCCCTCTCTTTCTTTTCTTTCTCTCTTTTTTTGGGGTCATGCTTCATTGGCATGCCATCTTGTAGCGCATCTAGGCCGATAGATGCTATTGGTAAGTTTCAGTGATTCATGACAACTGTATGCGACTAACGTGTGTTTTGAAGGAAAACTCAATGACTGGATTAGTCTCATATGAAATATGAAAGGAGACCCCTCAATTCGAAACAATCTTGCGAACCAAGGACTCAATTTGAAAGCGTAAGGACCTTTCTAGTCTCAAGTGTCACAAGGAGATGAAGGACACTTGTTTTAGCTAGGTTTTATAGTTTCTAGTTCTTGATCGTACTATTAAGAGGGGTTCATGAGTTAGTAGCTTGATCAAAATTGAGTTGGCCTTAGAAATCTTGCACACTCACTCAAAAACAACAAAAGATGGTCAATAGAAGTTAACACAACTCTTGGAAGAAGAAACAATCAAAGTCACATTCGAATCCAAGTCAATTCAGCTGAAAACAAAGGAAAACAGCAGCACCGGTTGAACCGGTGCCCTAGCGTCGGAGCATCCGATGCATGGCGGAAGGACCGATGCCCTGTCGGTCTATCTTCTCTGGAAGCAGGCAGGAAACAAGTCAAAAACTCTATAGCACCGGTTGAACCGATGGTCCCAAGAAAAGCACCGGTGCATTAGATGTACTTTGTTCCAGAGAGCATGTTTTGGTGGACTTCAACTTCTCTTCAGCACCGGTTGAACCGACGCTTCAGAATCAAAGCACCAGTGCATTGGATGTACTTTGTTCCAGAACGCTTGTTTGAGTTGATCAGTGAACCTCTTCAGCACCGGTTGAACCGATGCCCCTACGGAGCATGCACCGGTGAAATGACGCAAGCGTGGCACTGTGTCAGACTCCAATGGCTACTAATTGGACACAGAGAGACCGGTTGAACCGATGCCTATACTTTCTATCCCGTCGGTTCTTCCGGTGGTCACGGTTTTTCTGCAGAAAACTTCCAACGGCTATGTGACCTCCTCCACTCTATATAAGGGTACCCCCTGGCTCATTTCAGTTTCCTTTGACACCTTAAAAACCTGAGGCCACCCTTGAGAAGAAGAGAAAGAGGTTTGAGCAAAAGAGAGAAGATCTAGTGCTTTGTTTGTGCTTCAACCTTGAAGAATTCATCCTTTGCAAGTGTAGCAAGTGTGCTTGAGCTAGGGCCAACTGAGTGTAGGTCAAGTGAAGGCTTAGGAGCTTGTTACTCTTGGTGATTGGCAGCACCTAGACGATCTTGGTGATTGAAGGTGTTTCTTTCGGAGCTTGCCAAGGATTGTGGGAGCCCGAAGAAGTTTGTACGTAGCTTGAGCTCCACCTCGCCGGGATGGTGAACGGAGACTCTTAGTGAGCGCCAAAGTCTCGGTGACATGGGAGGTGACAAGACTCTTAGTGAGTGTCACAACGTGGATTAGGGGTGTGTGCCAACACATCGACACCACGGGAAAAAATCCGGTTGTCTCTTGCCCCCTCTTTCATTTCAAGCATTTACTTTCATGCAACTTTTCATGTGCTTGACCTTAGAGATCATAACTTAGCTCTACCTTGCTTAGTTTCTTTTCTTTAGTAAGCTTGTGTAGTTTGCTTAGTTAGCCGGTTGGTGAATTGAGCCGTACTAGCTTTGCATAGGTTAAGGTTGTTTTAATTGCTTTAGAATTTTGACAAAGGCCCAATTCACCCCCCCTCTTGGTCCATCGATCCTTACAATTGGTATCAGAGCCTCGTTGCTCATTTGGATCATTAGGCTTCACCGCCTAGAGCTATGGCCAAGATGGGTGGTTCGCCGCCTCACTTCGAGGGCAAGAACTTTGCCTATTGGAAAGTTCGCATGGCCGCATACCTTGATGCGATTGCCCCCGAAGTGTGGTTGGCAACAAAGACCGGGTTCACCGGAACTCCCACCACGGAACAACTAAAGTGGAATGCAAAGGCTAGAAATGAAATTTTCGAAGCCATTAGTGAGAAAGTCTTTGCTAGAGTAAATGGCATGGACTTAGCAAGTGATATATGGAAAGAGCTAATTGAAATTCATGAAGGCTCCACAAAAGTCCGTGAACAAAAATATCACTTGTTTAGAGCAAAGTATGATTCTTTTAAGATGCTTGCTCATGAAAATTGCAATGATATGTATTCTCGCTTGAATGTCATTGTCAAGGACATTAATGCTCTTGAAGTTTCTAAAATTGACAGTGGCTCCATAAATCGCAAGATTCTCATGCTCCTTCCGAAGCCCAAGTACAACATTATCAATGCTATGCTTCAAAAGGAGAATCTTGATACAATGGAAGTGGAAGAGCTTGTGGGCGAAATTCGCGCTCATGAAATGGGTATCCTTGGTATGTCCGAAGAGCCAACAACAAGCAAGTCAATTGCTCTCAAAACCAAGGCCAACAAGCACCGCAAGCTCAAGATGGTCAAGCAAGAATCAAGCTCAAGCAATGAAAAAGAAGATCATCATGAGAGCTCATCCAATGAAGAAGATGATGGAGAACTTGCTCTCATGATGAGAAAGTTCACACGCTTGAATGACAAGATCAATAAGAAGGGTTTCAACTTTAACCCCAAAAGAAGAATGTTCCGGCCATGAGGAGATGTCAAGAACAAAACTTGTTACAATTGTGGAGAAAAATGCCACATCTCTCCCGATTGCCCTAAGCCGGACAAGAGAAAAAAGGACAACAAAAGCAAACATCGCCATGATTCAAGCGATGATGAAGAGGATGAAAAGAAGATCAAGAACAAGAAGCTTGGGAAGAAGAAGAGCCATGACAATAAAACCAAGCTCTTCCCAAAGAAGAAAGGGCACACCAAGAGAAGCTTCTTGGTGGAAAAATAAGAGTGGGTGACCGATGTCTCATCAAGCGAAGATTCAAGTGATGAAGAAGATATCGTCACCATCGCCCTCACAAATGAAGAATCACCACTACCTCCGCCTCCCATGTGCCTCATGGCAAAAGGTAACACAAAGGTATGTGAGGTAGATAGTGAAGATGATAGTGATGAAGAGCTTGACCCTTATGAATTCACTAACCTCATTAATGAGTATACATCCGTCATCAAGAGGGAAAAGGGCAAAGTCAAGATTCTTGAGAGCACTCATGCCAAGTTAGAGCTTGCCCACTCCGATTTGCTTGGCAAGTACAATGACTTGCTCAAAGAGCACAATGAGTCACTTGTACTTGCTAAGCAAGTTGAAGAGATCCACAAAAAGCTTAAACAAGAGCATAGGGAGTTGGCTCACAAATATCAAGAACTTGAATTTGCCTATGAAGCAATTGACCCAAGTCTTGAGAACTTTGCTCATGAAACTATTGAAAAGGTCAATGCTTCTACTTCATGTGATGACCTACTCATTAATGCAAATGCCACTAATATTGTGCCCGAGCTTGCTCCTTCTAGGGAAAAGGAATTGATGGATCAAGTAGCAAGCCTCAAGAGTAGTGTGGAGAAGCTCTCAAGAGGAGAATACATCCACAAGGAAATTCTCTTCAATAATTCTCGTGACTATGGCAAGAGAGGTCTTGGTTCATTTCCGGAGCCAAATCAAGGCACTACTCCATCTCCGGAGATCAAGACTAGCTTCATCAAGGAAGTTGGTTCATATTGCCAACATTGCCAAGTCACCGGGCACCACACTAGGGAGTGCACCTTACCATCACGTCCTCTTCCCACTTTACCTAAGAATTACTCATCAATGTTTCAAAATAACCATTTTGTGTTGAGTAAAGTGAAGGGCAAGGTGAAGGCCAAATTCATTGGCAAAATTGCTAAGGAGTCAAAGAAGAAGCTCCCCAAGCAACTTTGGGTCCCAAAAGCTCTTGTCACACATGTGCAAGGCCCAAATCTTGTTTGGGTTCCTAAAACTCAAAAGTGAATTCTCATGTGTGTAGGTGAACTACAAAGCCGGTGGAAAACATTGGGTACTTGATAGCGGTTGCTATTAACACATGACCGGAAATGATAGCATGTTCACCACCCTTGAAGACCCCGGAGATCATGAACATGTCACCTATGGTGATATTTCAAGGGGAAAAGTTTTAGGTTTGGGTAGAATAGCAATCTCTAAAGATTTATCTATTTCTAATGTCTTGTTTGTAGAAGCTCTTAGTTTTAATCTTATTTCTGTTGCTCAATTATGTGATCTTGGACTAACGTGTACCTTTGACAAGAATGGTGTTGTAGTAACTCTTGAAGGAGACAAGTCATTGGTATTCACGGGGTTTAGGCATGGCAACATTTACTTGGTGGATTTCTCTTCAAAGCAAACAAGCTCCATGACATGCCTCTTCACCAAGTCGTCTCTTTGGTGGCTTTGGCATAGAAGAATTGCTCACATTGGCATGAGCAACCTCAAGAAAGTCCACAAGAGAGGGATGATCACCGGCTTGAAGGATGTCACTTTTGACAAGAACAAACTATGTAAAGCGTGTCAAGCCGGAAAGCAAGTTGCAACACATCATCCCATCAAGACGATGTTGTCTACCTCCAAGCCGCTCGAGCTACTACACATGGATCTCTTTGGTCCAACTACATACAAGAGCATTGGTGGTAACCTCTATTGCCTAGTAATCGTTGATGATTTTTCACGCTATACTTGGGTCATGTTTCTAGGCGATAAGGGTGAAACTCCGGAAGTCTTCAAGACATTTGCAAGAAGAGCTCAAAGGGAGTACAACTCCCCAATTGTGAAGATCCGGAGTGACAACGGCACCGAGTTCAAAAATATAAAGATTGAAGAATGGTGCGATGAAGAGGGCATCAAGCATGAGTTCTCCGCCACCTACATGCCTCAACAAAATGGTGTGGTGGAAAGAAAGAACAAGACACTAATCACTCTAGCAAGAGCAATGTTAGATGATTATGGCACGTCGGAAAAATTTTGGGCGGAAGCAATCAATACGGCGTGTCATGCATCCAACCGAGTGTATCCCCACCGACTCCTCAAGAAAACTCCATATGAGCTCATCACCGGGAAGAAACCAAATATATCCTACTTTCGAGTCTTTGGTTGCAAATGCTTCATCTATAAGAAGAAAAGGCTTGGTAAGTTTGAAAGTAGATGTGATGAGGGTTTCTTTCTTGGTTATGCATCAAACTCCAAAGCATATAGAGTATTCAATCAAACCTCCGGGTTAGTTGAAGAAACATGTGATGTGGAGTTTGATGAATCTAATGGCTCCCAAGAGGAGGTTGTTGGCTATGAAAATGTAGGTGATGAGGAGATTGTAGAAGCTCTGAAGAAGATGTCCATTGGGGATATCAAGCCGGAAGAGGTGCATGAAGGCAATGATCAAGGGGGAGGACCTTCCTCATCTACACCAAGCACCTCCACGACGCCCCAAGTGGATGAAGATCGAGAAAAAGATGATCCACTACCTCAAGAAAATGTGCCAACGCCAACACCCCAAGTCCAAGAACAAGAAGAGCAAAATATTCCACCACAAGCACAAGTCTCCCATGATCCACCCCAACAAGCATCCACGCAAGCACCGCTAGTAAAGCATGGTCGCATCTCCAAGGATCATCCAATTGGTCAAATCATTGGTAGTCCTTCCAAGGGAGTAAGAACTCGCTCTAAGCATGCTTCATTTTGCGAATATTACTCGTTTGTTTCTTGTATTGAACCCACTAGCATAGAGGAAGCACTTGAGGACTCGGATTGGGTGATAGCCATGCAAGAAGAATTGAACAACTTCACCCGCAATGAAGTTTGGGTCCTCGAAGCTCCTCCAAAAGACAAGAACATCATCGGCACTAAGTGGGTCTTTCAGAACAAGCAAGATGAACATGGGGTGGTGATACGCAACAAAGCAAGACTTGTGGCAAAAGGGTTTTCTCAAGTCGAAGGTTTGGATTTTGGTGAGACTTTTGCTCCGGTCGCAAGACTTGAAGCTATCCGCATCCTTCTTGCTTACTCTTCACATCATAATATTAAGTTATATCAAATGGATGTGAAAAGTTCTTTCTTAAATGGCGTAATTAACGAACTTGTTTATTTTGAGCAACCTCCCGGGTTTGAAGATCCGAGGAATCCTAATCATGTTTACAGGTTGCACAAGGCACTCTATGGGCTCAAACAAGCTCCAAGGGCTTGGTCTGAGAGGCTTCGTGACTTCCTAATCATGCAAGGCTTCAAGATCGGGAGGGTGGACACCACTTTGTTCACAAAAGACGTCAACGGGGATCTTTTCATTTGTCAAATATATGTTGACGATATTATCTTTGGCTCAACTAATGATTCACTAAGCCATGAGTTTGCTACCATGATGTCTAGGGAATTCGAGATGTCCATGATCGGCGAATTGACCTTCTTCCTTGGTTTTCAAGTCAAACAAATGAAGGAAGGGACATTCATCCATCAAGAAAAGTACACTAAAGATATCTTGAAGAAGTTCAAGATGGATGAATGCAAGCCGATCAAGACACCCATGGCAACCAATGGGCATCTCGACTTGGATGTGGACGGTAAACCGATTGATCAATCCCTCTATCGTTCTATGATAGGGTCTTTGCTTTACCTTACCGCATCTAGGCCCGATATAATGTTTAGTGTGTGCTTGTGTGCCCGCTTTCAAGCAAACCCAAAGGAATCACACCTCTCGGCTGTGAATAGGATCCTTCGGTATCTCAAGCACACCCCAAGCATAGGCTTGTGGTACCCCAAAGGCGCTAGCTTAGATCTCTTGGGATACTCGGATTCGGATTTTGCCGGAAGCCGGGTGGATCGCAAGAGTACCTCCGGGGGTTGTCACTTGCTTGGGCGTTCTCTAGTTTCTTGGTCGAGTAAGAAGCAAAATTCCGTGGCTTTGTCCACCGCGGAAGCGGAATATATAGCGGCCGGTGCATGTTGTGCCCAAATCCTATATATGAAGCAAACCCTTTTGGACTTTGGTGTGAAACTAGATAGGATTCCACTCCTTTGTGACAATGAAAGTGCCGTAAAAATTGCCAAAAATCCGGTTCAACACTCTCGCACAAAGCACATTGATATTCGCCATCACTTCTTGCGTGATCATGAAGCTAAAGGAGACATATCTCTTCAAGGTGTGAGATCCGAGGAGCAATTGGTGGATATTTTCACAAAACCATTAGACGAGAGTACTTTTGTTAGGCTAAGGAATGAGCTTAATGTATTAGATGCGGCAAACGTCATGTAAGTTGCCTTGTCATATAGAAAAATGCATACATATAGGACGCTTGTCTAACCTTGTCAAGATAGTGATGAACATGGGTCTTGCATGAGCCGGTGGTCTACTTTTCGCTCATGGCATGAAGAATGGTTCATCATGAAGAAGCTTGCCAAGGGTTCAAACTTGACAAGATAGATTTAAATTTGTGCAATGCATGTGCTTGTCATATAGAATGCATCCATGTTTAATTCTAGCTTTGCATTGGCATTGCATCACGTAAGTAGCATCACAAGGGAGCAAATCACACTTCGAGAAAGATATTCATGCTAAATATGATATATCATCTCTACAAGGGTGATAAGATCAATGTTGTGCTTTCATGCCTATTGAGTCACGTCCTATCGAACTTAAAGTTTCAATCTCTAAGTTCATAGGCAAAGTGGCTCATACATTTGGTTTTTGTGTTTAAACCTCGCTTGGATCTTAATTTGCCTATGTTTATGTAAAAGCTTGCAAGCACTTAGTATGAGTGTTTGAGGGGTGAGGTTGTCTCTCGAAAATGGTCCAAATTGAGTGTTTATGGCTTTGGTTTTTGTGAATTTGGATCAGAAGTAGAGTTGTAGTTCAGCAGAAAATTTTCCTTAACCACCGGTTAAACCGATGCCTTGTTTTTCACTGCATCGGTTCAACCGGTGCTTAAGTCTTCGTGGCTTGGTTTTCTGCATCGTCTCTGGAACAAACTCCAACCGTTACACCGATGGCCACCGGTGCATCCGATGGTTGGCGGATGAACCGACGCCTCAGCATCGGTTCAACCGGTGCTACTGCGTGGAGTAATGGCCCTTGCTGAGTCTCTGGACTTTACTCCTGCCAATGCACCGACGCCCGTCGGATGTTCCGATGCCTCGGTGACGGTTCTTCCGATGCCCCAGTTGACCACATTTTCATCTCAATCAGATCTGGTCAATGTTACACCGGTAGATACACTGATGCTCTTTTCTCCGAACCATCGGACCTTCCGGTGCTTAGGGTTGGCAGGCCCGCACGTTCTGTTTTCACTTAACTCCTCCGCGGGCCCCGCGTGTCAGTCTCCATCTCCTTCTTCTACCTCGCGAACCGACGCCCCCGCACCAGACGCCGCTCCGCCGCCGCTGCTCTACTGCGCCGTCGCCGCGCCCGTCCTCGCCACTCCAAGCCGTCGCCGCTGCCTGCTCCCTGCGCCGCCCACACGCCGCGTTCGGGCCACATCCGCGCCGCTCCAGCGCCGTCCGCACCCCATTGCCTTGCACCTCCAGCGCCGCCACCAGCCTGCACTGACCGCCGACGTGTCCTCTTGAATCTCGCGCGAGTAGCCCCTCCTGCTCCACTCCATCGATCCCCTCCACCATTGGTTCGAGTGCCCTCAAGGTGTTCGAGAAATTGCCTTTTAGGCGTTTTCTTCGTTTTCTTCTCGACCAATACTCGGATTAGCAAGGGTATGGTGCTGCCCCTCCTAGCATGTGATGTATCTTCATCTTCTTATCCTTTTTACACATGTTTACTTATATCCTTGCCTTGATCACTCACATAAGAATCTTGTCACTTATCTTTGCACATGCTCACATAGATATCTTTTAAATCTTTTAGCGTGTCATCGATATCAAGGCTGCTATCCACTAGATTTCACGTCATAGGCTCAAATCAAATCTTTGTTTTGCCTATCTATGACAGATGGCTGGTGACAAGAAGGGCAAGGGTAAGATGGTGTTGCAGAAGAAGAAGAAGCGCACCCGTGAGGACCGCGAGCGAGAGCAAGCTGAGGCAGTTGCAGACGCAGCAGACAGGCAGGGTTCACTCAGGATCAGAGATCCTCAGGCTCAGGGGGAGCCACAACAGCAGTTACGTCGCTCAGGACGTACTCAGACAGCTCAGATCACACCTGAGTCCCGCTCACGTCCACGGACTCGAGGTGGTGGTACTCAGACGGGAGCAGGTCATGCACAGCAGCAGCACACCGGCAGTGGCACTCAGATAGGAGGTCAGGACAGTGGTGAGGAGCTGCCCGAGGTTGAGCTATTTGATCTCAGGGGTATTCCAGGACCTAGGGTCAAGAGACTGAGATATGTGACCCCGGAGCAGTGGTTTCCCGAGCAGAGGGATATTGGAGTTGACCGTCGCTTTCACACTCTGCTCCAGGAGTCTTTTTACCACGCTTATACCCAGATGGATATCAAGATCAGTGAGCACAAAATGCTCCACTGGGTGGCTATGCGCGTGGCAGCAGGAGATATTCCTATCCTCCCCTTGTTTGAGAGATATGAGGGTTTACCAGCTCTACTGAATGAGAGGTCTCGGTACATCAGAGAGTGGGTTCGCGTTTTCTACGCCACCCTATTTGTTGAGGAGGACCAACAGTTCATAGATTTTATGTTCCAGCAGAGGCATTACAGATTGACTCGAGCACGTTTAGCTACACAGCTTGGAGTTCAGATTGCCGAGGAGCCACACTTCGTGCACTATCAGGCTTATGGCAGCACGGTGCCTCCTCGTTGTCCTCATGAGTCTCACGTCCCATCTGGCGAGGAGATCAGCGTTCTCTTTGAGCAGCCTTTCCTGCCTGGCACACCGAGGACCCCGGACAGACTTACTCACGTAGCTCACTCAGTACATCTAGCTTTGAGGAAGAGTCTGTTGTTTCGGATTGGATACAATGAGGGGATCACAGCTCTGCAGCAGTGGCTTCTACTTTATATCATGACAGGACGAGATTTTGACCTCGTCGACTTCTTTATCTGCGAACTAGAGGACGTGATTCTGGATGGGATGACAGTTCACCATCGCCATCCTTTTGCTCATTGGATCTGCTGGATACTTGCTCAGCTCAGTCAGAATGAGCATATGGATGAGCTGGAGCAGTCAAGAACACACTTCAGTTTTTACTCACCTGCTACTCCTCGAGACGGTCGTCGTGGCTCGAGAGGCCAGCGCTGAGCACAGCGGGTTCTGGATGAGCGTATCTTGGCTGAGGGCAGAGTTGCAGACGATCCGACAGCAGCCGAGGACGCTTCACTAGCAGCAGCAGAGGCCCAGCTCCCACACTACCTGATCACAGACTCAGAGGACTCGGAGGATGACGAGGCAGCTCATGATGATGAGGCAGGATCCTCCGGTGCAGCACGAGCCCCTGCTCCTCCAGTCACCACTGCTCAGGTCACTCAGCCCGATGCACTCGCTACTATTCTTCAGAGGCTATCTGACCAGCAGGACCGATTTGCTGCAGCTCAGCTGAGTATGCAAGCCGAGCAGGCTCGCCAGTAGGAGGCCCAGACTCTAGTGCTTGAGGGGATTCGGCAGCAGTAGGAGGCCATGAGGTTGCAGCTTCAGTAGCAGTCCCAGATCCAGCAGCAGATGTTCACTTTCTTCTCGGGATGCTTCGGTCAGCTGTACCGTCACACTGGACTGCCTGAGCCTCAGCTCCCTACACCCCAGCAGCTCTAGTTCGACCCCACTGCTCCCGCTCCACCTGTTGGCGGCTTGGTGCAGACACCCCTGTCATCCTTCCCGATGTCACCACTGCTTTAGACCGGGTTGTTTGCCAGTCATGTTCCTACTGCTGCTCCGGCTCCTGCTCCACAGCCTAGTGTTTGGACTGCCGAGCAGCGTGCAGAGTTTCTCAGGCAGCAGCAGATTCTACACCAGCTCCAGCACCCCTCGGCTCAGTCCCTCACTTTCGAGTCACCTTCACATGAAGATATAAACTCGACCATCAAAGCAAGCTATCAGCTTCTGCATGAGCGTATAAAAGATGAGCGTCAACACTAGTGGTAGGAGTTATTGCTATCAAATTCCCCAAAAGTGTTGGTGTACATTTATGTGCAGGTTACTTATGCTTGGAAATGAGAGGAGAATGCAGCCCAAAAGCAAGGTGACACGTCGTTGATCCGAGGCAACAACTTCTCGACGAATCAGATGCATTCACGAGGATCTACGAGCCCACCAGAGCTACCAAACCGACTTCAGACAAGCCCTTACCCATATATATGACATGAGGGTCCACCTAGTTGCCCTTCGACTAAAGACCGGGACGAACGGGCCCAGCCCATGGTCGGTCGACCATCATGGCCGGCCAACCATGTGGTGGTGGCCCATGGGCCCCACCGACTCTCAGCTCACACGTGGCAGTGTTGACGCCCATTATTTCACATTCTGGCCATCAACTTCTCGGAATAAATTGAGCTTTAGTTTTGGATGAGTTTTGATTTCAGGTGAACAAATACCAAAATTGGACGAAGAGGGCAAAAACCCAGGCCGACCGGCCACTCCTAGGCCGGCTGGCCTGGCACCCTTACACAAGTTGCCATATCATCGATCCAGGGGCAATGTGACACGAGTACAATGCCTCTGAGCCATGAATTGAATATCGATTTGATCGAAGGGACCGAAAGGCATTGGCATGGATCAAGGGGCCACAAGTCAGCTCAATGTCAAGTGCAAATCAGTGATCCATCTCCATGGACAAATCTTGAGCGTGCAACGAAAAGTCGGTGCAAGGGAGGGCCGAGATGTGCCAAAGAGAGGCCAACTGGCCTCCCTCAGGCTGGTCGGCCTAGCACGTTGCGCGCGTTGAAGTCAAGCTTCTGTGGAGCTCAAGGTAGGGTACGAACAGGGCATACTTGCATTCCATATATTGTAGAGTTAAAGAGAGGATCCATGGAGAAACAGGTCATGCAATCTCGACCAAAAGGTGCACGTGTGTTGATGGATGGATGAATGGTAGTATGGCTTACTCCATAAAACATTGGTTCTCTCTTGTGTCATCGCCTTTTTTTAGACATGGTTACCCCTCTCTTTCTTTTCTTTCTCTCTTTTTTTGGGGTCATGCTTCATTGGCATGCCATCTTGTAGCGCATCTAGGCAGATAGATGCTATTGGTAAGTTTCGGTGATTCATGACAACTGTATGCGACTAACGTGTGTTTTGAAGGAAAACTCAATGACTAGATTAGTCTCATATGAAATATGAAAGGAGACCCCTCAATTCGAAACAATCTTGCGAACCAAGGACTCAATTTGAAAGCGTAAGGACCTTTCTAGTCTCAAGTGTCACAAGGAGATGAAGGACACTTGTTTTAGCTAGGTTTTATAGTTTCTAGTTCTTGATCGTACTATTAAGAGGGGTTCATGAGTTAGTAGCTTGATCAAAATTGAGTTGGCCTTAGAAATCTTGCACACTCACTCAAAAACAGCAAAAGATGGTCAATAGAAGTTAACACAACTCTTGGAAGAAGAAACAATCAAAGTCACATTCGAATCCAAGTCAATTCAGCTGAAAACAAAGAAAAATAGCAGCACCGGTTGAACCAGTGCCCTAGCGTCGGAGCATCCGATGCATGGCGGAAGGACCGATGCCCTGTCGGTCTATCTTCTCTGGAAGCAGGCAGGAAACAAGTCAAAAACTCTATAGCACCGGTTGAACCGATGGTCCCAAGAAAAGCACCGGTGCATTAGATGTACTTTGTTCCAGAGAGCATGTTTTGGTGGACTTCAACTTCTCTTCAGCACCGGTTGAACCGACGCTTCAGAATCAAAGCACCGGTGCATTGGATGTACTTTGTTCTAGAACGCTTGTTTGAGTTGATCAGTGAACCTCTTCAGCACCGGTTGAACTGATGCCCCTACGGAGCATGCACTGGTGAAATGACGCAAGCGTGGACACTGTGTCAGAACTCCAACGGCTACTAATTGGACACAGAGAGACCGGTTGAACCGATGCCTATACTTTCTATCCCGTCGGTTCTTCCGGTGGTCACGGTTTTTCTGCAGAAAACTTCCAACGGCTATGTGACCTCCTCCACTCTATATAAGGGTACCCCCTGGCTCATTTCAGTTGCCTTTGACACCTTAAAAACCTGAGGCCACCCTTGAGAAGAAGATAAAGAGCTTTGAGCAAAAGAGAGAAGATCTAGTGCTTTGTTTGTGCTTCAACCTTGAAGAATGCATCCTTTGCAAGTGTAGCAAGTGTGCTTGAGCTAGGGCCAACTGAGTGTAGGTCAAGTGAAGGCTTAGGAGCTTGTTACTCTTGGTGATTGGTAGCACCTAGACGATCTTGGTGATTGAAGGTGTTTCTTTCGGAGCTTGCCAAGGATTGTGGGAGCCCGAAGAAGTTTGTACGTGGCTTGAGCTCCACCTCGCCGGGATGGTGAACGGAGACTCTTAGTGAGCGCCCAAGTCTCGGTGACATGGGAGGTGACAAGACTCTTAGTGAGTGTCACAATGTGGATTAGGGGTGTGTGCCAACACATCGACACCACGGGAAAAAATCCGGTTGTCTCTTGCCCCCTCTTTCATTTCAAGCATTTACTTTCATGCAACTTTTCATGTGCTTGACCTTAGAGATCATAACTTAGCTCTACCTTGCTTAGTTTCTTTTCTTTAGTAAACTTGTGTAGTTTGCTTAGTTAGCCGGTTGGTGAATTGAGCCGTACTAGCTTTGCATAGGTTAAGGTTGTTTTAATTGCTTTAGAATTTTGAAAAAGGCCCAATTCACCCCCCCCTCTTGGTCCATCGATCCTTACACATCTTTTCTCTTTTTTGGGGCAACCATAGTCTAACACCATATCTTATTTCAGGGATGTTCTTAAGAGAGAGTCTACCAAAGCATGGAGGATTTATTGGTGGATTATGATGATGCTAATTCCTGATGTAGGAATGTCGCAAGTGGATGGGGATGTGTACGTGCTTATGATCGAGAAGGCATGAAAAGATTCTCACTAGGGTCGCAAAATTTGACAAAACTCAATAGAACATCAAGCAGCATATGTATAAGGTTTTCTCATGGTGTATGACATATGGCTTTGGTAGGACTTGCTTATCACTGAGGAACTTGCGTTTTGATCTTTTCGAAAACAAAAACTCCATATTTTAAGCATTACCGGAATAAGGTTGTATGACTTTATTTACCATGTCTATACTCGCAACAACTTAGACTCAGATCAAGCATGTGCAACCCACAAAGCTTTCAGGTTCATTGACAAAGCATTTACATAGCCAATAGACTTGAACCTAAGAGAACTCTTATAGCCAAAAACTAGACACAACAGACAAGGCACAACAAAGCAAAACTCATCCTTTCAACTTTTATAAGCATTTAAAATATTCTTACCGCGCATGGTAAAGGGAAATAAAGCAGTAAATACATATTTATTTTGTTCTAAAAGTTAATCGGATTTATTCAAAAAGCAAATAAAGGGATACAGTTGACTTGGGGAAGGGGACCTCCCCCAAGCTAGCTCTTGGTTTAGGGTCCGAAAAGCAGGACCTTTCTCCATACCTGATTGGGTTGAGGTTGTTGCGTCCGTACCTGCAGAAGTAGTAGCCGGCGATGATGTCTTCTTCTTCTTGCACCATATCTTCTTGATCTTGTTTGCTGGCATAGATGGTGCAGGAGTAGGATCCTCGGGTGTAGGGTAGATGATCTCTAGATCTTCCCATATACAGTGTTGGTGATGAAATCAGGGATCTTCTGGTCATCTTCTACTGGCTCTGTTGGGGGATCATGAATCTCCCAATCTTCCCAGGCAGGCTTGGAAGGAGAGTGATGAATGTTGATGGTCCTTAAGTGTCATATCTGACCGTCAACTCTGGCAAAGAACAGTGGCAAAGTAAACACCATACTAGAGATAGGAGTTTAATACTAATAATTTCCACATGTTTTGGTGAATCACTGATTTCAGGAAACTGTGTCTGCATAAGGAGGGAAACCATGCTCAAATGAAGCCAAAGGTACATTTTAGAGCATGCTACACGAGCATGAGAATTAGAGGGCCCACATCCAGAAGCAAATCAGCTCAAGCCCAAGAGAAAACACACTTCCGACAAAACTAGAAGCAGACACAAGGATCCAAGGGCCAAATGACAAGCTTAACCCACTTTACTTTTGAGAAACACCCTCAAGACAACACATGGAGCCCACAGGGAGTCCATAGGCCAAAGATGGGGCCAGACGGCCTCAGAAAGGGGCCGGCCGAACCCCTGGGTCGCCCGACCCCTTTCTGGGCTCAATCAGGCCCAACTTTCTCCTGTAGTTCCCTTGCGCATCCCCTACGCCGGTCCCAGATGGTACCACCCCAAAAGCTGAGGCGAAGATCCACCCTTCAAAGGCTATATAATGAGGAGGAGAGCCCCCCATTGAGGACACACCACCATCATGTAGAACTTGTGCTCCGTTGCAAAGGCAAGGCGCTACCTAGGCTAGTGCTTAGAGTAGCAGGAGGGTGAGGAGTAGTTCGGAGGGGCGTCGGCTTGTCGGCGCACTTCTCCAACTTGTACCTCTACGGATGTTGGCTTTCTTCAGTATGAGTAAGTAAATATTTGTGATTTCTGTCTTGCATAGTACTTTTGTTTGAGTGAGATCAGTTCTCTTACTCGCGGGTTCATCGCTCTGTATTTATACAGAGTGTCGTAGGTTGCTACGGGAATTCAGGCGTAGTCAGGCTACGGTAGTAATTAGTAGCGTAGACGTGGTGTCTAGGCTAAGGGTTACCTTTGTTTGCCTTATATCCCACGGTCTGTGAGGTAGGCCGCAGGTGGTGACAGCCTAGTTGGTCCTTACTGGCCCTCCACGTTTGGATATAACATAGAGCTATTGGTCGGAGTCTCCTGACCATTTCAGGGGTAAGCAGGTGCCTGAAGCGAGTATTCTTACCCAAGAGATCGACCTTTAACTCATCCTTAGTGCTACCGCAGGAATCCTCTCCAGTCTTTCCACCTATCCTTGGTGTGTCCTTGAACCGACTATGTTAGGAGTTAGTGCACACACGTTCCCTATGGATACAATACCCTTGAGTATTCACGGGCGAAAGCTACGACGGTATCCATGTGCTTGCGGATTAGTTCGCATCATTAAAATACCCAACAATTAATATCCCAATTCTCCCAACCCAGCTCTGCCCATAACCCTTGTTTCTCGCTATCCTCATGAATTAGGAACAACTTCCTCATCTTCTAAAACTTGAGCTTCATGTTTTTTTCCATGATGCGGAGGCTGACTTTCCCTGACCCAACATCGATTCTGGCGTTTGCATCTTTCAGGAATAGCCTGCTGAGTATGAGCGGGATCCCAAGCTCCCCCTCCATGTCGAGGACCACGAAGTCCGCGAGTATGAAGGTGTTCCTGAATTTTGCCAAGAGGTTTTCTATGACTCCTTCAAGATACTTCACAGTAGAGTCTGCCAGCTGTACACACATATTGGTAGGGGAAAGTGCCGGATAGCTTAGCTTCTCGAATGTTACCTTGGGCATGATGTTGACACTAGCTCCAAGGTCGCACAAAGCATGATTGAAGTTGCAATCAAAGATTGAGCAACTGATCACTAAGATTCTAGGATCCTCTCGTACTGTAGCGGCTAGTTCGCCCCACGTGCTCCTTCTGGGTCACGTGAGCTTTTCTGCATAGCTGGTAAAGGGTGTTTTGCTAGGCGGCTTCTCCCACATAGTGGTCTCGATGTTCATTCTTTCTAGGGTAGTTTCAGGTTGCCCCGAAATCTTCCCTAATTCAGTAGCAGGGGTAGCAGAAGCCAGCTGAGCCAATTGAGTCTCAAGCATCTTGTTGAAACTCAGTTGGTTCTTGATGGCTGTGGAGAAGCCGTCCATGTTAGCATGTGCGGTCTCCATGGATTTCTCATTGGCGGCCAACTTCTTCTGTAGGGACTCGTTGATCTTTGCTTCGCCATAGACAAGATCCCTCAAGGTAGGTTGGTTAGGATTGAAAGAATTTGAATTCCTGTTACCTCCTTGATAATATGGGCGTGGTTGATTCCACCCCTGAACTCCTTGTGGACAAAACCCGTTGTTGTTGCCATTAAGGTACAAGGCTTCTTCTTGGTTTTCCGGGCAGTTATCACCCAAATGTCCAACAATCCTATAGACCTTGCATGTCATGTGAGCTTCCAAATCTTGAAGTGACTACATTTGAGCCTTGTCTTGAGAGTAATCCTCGAACTTTTTGAGGAGGAGATCAATTTTCATAGCGAGCATGTCGGCCTCCTTAACGGATTGCATGCCTCGCTGGCATGGTTGGAGACGATCGTCGCTCCAACCTTGGTTTGACACCATCTTCTTGATTAATGTTGTAGCTCGTTCAAAGGTCAGCGACAAGAAAGCTCCACCCGCAGCGGCATCCACATGATCATGAGAAGATTGAGTCAACCCATTGTAGAAGTTCTAAAGAATGAGCCAACTGTCCATACCATGGCGCGGACACACAAGGATGTACTCCTGAAGTCTCTCCCAAGCTTCAGGAATTGACTCAATTGATGTCTGCTGGAAGCTTGAAATTCTTCCAGGAAGAGCATTGGTCTTGCCCGTCGGGAAAAACTTCACGAGGAACGCCTTGGCACATTTGGCCCAAGTGTACACAGCGGTCATGTTAGCATAGAACCATTGCTTCGCTCTCCCTAAAAGAGAGAACGGGAACAGATGGAGTCGGATCGCATCTTGAGATACTCCCTTGATAACAAAAGTACTGCAGAGCTCCAAGAACTGTTGGAGATGAGCACTGGCATCCTCATTGGCCTTGCCACAGAAAGGGCTGGCCTGCACCATTGTGATAAGGGTCGTCTTGATCTCAAAATTTTCCCCTCCGGTGTTAACCTCGGGTACGGTGGGAACCTAGTTGGCAAATAGAGCGAAGTTGATGAGGACATCCTCCACTATTAACCGCTGGCAAAGACGCAACAAGGGCCCAGCTGGCCTAGTTGTATTCGGGCGGCGATTGTGTGAGCCTCTGAATAATCCCACCTTGCTTAGCTTGGGTGGAGGAAGCCACCTTAAAAGGGAGAGCCACCCTTCCACTATCATACTAGTCTTTTGGGGCAATTGGGCCTTTTCCCGAGTGGGTGCGCCGGAGTGTGGTGCTAAGATTGCCGAGGAACAACAAGAGGTCCTAGTGGCGTTGTAGGCCGGATCCATGTGTGGCAGAACCGCCCGACATAAACCGGCTTAAGTGTGCTAACCATCGTTGCAAAGGCAATTAGGTTTAACTCGCACAGCAGACGGAGTACATCGAAGGTCTGTCGGGTAAATTCCCGATAAAACCACTTAAACCTGGATCGAACAAAGCAGCATAACTCACGCGAAGGTGAGTCCAGAGATTACAACACCTCACAATATATTACACCACAGAGTTTAACAGAAAAGTAGCATTACAAACCAAGTTCCGAATTTAACAAAGTACTTTTCAAAGCCAACATATAAGAAGTTCACCAGAGTCCTTTATTTTAGCGGAAAGTAAACACGAGAACTAACGACGAAAGGGGTGTCACAAAGAAGCCCATTTCATGACATCACTCGCTCTTGCCATCAGTGGCCGGGGACGGATCCCACTCCACGGACCAACCAGGCGGGAGGGTGCAAGGCCAGGTCAAGCTGGCAATCATGTCCTCAAAAGTATTTCCTGAAACAAAATGAGCCACAAGCAAGGTTGAGTATTCTAATACTCAGCAAGGCTTACCCGACTGAGGGTATACTTAGCCCTTTAACTAGACATGCAAGGCTTTTGGCTTGAGGGGTTTGTTTTGCCGAAAAGCAGTACAGAGTAGATCCTTAATCTTAGGTTTTAGCTTTCTGGTTCTAGTTCAATTAACCACTCTAGGTGAGCATCTATCCAATAGCATACATGGTGGAAACAATTATTTTTCATCAATCAATCATATTCATCATCATCATCTTTCACTTCTTACTCTATGTAGTAGAAGGGTTAAGCAGTCCCAAACCGTGAGAAGCGGACGATTCGAATCGAATTTGTTAACCTGGCCAGGCAGACCTAAACACACGTCACGTGGTTACTCCCAGAGTCACACGTGCGACTTTTCCCTTCAATTCCCGCTTCACGGAACAGGCCCACCGCCCTCGACTACAGAGCCCGGACATGCACCCGTCATTAGCTAGATGAGAACGACGTCAAGACGGTGGGAAGGTATGTTCCGGCCGCGGTTCAATCCAGTACTTAAGCTTACCGATTACCATATTCTCGGCATGTGATTAGTACATTCAAACGCTTAACCACCACTACCACACACTGCGGCCTTATTACTTTTCACTAAACAGACGGGACATCCCGAGTATCACGACCCCCGCCCGTAGACCTTATAGTTGTAGCAAGTAGTAAACAACCAACTCCTATATTTTCTCGCGAGTGACAGGAAATCACTCGACTTCTACCGAATCATTAGCAGAGCTAACTAGCGACCTACACATACTAGTGTTCAAGCATCGGTACCTAGGATCATGCAACTAAGGTTCCAGTCAACTCCTGTAACTTAAATGCACAAGTAGATAGAAACAATAATAAGTTGCGTTATTTAAAATAGAGGGACATGCTCTGGGGCTTGCCTTCCTGGGCACAACTGGATCTGGGCTCTTCCGAAATCGGGTTCGGGTCTTCAGTAGCTTCAGTTAGGTTCACTTGAGCTTCACGCTGCTCACTCTCGGACTCGGGCACCAGCTCGTATGTTCCGTCAGCGAGAGTAGTAGTATCTATATGAAATGCACATGGGTGAGTTGTTGTGATGGCAGTAATTAATGAATTATTTCATCATAAAAGCGTAAACCAACAAGACCCAAAACAACAATAAACACTATCATTTTTCTTCCATTGGGCAATCGTGTATAGAGTAGAAAATAATATTAGTTAGTGCATAAGTTCCAAGTGGAGTTTTCGTTATATACCAAAACATACAAAAGTGGCTTTCTTTAACAAAAAATAATGATATCATGCTTTGTCTAAAACTATAGTTACACATAGTTTCTAAGTCTCAAATTTTTGCAAAGGAGTCTACATACGATCCTCAACACACTTTAAATTTATCGGAATTTTTCTAGACGTAAATCAGGAGTAATAAAATTGACAAATCCTACTCACATATAACAAGACTAATTAGTACAGATAGTTGCAAAGTGTTTTTGGCTCTCAAAATTTTTATTATAGCTTATCTTCTGAATACTAAGCCACAGTAAAATTTTCAGATTTTTCCAGCAGCAACATCTATTTATCACAAAATAGCACGATTTTTAAGGATTAATTCACAGAGTTAGATAAACAAATCTAAAAATAATTAAACTTGGACAGTGGTGTTCATTTAGTATTGTAAGTATACAGAAAAAGTTTCATACACATATCTATATCATAACATCCAGAAATAAAAAGTAGATTATTCTACTAGATGTAGCCAAGACTTTGGTTTCATCTAGTTACAAGTGTCAATCGATGCTCAAATTTTTACACAAAGCTAAACATAGCATGAAGTAGCTACTAGCCAAAAATCATATATATACATTGAGTAGAACTCCTAGAATAATTATAGCCTATATAACCTAATCTTTTTCGTAGATTAAAATACAAACAGAAAATAAATATGTGCATGTAACAAAAGTTGTAGATATTGTTTCACGTATTCCAAAACATTTGGATTTGCATTTTTATGATTTTTCTACGAATTTATAGGCATTTTCAAAGTTTGCTGTTTTTGAAAACAAAAGAAAAGGAAAAGGAAAACTTGCATCTAGGCCCCTGGACTTCTATCTCCTTCTCACCGTGGGTCCCTGGCCGGTTTGGAAAACAGAGGAGGGGCGGGCGGCCGGAATCCGGCGTGGGGGCTCACCGGAGGCATGGGAGAAGTGGGGGAAAAGCTCCACGGCGCCGAGAGGAACTCAGGGGTGGGCTCGGTTGGGGCTAGGGATGGCCGGAGCGGCGGCTCCGCGAAGAGCAGCGGCCGGCGGCGGCGGTTTGCGATGGCGGCGGTGGTCCGGTGGTCGGGGGCGGCGATGAGCGGGTCGAGGAGCACCAGTGGGAAGCAAGGAAGCTAGCTACGGGGTTTGCTGGGCGCGAGGGAGGGCGGAAGGGTGAGCTCCGCGGCGACCTAGAGAGGGGCGGCGCTAATGGTGGCGGCGGCGGCTCTGGACGCCGTGAGAGGCTCGGCCCGGCGCTCGGAGCAGGGAGAGGAATAGAGGGGGAAGTAGAGAGCTCGCTTGTGAAGCAAATGGAAGGAACAAGAGAGGGCAGAGGGTGATGCGCGGTCGGCCGACTCGGCACGGCTTCGTCGTGGCGGCTCAGCGTCGAACCTCGGCGTGCGCGCACGGGAATGGCAACGCGTGGCGAAGCCGAGAAGCTACGGGAGAGGCTAGGGACGGGGCGCGGCGAGAGAGCGGCACGTGGCCGGCGGCCTTGACTCCGACGGCGACCACGGCCCGGCACAGAACAGAGGAGGGAGGGAGAGAGAGAAAAGAGAGAGTAGAGAGAGAGACTAAATTGATTCAAATTCAAATTTTTCTCAAAAAATTTCTTTTGAAACAAGAAAAACTCCGAATACGAAAGTTGTAAAGAATTTAAAAACCTAAATCTTTTATTTCAGGAAAAAGTTTCATCGAGCAAAGGTTTGAAAGTTATTTTAAATTTTCGAAAACTATAATTCAAATAACTTATCATTTCATGTAATTTTTGTCACTTTTACCCTTAAGGTTCAACTAGACATTGATTAATCTTTTCATGGTGAACATGTCTATTCTTTTTCATATGCCTAATTGCATTGGTGTGAAAGTTATTTGAGGTTCCTGACCTATGCACATATACACACATACACATGCTCACACATGTTATTTTCCAAAAAGAAATGCATCAATTGACTTTCTCTTGTTTATTAAGCATGAAACCACATGTATTAGTTCTTGCTTAGCATCTTAGAACTCTGAGATGTCACAGCCTACCCCCCTTAAAAAGAATCTCATCCCGAGATTCGAGTAACTAGGCTAAGTGTGGAAGGTGTGTGTACCTTGGAAGGAGGCTAGAAAACCACGGTAATGTTCATTTAGATAGGTTTCGGTCTCCCAAGTGGCTTCTTCTTCAGTGTGATGACTCCATTGGATTTTGTACATTTTAACTACTTTTCTTCTTGTTACCCTTTTTTTCGATCAAGAACTTTGATAGGATATTCCACATAGGAAAGGTCCGGTTCCACTCGTATATCCTCTTGTTCGACAATCTCCGTGGGAACTCGGACACATTTCTTAAGCTGAGAAACATGGAAGATGTCGTGTATAGAGGATAGCTGCGGAGGAAGTCTCACTCTATAGGCCACGGGTCCACAAGTTTCAATGATTTCATAGGGACCAACATACCGGGGAGCTAGTTTTCCTTTTACTCCAAATCTTTGTACACCCCTGGTTGGAGAAACCCGAAGGTATACATGATTTCCAACTTCGAATTGCAAGGGATCCCTTCTTTTGTCGAAATAGCTCTTTTGCCTAGATTGTGCCGCCTTAAGATTTGCTTGGATCACCCTCACTTTTTCCTCTGCCTCGGTTACCAGATCAGGTCCGAATACCACTCGTTCTCCGACTTGCGACCAGCTCAAAGGAGTACGACACCTTCGACCATACAAGGCCTCAAATGGTGCCATTTTCAGACTTTCTTGATAGCTATTGTTGTACGAGAATTCTGCTAGAGATAAGCACTTATCCCAACTCTTGTCAAAGTGAATGACACAAGCCCTCAACATGTCTTCTAGGATTTGGTTTACTCTCTCTGTTTGTCCATCGGTTTGTGGATGATAAGCTGAGCTTCGAATCAGTTTGGTACCAAGAGAAGCTTGCAATTGTTCCCAAAAGCGTGCTGTGAATTGAGTACCACGATCAGAAATGATCGTTTTAGGTACGCCATGTAGGCAAACAATGCGATCGAGATAAATCTCGGCATATCTCTTGGCATTATAGGTGGTGTGCACTGGGATGAAATGGGCCGTCTTTGTAAGTCTATCCACGATATCCCAAATAGAGTCGTGCTTCTGGGATGTGTTTGGCAATCCCACAATGAAATCCATACTTATGTCTTCCCATTTCCATGATGGGATAGACAAAGGTTGAAGAGGGCCGGCTACTTTCAAATGGCTGGCTTTTACTCGCCGACAGGTATCACATTCGGAAACATACTTAGCAATTTCCCTTTTCATCCTAGTCCACCAGAAGTTTTGTTTAAGATCTTGATACATTTTGTTACTGCCTGGATGAATGGAGAACTTGGAAAGGTGTGCCTCATCAAGGATTTGCTTTCGGAGCTCATGATTCTTTGGAACGACTATGCGGCTTTCGAACCATAGAATTCCATGGTGATCTTGGCAGAAACACTTATATTTTTCTTCCCCTTGGGAGAGCTTCTGCTTGATGATGTTAATACCTTCATCATGTAGTTGCACCATGATAATTTGATCGTGGAGGGTTGGTTCAATGGAAATGTGGTTTAAAGTGCCTTGGGGAATC